>NW_024349799.1:972999-1572999 GCF_902729225.1 Pteropus medius | reverse complement strand
AACCCCTACTAAAGAGGAAATTTAAAAATGGGATTGAATCTGTCCTTGGTTATAGGCTTAAATTCATACCTGTGAAGGTTACCTAGACATAATCACAAAACTCTCTGGCAGAGTTAGAACACTTCCCTTCCCTTCTCCTAGGCACGTCAAGCCAAAATTAGAACCGTATAGTCTAACTTCCAGGCTAGTATTTTCCTGTTAGACTGCAATATATCTATTTAAACTTCTGATTATTCCAACTGTTTTTTTTCTTTTGAGATTTCCTGTAAAAGTGGATTAAAAAAAACCCAGAAAGATAAAGGCAGATGTGGTTCAAAACCATATGAATAGAAATTTTAATTCATTCTTGACTATTTTGTAAATGGCTTTTGTAAGAGAGCATAATTGTCAGAGATGTGAAAGTTACTTTGCGTATATAAAATGTGTTTGTTGTCTGTAAATTGACCCCAGCTAACACTTTTCTACCAAGAAAATTGCAGTGGTTCCAGTTGCAGTTCTGAAATAGAGCTTCTCTTCACCTCAGGGCCCTGCCCAAGCACCACCTTCCCATAATTTGATGAGGATTTATTAAAACAAATAACTTGAAATTAATAACATGGAGCTGTACTATATATTATGTCATATTTGTGAAATTTACTTCTTCTGGTGTTTCACTTATGCATGATTTTGCTGAAATCAGTAGAGATACTATAGATATCAATATACCCCTTACTCTGAATCTTTAAATGAAAAATGCTTCTGCATCTCCATATTTTGCTTTACTTAAGTTTTAATTGCCAAATTGCCATTCAAACACCAATGCTTTCTATTTAGGCCCCAAATTTATGGAAGCCTAACCAGACAAACATGGGAAATCAAAATGTATGTGGTCCAGCGAAATCAAATCAGGTAAAAGTCCACCTTGCTGACCAGCACAATGTGCCTGTCATTCCTCTCAGATGTATGAATGCACCTGGGTGGAAATGTGAACACTAATTGTGTATTTCCTGCCAGTCTTCTTGATTCCTCTGGGCCTTCGAAGAAAATAAAAATTACACATGCCTCTCAGGAGTAGAGTCCATCTGGTTTGAGGAAAATGACATTATCTCTCAGCAGACTGGGAAGATTTTAACTTACAACTGCTGAGAAAACTTGAGCAGAATCCTTTTAACCAGACCCCAAGGAAAGGGACATGTTCTGCAAGTAAATCTTTTGTCATCTTTTTTGTTGTTGTTGTTGAGCCCTGAGCTGAGCATATCCAGGCTTATGGTGACCACGTGTAACTGGATTTCAAGGCTCTCATCCTGCATCAGGTAATAAACAGATTATTGCATGCTAGATGATTGCCAGACTAAATCTTTATTCAGTTTCGTGAAGAGAAAAACAACAGTTGAGTCTGCACTTGTTTGTAAAAATGTCAGATTTTCAAAGAAATAGGTCAGCATATATCAGAATCAGTTTGGGAGTGTCTTCAGCATACAGGTGGCCCACCCCAATCTGCTGAGTCAGAATCGCTGGAGGTGGAGAACCAGCAGGTAGAGGGTAAAGATCCTCCTTGGGCAAAGGACAGCAGAAACACGAGGCAACGTTATCACCACCTCATTCTCATTCTCTGTTACATTTGTCTGATGTTTTATAGTTTCCTCTGGCATCCACACCTACAGTCTCACTTAATCCTTTCAGCAATCATATAAAGCAGGGAGAAGAGATGCTCAAGAATTTATTAGTCTTTTTTCTGGTCCACTTAAACTCGGTTTCACCTTTCTAGTCTATTCCTGCACACTTCAGTAAGAGTAATCTTTTTAGTATGCACATTTCATCAACTCTATTCCTGCTCAATTATTATTTTTTTAAATGGCTCCCCATTTCCTTTAGCATAAATCTCACCTTCTACATAGGATGTACAATGTCAGTGATAGCCTGGTCTCTGAACCTGCCTGGCCTAATCTCCCATCCTCTCCTCATCACATAGGAAGCTTCAGCAACATTGACTTCTCATTGGCCCTACACATGCCATAATCCATCTCACAAGCTCAGCCTATTTCTCCCTCCAGCCTACATGCCTGGTTAATTCTTACTCATTCAGTTTTGTCTTTACTTAATGGATATCTTGATTCTAGCAGACAGGCTTAGGGGTTTCTTTTATTTGTATATATTTCCCATTTTAGTACTTGACACACTTTAACATTAGTTTTTAAATATATGTTCCTGTACTATAATATAATTTCTTTTAGGGCAGAAACTTTGCCTTTTAATCTTGTATTCCCAGGCTGAGAACAGAGCCTGGAATATGAATAGATGGATGGATGGATGGATGGATGGATGGATGGATGGATGGATGAGTAAAGGAATTCCTATTCCAGCTACAGTGCGGCCATAGTGACTGGCTCTATGTGGGCCTTACCCAGCTCCCACTTATGGTCAACCTCACGTAGGCACAGCTTGACAGCACCTCTCTTTCTCCTATGGGGCTCCCTTGTTCCTGCTGAATGATGAGATGCAGAGGGACCTGCTCCCCCCACACATGTGTAACCTGTAAGTATGGAGAGGCTTAATATTCATGGAGCAAGCATTTGACCAGTGGGGGATGGGAGCAGGTGAAAAAACACTGAGAGGACTGTCTTGAGATTCAGGATTTCTTTTATTTTTTTTTTAATTTCATTTTATTATTAGTTTCAAGCATACAGTACATTGGTTAGACATTTATATAGTTTACTAAATGATCCCCCTGATTATCTTCTCTTCTCTCCGACTCTACACATAGTCATGACATTATTGCTGACTGCGTTCTCTGTGCTGTGCTCCCCATCCCCGTGCCCATCTATCAACTTCTAATTTGTACTTTAATTTTGCACCTCTTTCTCTCAGCCTCTCAATTCCCCTCCCCTCTGGCTGTCCCCAGATTGTCCTCTTTATTTGAGTCTGCTTTTGATTAGTTTGCTCTTTTTGTTCCTTAGATTCCACACATAAGTGACATCATATGGTATGTATCTTTTTCTATCTGACTGATTTCACTCAGCATAATAACCTCTAGGTCCATCCATGTCATTGGGTATGGTAGAATTTCATTTTTTTTTATGGCTGAGTGATATATGTGAAACATAACTTCTTCATCCGATTTTCTGATGAACACTTGGAAGACGGTCCTGCCAAATCGAAGAACCTCTGGCACTTGATGATAGCTGGCAGTCAACTCTGTAATCTCTCCTAGTATTTATTCTCTATCCTCTTTTCAAATTCTTTTATCTCATGCCTGTTTCCCCAATTAAATAGTGCATATCACAATTAAAGAGTAAAACATACGCTGTTGACATAGGCTTTTCTTCTTGTCTTAGTTATACGCTTACTGATTGGCCAGAAAAGAACTCAGTTAGTACTTCTTTAATGTTTATTTTAAAAAATGAACAAAATATAACAAATTTTCAAACAAGCATTTATATTTTAATATATTGTGCTACTTGCTCCTCGATTTTAGAGAATAATAATAAATCAGAATGTTGGTTCATGATGCCCCTATGAAGAGGAAGTATGAACAAATTTTACTATTCTACTCAAGTAGTGTTCAAGCATATCTAACAAAAAGTAGCCTCTTTTTGTTTTTGCTAAGTAATACCTCCATTGGAGCACTTGGGTACTGTCATTTTTCATCTTGGTTTTTGTTTTTGATCTAGACAATCAGCACTACAATGTTTCCAGTCATCTAGATGATTTATTAAAAACAGGCAAAACAGTTATACTTTTTAATTCAGTTTTTAGTTTGGATCCGGTGTTTGGTATTAGGCAGACATAGTTGAGCTCAAGTGTTTGTGCATCTCTGGCACAGTACAGTTAAGCAGCTCATATGCCATTGGAGTATCACAGAGTCAAACACAATGTCTTGAATGCAGTAGGCAGTCAATAATTATTGGCTGACATGAATAGGTAAAATTCATTTTATAACCAGCCCAGTCCTTATCTCTCAGGCTATATTTATAAGGTAATGAAAAGATCTGGATATTACCTAGTTAATTTTAACTGAGTAAAGACCAAAACAGAATTATTCAGATTCCAAAATGGCATATTTGTCCCTAAGCCAGAAATGCCAGATGTAGTCTTTTATTGATTGATTGCCTAAGTGAGTCACTTTAATTTGACCGTTTACACTTAACACTTATTTTCATAGCCAGGATCGTGTCCTCAGCTAGTGTTGTGTTGCTCAGAATGAGGGCACTCTAAGCTTTGTTCGCAGGTATACTAGACTATACTAGTAAGGAGCGTAGAATCGCCTGAAGATCTTGTTTAAAAATGGATTCTGATTTATTAGTCTAGAGTGTGACCTCGGATCCTGCCTTTTAACAAGTTCCAAAGCAATGCCAAAGCTTCTAGTCCTTGGAGTAGCAGGACTTAGAGAATGCAAAGATTTAAAAACCAAACCAAACCAGACCCTAGAGTCAAACTCTAGAGTCAAAAAATCGTTAATATGCACCTGGGTAAAATTCAGGAAATAGATTAATTTCTTTGGCTCAGGTGTGTCTGTATTGTTTTCCTGGTGGGTATATCCTCATCCATATTAAAGTACAATTGAATTAATTTGGATGGCTGATGATAGGGAAGCTCAGTCCCGAAAAAATGCAAATTGACTTCTTAGTTACAACCTTTAGTCCACCTAAAAGGAAAATCCTTCACTATTACTCGCTTTTAATAGGAAGATGTTTTCATTTGCTCCCAGGTGAAGTTGCCCTGAGGTTGTGTACTTCCTCTATCAAGGACAGACAGAATGAAGACTAGAAAGATAGATTCGAGAAAAAGAAAAAAGTTAATAGAAGTTGCAACTATAATTGATAAAAATGAGATTGAAATGGTTTTGTGATTTCTATTATGCCAAAGGAGAGAAAAGCTCAGCTATAATTTTGTTTCCTGCTGTGATCTGAAATAGAAAGGTTCAAAAGTGACCTTAACTAAATTAGGATAGTTTTGTTTTACCTCTGCGAATACTGAAAAAAAAAAAAATCAACATGTTTTGATTTCATGATGTTTGAAATGTGCCAAAGAAAATTAGGCAAACTATACAATCTGAGATTTCTATAAATTGGATTATAGGCTAACAACATTCACCAACTGTCTACAGTGCAGAAAGCATGAGGTGGGTATGTAGGTTTCCCAGAAGATCTCCGTTTTACAGGATGTCATTGCTCTGTATACTCAGGATGGTCTGTGCTTTGAAGTCCTGGGTCTTTTCATATGTCAGTGGTTTGTTATTGGCTCATTCTCAGGGAAGAGTGGTTCACAATGATCCAGTGGTAGCTGAGGCATGCTCCCTGGAACACAGAGTTAGTTAGCCCCTTTTAACTTCTGCAGGCAGCATCCATTGACACATTTCATGAATGGCAGTTTTCATGAATTGTAAGATTAGCATTGTTTTCACTTTTCTCTGGTATAAATTACTTCCAATTTCCTGATACATAGATAGGTTCTTTTTCTAGTTTCCAGTGGCAATTTAGAATTTTCCCCATTATACTGATTAATTTATTTTATCTGGAATTTTGAAAATAGACAAACCAAAACTCTGAACTTCGAGCCCTATTTTGGATAAGAAAGAGCCTATTTTTAAAAAAATATATATATAATGCATGTGTTTTTATACCTGGTTTCACGTATTTTCTGATCAAGAAAAATCACTTGAATAAAGATTTATATGGAATATAAAAGGGCTCCATTACATTATGCCAGTTAACACGATTTACAAAATTATTTCTAAGTTTTTTGACAAAAACTTTTATTACGTGGGAGAAAATTTACTGCATTTCTCACTAAGTGTTCTCTCTCTCCCTCTTCCTCTTCCCCTCCCTCCCCGCTTCTCTTTCCTTTCTTGACTCCCTCTCCCTCTCTTCTTCCCTTGCTGTACTCTTCAACATTACTCTGTTGTTTATAAAAACGAAGCCTTGATATTTTTCTAAATTTCATTTATATATCATTTAAGCAGAAGTTATGTAAGTTATATGGCTATGTTTTGCCAATATAGAGCTTAGTTTGATTCAGATGGTGGTTCCTGGTCTGATTTTCTGGATTCCTGTTTTACCACATGCAATGTGCACTTATATTCTCTCCACGTAGCATTCTTCATGCACCATCACTGTATTGGGGGAATTCCTTGTCATATTCAACCTTCTCAGTTTCATCAGATTGCTTGTATCCAGTTCCCAGGCATGCATCATGGGCTTCAGCTGCTCAGTACCTGCTGGCTATGGACTGGATTATGGCCTCCCCAAATCCATATGATGAAGCCCACCATCCTTTCTCAACAAACCCTTTTCTGACCCATCAGCCATAGTCAATTTCGTTTCCTGTGATCCATAGGATGTACTAGAAGAACATAGGAGAGCAAATGTATACTATTAAGAATGCAAGACTTAAGTTTTTTAATCGCTAAGTGATTTCACCAAGCTCTTGACGGGATGCTCAACAGAGAATATGTGTCCTGTATAATTATCATACACTGAAAAGACATATCAATGCAAACTATGCAGAAATTATTGTAGTAGTAATTATAACACATATAAGACCTTCTGACTTGTTTTAACTTTCTCAGTACTTTACATGCACTTTATTCGCTAATCCTCAAAATAGTTCTGAATTCAATAGCATAAACTCATTTTTAAAATGATGAATGAGGCAATGAAGTTAGAGATAGCAAGTAATAAATATGAAAAGTTATAGGATTCTGATTGGATGGGAAACAAAATGCAGGCATCCTGAAGGCATTATGTTATATGTTCATAGATTTCCTCTCTTTACCATTATTTGGTTTTACTTTTAAGGTTAATGGAGCCTTCTAGGAATCACCATTAATTTTTATATTCATAGAGATACTGCTTCCTCTCTTTCATTTCTACCAATTTATACTGTTCCCTGTTTTCACAAATTGGATCAGATCACATTTTTCTAAAGATTTCCCAGTTTAAGTCTTAATTCTGCTTATGGCTAATCTGATCATCCTTTACATTTATTAATTAACATGTTTGTATTTAGTGTCATGCCATCCTTTGCAAGTGTTATTAATAGTAGAATAACAACATTCGAAGAGCTGAATTTATTTCCTTGCTTCAATTCTTCAGCTAGATGGGTTAATATTCACAATAATGTTGTTTCGATGACACTTTTATAACATTTTGGAGGACCCTGTTTTTATCAGCTTTTCGTCTATCAACTTTGATCACTGATTGCTAGTGTATGAGCTTCTAATGATCAAAACTGAAAAAATTATATATGTATAAATATATCTAATTTTGATAATTGCATCAAGTAATTTGATAATTATCACATAATATGAGGATATGCCTATTTCCTTAAGAAAGTGAAGGTAAAGCAGCAGATGTATGAGCTATTTGCTTGACTTTTCTTTCTCTCACACTCCGCACAAATTCTTCACTGAATCTTTTTGTCTCTGGATGCTAAATATGTTTATGCCAGTTTGGGTCCTAGCAGGAAAGAGTACATTCACATCAGATCAGGGGAATGTTTAATAAAAGTACTTTTTTTACCAAGTTGTGGGCAGGTTGTTTGGGATCCACGAGTGATAGTGCAGTATCCTGGGGTGAAAACCTCAGTCCTCCAGTCATCTGATTTATGTATCCAACCACTTCTATGAGGATGTATCCCCGAAATTCATGTCTTGAAGCCCTAACCCCCTGTTACCTACTCCAACGGCTGAGGCATGTCTGTAGAATTCTAGGACTTTATTTAGTTCTTCTTCCTGGGTGCTGCCTACAGAGGTTGTCAGCCATCTCCTACTTGGCGTCATGGCTGCCCTCAGACCCCTCATGAAGCCCAAGATCACCAAAAAAGAGGACCAAGAAGTTCATCGGGCACCAGTCAGACCAAAATAGCAAAATCAAGTGTAACTGGCAGAAACCCAGAGGCACTGACAGTAGGACACACAGAAGATTCAAGGACCAGATCTTGATGCCCAACGTTGGTTACGTGACTAACAAGAAGATGAAGCACATGGTGCCCAGTGGCTTTTGGAAGTTCCTGGTCCACGATGTCAAGGAGCTGGACGTGCTGCTGGTGTGCAACAAATGTTACTGTGCTGAGATCGCTCACACTGTCTCCTCAAAGAACCACAAAGCCTTGATGCAAAGAGCAGCCCAGCTGGCCATCTGAGTCACCAGTCCCAGTGCCAGGCTGCACAGTGAAGAAATTGAATAGATAGCTTGTGTGCATATTATATTTTTGTTAATATAACCATAAAATTTTGCTTAAAAAAAATTCTAGGACTTTAGAGAATCACCATTTTAAAGCCATAGCTATAATCAGTAAAGGATTTTTGATGAGGTGAGGATGACAGCTTAGTCTCCTAGAACTGTGAAACCTAGCCAATATTAAAATTCTTATACTTTAAAAATAAGCTTAGTTTTGTTACTTAATGACTTTGCATACTATTTTTAACTGTAATGAGTATTTGAGT
Organism: Pteropus medius; assembly: GCF_902729225.1. NCBI lineage: Eukaryota > Metazoa > Chordata > Mammalia > Chiroptera > Pteropodidae > Pteropus > Pteropus medius. The sequence continues at coordinate 1,564,574 of NW_024349799.1, read as the reverse complement.
TGGGTGATATTATTTTACATGGACATTTTTAAATCATTCTCCTGGTATTCTGGGAAACGTGGAGACTAGTATTAAGCCTTTAATTTAAATCCACAGACATGGCCTATGACAAAAACTATATATCATACCATCTATTTTTTTAAAAAATCTAATTCTATTCTATTCTGTTTATATCCAAAATAGAGAAAACTTTAAGGGAAAGTGTCAAACCACACTATAAAGCCAGCTCAAGCAGTTGCAAAGAAAAGGGTTTTCAGCATCTGTTGAAAGTTATTTTTGACATTTCTATAAATAAGCTCATCTTACATTTCTGTGCATTTCCTTCACTTAATAAGAATTTTAAAAGTCCATCTGCAGAGTTTGCTCTTTTATACATTATTTAAATTTCAGTTAAGTTCTCTTTTACTTTTAGATAAAAATTTGGTAGAAATGTTGCTATTGAATTTTTACACTCATTCTAATAGTTTAAAGTGTAACTGTATCTCTTTGAAAAGCAATTTGTCACTAAGGTGTCTCTTTGAAAATATGTTTGATTAATTTTATACAGCTGCCAAAAATCAGCTGTAAAAGGTGCAAATCTCTTATAAGAAGACCCAAATCATGTAAACCGGCACATGCACAAGTTTGGAATGATTAGAAAATATTAGACAACATGATAGAATTACCTGGTAATGTTCCAGGAGTCTATCAGATTTTTTCACAGCAAAGAAGGAGCCAAGGAACAAAGAACTTGTAATTACAGGTGCTTCTGACATCTGCAGTGATTTTCTAATTTAGAGTAGAGAAGATTGTTTCTATGATGTGAGCAAATGGTTTCTGTATGTGTTGGGGTAAATAACAATTTTATCAAATTTAAAATAAAAAGAGAATACAGCAAAAAAAAAAAAAAAGACACGTGCATTATCTATCTAATTATCTCAGTTACTTCACTTTGGTCTTCTGTAGTTAATAAGTACCAGGAAGTATGACAAGTGCTGGGAACAAAGTAATGTCAGGACAGGATTTCTCCTTGCCTTCATGGAGCCTAAAGGGTGAGAAAGACCCAAGTGAGCAGTTACAGATATGATGGGTGCCATCTGGGAGGTGTGTGGACAAAGATCTAATTCGGTCTGTGAAGACTTCCTTGCATTTAAATGTTACTGAAGCCTAAAGGAATGAAGGACAGAGGCCTGGGTAGAAGGAGAACAGTCCAGCATTTTTCCTGGGATGGGAGAGAACTTCTCTTATTCCAGATACACAGAAAAGTCCAGTGTAACTACACAGGACGAAAGGAGTGAAAGTATATGAGACAAGGCTAGAGGAATTACCAAGAAAACCAACTTATTTGATTCAAAGCCATAGAATAATTTTAAGGCTGGGGAAGAGGGAGGACATGGGAAGATTTACATTTTAAAATATCTTTATAACTACTTGAGAAAAGGATAATGATTCCTAAAAGAGAATGGCAGCAGAGAAGGAGAGAGGTGGTTGGGTTTTGAGATATTGAGGAGTCTGCCTCTAGTAGATTTGGTGATTAAGCAGAAGTGAGGAGTGAGGGAGAAGAGGACAGTGGTGAATCTTAGGTTTCTAGCGAGTACCAGCTAGGCCAGGTAGTGAGATGAAGAAGACAGAAAGTGAACAGGTTTGAGGGCTGAGAATCAAAGAATTCCCATGTACAAGTCTAGATCTCAGATGACACTTTGGATGTAGAGACATACACTTGGGGACCATAGCGTGTAGATGGCATAGAATGTGATGGGGATGGATAACAAGGCCTGTGGAAGAGAAAATGCAAGGAGGAAGAGTGCGGGGTTTCTCGAAAGTATGGTAGCAAACAGATTTCTAAGTAAACCACCCGGATTCTTAGATATTTTAATGGGTAAACTTCAAGAGGGAGATATGATATTTCCTGCCAAGATGGCCAATGATGGCTTAGTGATTCACTGGAAAAATAAGTACAGTAAATTACATTTTTACCGTAAGGTTATGGCCTTACTAGATAGACAAATAATAACCAGTGAATATAGCACATTAATTCAGTGAAATATTTATTACAAAGAAGTGAAAATAACATAGTTTCTTAGGAACAAATTTGGAAGAAAATTAAAGTGTATATCAAGGAGACAAATTTTTAGAAGTATTCCATTTGAGGAATGTCTAAACTCAACTCCTAGCATGAACATACACACAAACACACACACACATTTACTTATTGCTAGACCATCTGGATATAGTCATTCTCAAAACTCTTTATGATTTTCTCTTAAAAAAATAGAAATAGAGTAGCAAATAGAAATTTTATATTTTAAGCTTCTATATTGCTAAGCTATGTAAATTTCTGTATAATAGCCTGTATTAATTTTATAATAAAAGCAATGAATACTTTTAAAAAATTACTTTTAACCTGAGAGTGGTCGGTGATGCCAAGTGCTACTCACCTATTAGGGAAACTTAGAAATGAAAAGGATTCTTTAAATCTAGCAGAATGAGGGTCTTTGTAAAGATTATTGTCTCTTCATAGGAAACTGCACTGTTTATCAATTCTAACAATGCCTAGCATAATTCAGTATTTATTAAATTAGTTTTAAAAAATAAATGATTCACAAATACTAGCAATATTGAATTGCACATATGTCTGATATTTTTCAGAGGAAAACATAACTTCATGGGATTTTAGAAAGGAAGGTTGATAGTTGTTTCAAAGATTATTTCAGTTTTTTGAGGAATATATCAAAGTGAATTTGATAAATACTCTTGTTGATTAAGGCAGCCAAACAAAGAGATACTTGAGACAATAGACCTTTGAGGAAAAGGAATAATGACAGTAAATTAACAGTAAGTGGTATAAATCCTCATAAATCCTATGAAATAAGTACAGCAAAAATCCTACCTAAACAGTTGATGTACCTTGAGGTTTAAATAGCATTATAAATTGTTATTGTTTACCAAAATTTTGTGGCAATGAGAATAATTTTAATTAAACAAATGAAATTTGTTTATTTGATTTTCTTGGAGTCAAAAGTCAGTCATATTTTCCACTAAGAATCAGTCTTTGGAAGAAGACAAATTTTACCCAAGATCTTTGGAGCAAACATGGTGGTATTAGACGTTGATACTGTAGATTCTCATTATTCATGGTAGTTATGTTCTATACACTCACCATCCATTGAATTAATTAACACTGAACCACTGTTCTTATATTGATATATAAGGTTAAGTTTCCACAAGTTTCTGGCCCCGTTTTTGTCAATTGATCAATTCATAAATTTGTGTGTATTTTTGTGTCAAGACACTTTACTTAATGTATATTATTGATTCATAAACATTGAACACAGGCAATGGCACTATGGTTCATATCTTATCTACTATATGTATTTTCTCCAATAAGACAAGTCAAAACCTTCTTGGATTTAGGAACTCTAGGCAACACTTCAGCACTGTGCTTGGGAGCCATTTTAAACAAACAGCAAAATCACCAACAAAAAGCACACAAAAAAAATATGGCACTCAATAGAACACAAAAAGAACAGTTGTTTACAGTATGAGAGTTGAAACAAGAAGGTGGAATGTCACTTTGATATCCGGTAACCTACACATTGGAAAACTTAAATGTTTTTACTGCGCTGGACATGTCCCTAAATGACCACAAAAGCACCATGGATATTGATTTGGAAGTTACAAATAAATGTTAGCGAGTAGGCAAATCTGCCAAAAAAACTGCAAATAATAACAATGAACTGTATCTTTCAACCAAAGTCCACGGGACAAAATTTAGATAACAACTTGGAGTCCAAGTTTCCATGCTTTAATTTATAAGCTTTAAGTATTTATTTTCCTATTTTCTTTCCTTTTCTTCTGATTTTAGATGAACTTTAGTTACATTATCTGTTAAACCCCTATTCTTAATCCTGACTTTTGCATCCCTAATCATTACTGCTCTCAGTACAACCCCCGGCTACGTTTTAATTATGTGTTGAAGGAAGAATGAAATTAACTAATATTTGGGGTTTTATACATTTTTCTTCAGGAGCCATATAGTTTTTTTCTCTTTGTACCACTTTCTTGGTATGAATCTTTTGGTTTCCTGAATCACTGGACTTTGCCATTAAATAGCTTTTTAGATTGCATACACCACAATGTGCCAGACAACCAGAAATATAAAATTTAGAAATCTAAAATGTTCATACCTGATTAAAGAAGCATCCAAGGTAAGTTGACCTTAGATGACTATCTTTCAATTGTGGTAATACAAACATCAACTGGCTGTATTACCTGTAAACTAGAAATGGATTTGTCACCTTAGTCAACTGAATACCTGCCTTCATGGTTGTTCCTGATATCACTCAGGCTTCTTTTTGACCTATCAGTTTGCCTTCCCTTATCTCTTCATAATTAGATTTTTAATTCAAAAAGGAAGTAAACCTGAGCCTTGATTTGGAGACTGAAATACCAGCCACTCAAGGGAAATTTTGAATTTCCCTTCTATCTTCTACCTCTTTCACTTCATGCTTTATGAATTGCCCAGAAAGTATGGGACTGTTATGTGCTATGGTTCAAAGAGTAGGCGAGGAGCAAGACAATGCCACTAAAACTATAAATAAACTTGCTAGAGAGGTAGATGAAATTGGACAGGTGATAGGTTAGAACAGAATCTTTTTGGATATTACTTGGCCTCTCATGGGGGAACATACACATTTTTAAGGGAAAAATGTTATGCTTATATCTCTTTAAACCTCTTTGGGATCTTTAATATTATGAAAGTGATCTAAGAATAGTAAAGAAATCATAAATTGTGTAATATGGTTAATGACCCTATTTCTGGTAGATGGTTCTTCAGATGGGGCTGGGATATATCCTTTTGGCTTACTTGGAGTATTCTCAGCTACTGGTGGAGAATTGCACCACATACAAACTCTGATCATAATCCTTTTCTTGGTTTTCATTTCCTGTGCTCACCTCTCTAATCTCCACCATCTTTAATGCTGATGCATAGCTGTTGTCCTCTACCCAGTGTCCCACAAAACGAACCCACAAATGAATATAGGAAAACTTGATATTTTCTAGCAGCTGAAATGGCCATCCACTAAAACTTCATGTGCAATCATGACAACTCACATAGCAGTGAAAATTTGAATTGCTCTTGTTCCCATATTTAATAACATGTCCTTCAGTTTAGCCCAAAGAATAACAACAAGGAGGTCTAAGAACTGAAACCACCCACAGCAACAGAGCTAACTGTAATAATATGACTTTACCATTCCAGGAAAATCTTGCCCAGGAAAGCAAAGTTGAAAATAACTATTGTTTATTTAGAAACTTACTGCAAATCTATTTATCCAAATAATAGACAATTCAACCATCCCTCATCAGAGTAAATATTCCCTCTTAAGGACAATAGATCTTTCAAATAGGCTCATCAAACAACCGTTTTCTCTTTAAGACTTGTTTCCAAAGCCTCCCCTTGCTCTATCCATCAATCCCAAATTGTCATGTCATAGATTTGCTTAATCCCTATCATTCCAACACTGAAAGATCCACCTTAACACAGACTTCCTCCTCTCATCTTTCCAATATCTTACCTTTTCCCTCCTCTGTCTGAGACAAGATTATGGCTCTGAAAGTAAGCAAAAACCCATCTCTGCTTAATGAGCAGAATTTATTTTATCAGTATTTTTGGAGAGTTGGCAGTCAACAGCTTGCAAATGAGAAACTGAAACACCACACGAGGAGAAATTTATTTATCAAATATCACATAGCTATTAAGAGCAATTTCAGAGGTTGTAAAAGGGTAGATCCAGGAAGTAGATTAATTTTGTTTGGCTTACAGTGTTAACTCATTTGTTTTTTTAAAAATTGGACTAGTAGCTAACACTTAAGAAACTAAATATGCCATATAAAATCTGAATTTCTGGCTTTTTTCAAGTATTGAATTTTGTAAAGCTGGGCCTGCTTTTTTCAACTTGGTAATAATTAGGTGCTACAGATATAATGCACCCGTATTGGTCATTCACTGTTATTTACATGTGGCCAATTCATTTACTTCAAGGCTCAAATAGTAAATATTTTTGGTTTTGAGGACCATGTGGTTACTGTCCCAACTACTCAATTTTGCTGTTGGAGCAAGAAAATGGCAATAGACAATGCATAGATGAATGAATGTGGCTGTGTTCCAATAAAACTTTATCTGCAAAAACAGGCCCGAAGGCATGATTTATGACCTCTGAGATTTGTAACATGCCTAGCTATAGTTGTCATTGGCATCTGCAACCACTGTTATGAATGCACCAGTTCTAATCTGGCTTCATGGAAGTACCTATGGATTCTGAACAGAAAAAAAATGCAGGATAAAACTAAATTTCAAGGTTAAAAGCTAACCAAATGTATCAGAAAGGTTTAAAACAAATTTATCGTTAGATTTCTCTCTCCTACGCAATAACCCTTAATGGCTTGAGAGAAAGATGAGTACCAGAGGTTAAAGTGAGTTAGCTCTATATGTTACTGCCATGAAACACCAGCTGTTTAAAGAATATTCAGGGTGCATTTATAAATGTTGTATACATATTGGCAGCTGGTTGCCTCGAAATATGCATGAGAAAATATAGATTTGTTTAAAACTAATGTTAAATTTTCATGTAGCTAGAAAATAGATTTGCTATAAATAGCAAACTATTGGCACATATAAATTATGATTAGATTTATGAAACTTCAGATTGCAATAAATCTTTTAGCAGAAAATTTAGGACCTAGAGCAATACCAAATGTTATCTGAAAACACCATATCTTAAAACTCAGTGTAAAATCAAACTTGTTCCAATCATCATAACCAAAAAATAAGTAAAAGTTATTATTACTTTCTGATTCTATACAACATTGTATTATAGGATTCTTTGAGATTTGCCTGAATAAAATAGATATTTGGATTGTGAATATCAAAATATAAATTTTTAAAAACTCATTAATTAACACTTCACTAATTTATTCTTTTGAAAATGTTGAGAACAAGTGAGATAGAATCAATATTTGGCTATGTATGAAAATGACTTGGCAGGAAATGCTTGTGTATTACAAGGTCTAGATACATTTCTTTAACTGCATTGGCAATTTTGTGGCATTTTCCTTGGTCGCATTGCCAGTCTTCTCAAACGGGAGGCACATTTTTGCTACCTTATTTTCTTTACCGATTTCCCTCTTAGGCTCCTGAAAAGTAGTTTTTATTCCCGTAAGTCTATTGAAACTCTCCTCAAGAAGGCAATTGTCTAGACTTCTTATTTACACATTTATTAACCTTTTTTCAATCCTTATTTTCCTGGAGTTCTCTACTGGGATCTTGAAGTTTTTACCACCTTAACCTTTTACAACCAACAGGTCTTTTATCATAATCTTATTCCTTTATCATTTCAACATCTCCTTTTGTTGACTCTATTCTCCTTCCTAGAGTCTACCCAAGTATTCTTTATGAATCTCTTTTTAGCATCTGGTCTTGATTCTCTCTTACTCTTGTTTTTGGAAATTTCAAAGACATCAAATGCTCAATAATGAAAATACTATCCTCTTGCATAGACTATATTCCTTTATTTCTGCTTCCTGAAAATTTCCATTAGTGTCGTTATAGAAATTATCTCCACTGTTCCTAAACAAGATAGTAAAAACACTGATACAGCCCTTTTATTGTATCATGTTTGCATATTTGCACTGCAGGAGGTAAATATAACTTATAGATTACCTGGTTGAAATTATTTGTTTAGAGACCGTGCTGTTCATACATTGGTTATCTCGGGTCTAATGAGACTAAGCTTTGCCTAAAGATGCGTTTTTTGTTTTTTGTTTTTGGGTTGTTTTTTTTTTTTTTTTTTTTGCCCCTGAAAAGATTAGAGAGTATTATGACAACCTGTGGAGATAGATTCTTAGATGCAGGAGTCTCCCTTTGTTAATCTGCCTTTTTGGGACTCTGGTAGTTCAGGACTATAGATGTTTTTAACTTCAGTTAGGAGGTCAAAGGGATGCGAAATACAGTTTTACATTGTGTGTAATATGGAATGAAGTAGTTTTTTTCCACATAGCACTTAACAGAATAAAAAGCATGCCAATTTAAAAGATTAAAATCTGAATATTTTTTTCTTAATGCGACTAGAAGGATATGAGTTTTGTCTAGCACACTAGAGAGATACTCCTCTGTAGTATAGTAGAATAATCTCAAACAGATGCATTGCTAATATAATAGTCTCATCATATCTAAAGTCTAATTCATTCATTTTTCCAAAATCTATGCATCATTTCTCCCTGGCTATAACACAGTATCTTTTTTTTTTTTTCCCAAGCAAAGCAGTGAATAATGATGAGAACAATGGGCACTTAATAAATGCATGGTCTTTTCCAGGCACTGTTTTAAGTGCTTAATTCTCACTATATCCCTTTGAGGTAGGAACTATTTTTATCCTGATTTTACGTGTGACATTTAAGTTGAAGTGCTATGCCCAAAATAAAATGGATATTAGATAGAGCTGAAGTACAAACCCAGCCATTCTTACTCCAGATACATGCTTGCTGTCAACCATTCTATTACATGAATTCTCAAAACTTGAAGTCGCCTTGAAAGACCACTTAGTGAATTGGAAAGATTATGTGACTACTATCTAGTTCAACTTGTCTTACGATCTATCCATTATTTTCATGCTGTGTGACTTCAGGCAAGCTGGTTAACCTACCTAAACTTCGGGTTCATTATCTATTAACTAGAAATAATTATCCCAAATTTATGGATGTCTTTAAAATCAGAATTAAATTAGGTAATTTTTTTAAGTACTTGGAAAAGAAGGGTCTTGGAACATAGCTACTCGACCAGTGTTAGTTCCTTCATATTTTACAATTCAGTTATCTAATTAGTTGCCAAGTTCAAATAAATATATATAAAATTTCTTTCATATGCATTTTAGTCCTTTAAGTCATTATCCTCATCACAAATAAAATAAAAACTATCTTTAATGGTGTTCCGTTCTGGATAATGCAGACTCCACATTATGGCATTCAATTTTCCTCATTGTCTGTCTGGTCCTTAATTATTTCACCAACCTTACTCCCTGTAACTCTCCCCGTGAACCCTCTGTTACGTTGGAGTTGGCCTTTTCACCACCGTCTAAATGTGCTTTTGTTATTTCCACCTAATGCCTTGTTCACACTGTGGCCCCTGCTTTCTGCATCCTAGAAGCAGTAGTGTATACAGGATATTAGGAAGAGAGAAGAGTGTTTTTCTCTCACTTTCTAGTTACAAACCCTTTTGTTGGGGACTTGGGAAGTTCTTACTACAGTCTCAGAATTTAGAAGAAAAACCACGGAGAAAGTTAAATCAACCAACATGTTAATTAGGTTTTAATATCTGTTAAACAAGTTGGTTCTATTTTTCACATCAGAATCCCCAGATCCTCCTCAGCTTAAAGCCATTTACACTAAGCTCTCACGGAAGAGAAGAAGATGGCAGAAGAGACTCCCGACCTGTATTCTTGACCCACTTCAATCTGTAATTTCGAGGGACATATACAGGAAAATAAGGTGGTGGATTATGCAAGAAAATGAAGTAATGCAACCATACTTAATATATTCCGCAATTTAAATGTTCATAAATTGAGATTAGTCTTTCTCCCAATATGAACACTGCTCCTAGTTTGCTGTGGTTTGAATGGTGAGAGGGCAAAGGGGCTGCTTGGTGCTGTCCTGGCAGAAGGAGCATAAAGCAGTGCCTCCTAGAATTATTAGATATGTCTAAAGTGTTAAGGCAAACTCAGACATTAAAAAGAAAGCAAAACAAAAATCACAGCTGGATCTGCAAGTTGAGGAAATTGGGGAATAACTAAATTTTGATCAAGCTAATCACATTTTGAATTTTCTTGTAAAACTTAAGATACCAAGGCATTCAAATGTAATCTTTTTCAAAGGCCAGTCTTTTCATAAAGCAAAGTAATTGTGCAGAATTTTCTATATGCACAGATGCAGGTTTCTAACTATTGACTCTACTCCATGAAAGTTACTGTAGTTCAAGAATCTGTCACTTTTTTCAGAGTGATATCAAATTGGAACCTTGGCAACTTCAAAAAAGAAAGTATGCTTGAACCTGCACAGGTTTCTCTCCACAAGTGGAGAGGCTATAAACAATCCATATATTAATAGTGGGAACATCATCCTTTTGACAAGCTGATCCAATCGTTATTGCTTAGGCTCCCCACACCCCCCTGCCCCAATCTTTCTTCACTGTATTCTGAGGCAGAATAATATTACTTATAACTTCAGATTACCAGGAATGACAGCATGTAGCAAAAGAGGAACTGAGTATTTGGTAATTATGTCAACTTCAAAGTCAAAAAGTTATGGCAAACGAGTATGAAATGAAGGCTCCCATTCAGCTCCCACTTTAAAGCTGGAATTAATATTGATGTTTCTGCAAGCACAAGTACTGAGAATATGGATTACAGAAAATGGTGTCTGAGCTGAAGGTTTTATGTTTGAAGAATACGACTGCTACTAAGGACCATGTGAATTCATTTTTAAAGTCAGTCGGTTAATTCAGTGTAGACGTGGCTCCTGTGAAACTCTTTGAACTATTCGTGTTTGAGAGGCAGAAGAGGTTTTAAAGTCCATGGACACAAGTCTGAGTCCTGATCCCAACGCCTTTCAGCTGCAGGGGTTTTGGACAAGTTTTTATGCTTCCTTAAGCATCAGGTTTCTAAGGAGATAATAATATTACCTGCTTTACAGGGTCATGGGGAATGTTTAAAGGGTAATATATGTAGAGAGTATTTTGTAAATTTTAAGGCACATTATTTAGATTTTTCATGAATAAAATAGTTTGATTCATTTTAGGCACATCATCACCAAGTGGTAGTAAATGTCTTGATTATATTTATAATCTCTTACTTGCTCCCTTGCTTCTAGTTTTGCCCCATTCCAACACATCCCATACTCTGCTGCGGGGGTGAGGGGAAGGGGCCGGGAGCCGTCTCTCTTTCTCTCTCCTCCTCTTCTGCCTCCTTCTCATCCTTCCCCATCTTGTACCATCTCCTCCTTTTCCCCCTTCTTTCTGCTCCTAATATAAATACACAGATGGTTCAGGAGAGTAATATAATGAACACTTGCGTCCCCTATTTAGTTTTATCATCCTAACATTTTACCATAGTTTCTTCAGAATTTTAATGAAATAGCACATTTCAGTTGAAGCTTTCCCCGGGTCTCATTCTCTTCTCTTTCTTTAGAGGTAACTACTGTCATATCCTAGTTAGGAGCAGAGTTAAAATTTCTGCATTGTCATTTACCAGTTACATAACAAGGACAAATTACTTAATCTTCTCTGTGCTTGAGTTTCCTTATCTATAAGCTTGAAATAATAATGGCATATATCTTATAAGGTTGTTTGGGTGATTAAATGATAGAATTAAATAATGTAAATCATTTATAACAGTGTGTAACATTGATTCCGCTCTCAAGAAACGTTACAGTTACTTACTGGTAGCTGATTTGGCAGAAGTGTCATGAATTTTTGTATTTATCATTTCCACGCATGTTGTTACAAATTGTTACATATTTATGTATTCTACATAGTAATAATAGGCATGTTTTAAAACTTTACATAATTGGTATCACATACATATGTCAATTTATAATGTACTTGTTTAGTTCAATATTCGGTTTTTGAGATTTATCCATGTTTCTAAATACCATTTCAGTTCATTTATTTGTTTTTCCTTTCTTTCTTTCTTTCTTTCTTTTTTTTTTTTAAGCAAGGCAACCCTTGGTTGACTTCACAGATTGCAAGGAACTTGTCAATTTACAATCCCTTATTTTTTATTTTATTTTTTTTTATTTTTTACACCTACAGTACCTGGTCTTCTTAGGTGGTCTCCCATCCAAGTACTAAGCAGGCCCAACCTTGCTTAGCTTCCAAGATCAGATAGGATCAGGCTTGTTCAGGGTAGCATAGCCATAGACACATTTATCTGTTTTATTGTACTTAAAAGATTATATAAATGCACCACAATTTTTATATATTGTCCTATAAATGGATATTTGAGTTGTTTCTAATTTTTTTGCTGATGCAAATAAGGCTACAAAGAATAGCATTGGTTGTGAAGCCTTTATTCCATGTATTGAAGTTTTCTGAGGGATTATATCCACAAATGGAAATGCTGAGTAAGAAGACATACACACCAGCTTTCACTAGTATTACCAAACTGTCTTTAATGGTGGCTGTGCCAGCATTCACTCTCTCCCCTAATATGTGAGAAATCCTGTTTTCTTATACATAGGAGGACTTGTTAGACTTTTACAGTTTTGTTTATTAGAATAGGTATGAAATGTTTTATTGTGGTTTTAATTTGCTTTTGCCAAATTACTAGTGTAGATGAGAGTCTTTTAAAATGTCTGTTGGACATTTTGGTTTCATTTTCTGTGACTTGCCTATTCAAATCCTTTGTCTATTTCTCTCTTGGGTTGTCTTCTTACTGATTCATAGGCATTCTTTATAATTCTGGATACTAGTCCTTTATCAGTTACATGTATCTCAAATATCTCTCACGGAAGCTACCTTGTCTTTTAGCTTTATTTTTAGTGTTTTTATTTGAACAGAAGTTTGGCATTTTGATGTAGTAAAATATGTCAGCCTTTTTCCTTTTCATTTCTTACTTTAAAAATTATACCCTTCTCTAAGGTCTTAAATGTGTTGTCCTGTATATGATTTGGAATTAAAATTTTGGTTTTCACACTTAGATCTTTACCTGAAATTTATTATTGTTTAAATATTAATGGGAATCCAATTGCCTTTTTTTACTTCTTGATTAACCAACTGTTCAAACACCATCTATTACAAAATTCACACTTTCATCCCAAATACACTAAAGCATAATTATGACAATGATGATGCTGTGAAATATATATTTTTTAAATACATAATATATACACATGTATATATCACATACATATACAGTATATATACATATAATATATACATGTATGCATATATATGTACATATATATGTAGACATACAGTTGTCATTCCTTATTTGCAATTTTGCTTTTCACACTTTCAGTTACAGTCAACACAGTTTGAATATATTAAATGGAAAATTCCAGAAATAATTCCAGAAATAATTCATAAGTTTTATCAGCATGATAAAATCTCATGCCTCCCTCTCCATCCTGCCCAAGAAGTGAATCATCCCTTTGTCCAGCTTGTCCAAGCTTTATTCGATACCCACCCATTAGACACTTAGTAGCCACCTCATTTGTCAGATCGGCTGTTGTGGCATTCTGGTGCGTGTGTTCAAGTCACCCTTATTTTTCTTAATAATGGTTCCAAAGCACAAGAGTAGTGATGCTGGTAATTCGGATATGCCAGAAAGGAGCCATGAAGGGCTCCTTTTCAGTGAAAAGGTGAAAGTTCTCAATTTAAAAAGAAAAAAAAATCATTTGCTGAGGTTGAACGAATCTTCTATTTATGAAATTGTGAAGAAGGAAAAAGATATTTGTGCTCGTCAGCTAAGAGAAACCACATTCACTTTCATTACAGCGTATTGTTATAATTGTTCTATTTATTGGTTATTGTTCATCTCTTATTGTGCCTAATTTATAAGTTAAACTATCATAGGTATGTACGTGTAGGAAAAAAACCTAGTGGCGTCCGCAGTTTCGGGTATCTACTGGGGTCTCAGTATGCAATCAATCCCCTTGACTACTGTATACGGGAAACCCGACCATATCACCTATCTACTTAAAACCCTTCACTGGCTCATTTCTTGTTTAAAAAAACAAAATTAACATTTCTCAACAGCACAGATAAATTCACTGGCTCATTGTTTAGAAAAACAAAATTAACATTTCTCAACAGCACAGATAAAAACACAGATGTGTTTCCTTCCTCCCTATACTTCTTAATCTCTCATCATTTATATCTACACCTTAAACTTCAGCTGAAAAGATCTGTAGGTCTTGAACTTGTCTTGCTGTTTTACAACTCCAAACATGTCCACAGGTCACTTTCATTGCTAGACCGCTTGATCTTTCAAGTTGTACTTGGTATTTTCCTGTCTGTTTTTCGAGACATGGTTTAAGTGAATCTCTTCTGTTAAGCAGCCTTAATGATTTCCCCCTTTTCACTTAGCAGACTGTCAATTCAATGATTATTTTGAACCTGTTACTCACATATATACATATCCCATTCAGTGCCAGAGATCGCCTTGAAGCAGGAATGCCTGGAACCCCTGTACATGCCCCCATAAAAGCCTATATGCACACAAAATATTGTAATTATTTATCTGTCAATTCTCCTACTACATTGGGGTACTTTAATTCCTGAATCCCAGGACTCAGCATGGTGCTAGGTACCTAATAGGTACTCATTAATATTTAATGATTGAATGAATAAATGTATTTTAAGGGCTGTACCTTAAAAAATGTGAAATGCGAAATGGGATGCTATTTCCTTAGCCACATTGTAGGAAAACAGAAATTCCACTTTTGACCTTAAAATTGTAAGATTTACAACTTAGAATAACTATTCTTGAGAAATAACACCAGAAACAAGTTGGAATTTAAGCTCTGAGATCATTTTATTTGGCTACCTTATGAAGTATCAGGTGAGACAAGTTAATGATTAAGCCTTTCATAGTCAAACAGAAGTGAAGCTTCACAACATGGGCAGATTGCCTAATACATTTGGCGCATATTCTTAATCTTCACAGCCAATGTTTATATGTACAGTCAAAGAGCTCCTGGCATTAATGAGCTTTGCTACAAAGTTTCTAGCTCATCATCTGCTACACTGAGTTTGTCAGCTGTTTTTGTTTTGTTTTCTTTTTGAGCAAGGCAGAGCAAGAATGGAAAGCCAGAAATCCAGAAAAAGAGGATCTAGTGGCACCATATGACAAATCATGTCGTATCTATATGTCACTGAGGGAATTTTCCAGCTTTGATCTTAACTTTCTCATCAAATGAAATGAAGACCCTGGATCTGTCAGTCTGTAGCATTCACTATTTTAAAATATTCTATGGCTTTAGGATAAAAAGGATTGCATTGAGTTTCTTGACTCTGGAATGTTCATGCATAGTTTGAATGACCAGATCAAGATGTTCAGCTGGGGAGTCAAGCATGTAGTAAGGATTCAGGCTTAAATGATTTGTTAAAGCCTCGTTTCTCCTTTGACATGAGGACAGAGACCTGGGGACAGAGTGGGGAAAAAGCAAACAGCAACTACTTTACCACACTGTTCAGAGTGTCCACAGACCTCCTATCAGTTATTTAGGGTTTCAGACTACACTAAAAATATATTTTGCTGTTTGATGCTTTTCAATTACTTAGTGTCACAAAAATCAAGGGCTCCTGGATTAGAAAGAAGCTCTTTTGATAAAAGTAGGCTTGATCTCCCCAACATAAAAGAGACATCATCTACTTGAGATTAAATTTAGAAGCTTGGGCCAAAAAAGGCAAATTAAATACAAAGAGCTAAATAGACTTTCTATACTGAAGTACTGTGGGGGAGAAAAGGGACTAAGTATATATCAAAGAAGTATATGACTTTTAATGCATTATGGTCTAGGCATTATTTATCTTTATACAAGGTGAAGGGGGAAAGCTTAATGAAAAGATTTCATTCCTGTAACTGAATTTATTATTAGATTGAAAAGATGCATGTATCTTAACACTTAGGTTGGTCCGTTGGTCCACAAAAACTATTGTCTTAGGTGAGATTCCCAAGAAACAGCATCTGAGGTAAGAATTCCTATTCAAGTGAATTACTGAGGGTGGGCTCACAGGAGAAGAGGAGAGTAAGGGAAGCAGAAGTATATGTACAGTCAAAGAGCTCCTAGCATTAGTGAGCTTTGCTACAAAGTTTCTGTCTCGTCATCTACTACAATAAGTTTGTCAGTTTTTGTCAGGGGCAGAAAGAGCTAAGCAAGAATGTGGTGTGAGCTGGAGACTAGCTTCCATCTAATCGATCCCTTAGGGAAAGTCTGGAGCACAAATTGCACCCCATACTCAAGAGTAGGTCCATCTTGAGCCATGGGAACTTTGGTTATCACCAGTTAGTTATTGCCTAAGATCTGGGTGATATGCAGAATGCGTTAAGGAGGCAGTTCTCCTTTGGGTAGGTAATTCTCCAGAGGAGAGGAGAACTATGAATTATCATCAGCCAGCACTTGACAGCCAGGGCTTGGGTGCACCAGCTAGTAAAGGGGATTTTGGCGGGGTCTTAATAGCATCCACTGCTCTGACAGGTCTTTCTTAGGTGATCACTACCTTTTTTATGCTTCAGTCCTACCCTAAATAGATTTTAGTCTAGTTCTTGCCACAAAATTGTATATCTGTTTACTTACACCTCTGCCATCAACTGTAAGAGCCTTACATGAGGAAATTTGTCCTCTTAATCTCATGTCGCAGAATTCAGCAAGTGCTATTTTTTGTTTGTTTGTTTTTGTTTTAGTTTTGTTTTGTTTCATTTCTTTTTGGAAGTAAAATTATTTTCTTTCTAACTTATTCTTCTAGAAACTCCAAATTCCTAGAATTGCGTTAGTTTCCACCCCAAATTTTCAGTCGCTAAAAATGAGTCTACTATAAACTGTCTGAACTTGTTTGAATAAATAATTATAATGTTTAAATTTTATTTTGCAACTCTTGGCCACAGTTAATTGCATTAAACGTATATTAATTCTATCCCTTGGCAATCATTAAGAAAAACATACATGCAGAAAAACATTTTACATCCCATCTGTTATTGTTATTTTTTAAATATCCCATCTGTTATTGAGCACTTGGTAAAGTAGCAGGATTCCAGTGGGACTGTCACATTTCTCTAGGTTTCCATGTGCTCTGATGTCACCTAAAACTCCTCGGCCTCTTTGGTCACATATGGACCATGTAATTGAGACATATTTGCCCTGCTGCCAATATTTTAATGTGAACTCATCCTAAAGTCAGGCAGAGCTAGTCTTTTTCATCTGGTGTACCATACACCACCCATATCAAAATTGAACCAACTAATTAAGACCATAATTTATGTATGGCCAGCTAAAGAGTTTTTAATGGCTTGTAACATATTTGTCAGCTCTAAGAACAATTGAGTGAAAAGCAGATGGCCCATAGTATTTCCCTTCCATTGGCTTAATCTACTTGATATCTGTAGCTCACAGTCAAGATGAGCTCTTCTTGGTGCTATAAATTTTTTTAGTTGTAATTTTATTTCATTTTTATAACATTTTTCAATGTGAATTGTCAAGTAGCCAACTAGTCAGACAATGTGATTCTCCTCCTTGTCAATGTGTCACCACAGAAAGTTTTTGAAGGAAAGTAATCAACAAGTTCCCTTTCTAAGTATTTTAGACTTAGTAATACAGGAAAAACAACAACTTGATAAAAATGGCCAAAGAATGTGAATATTCAGCATATAGAAGGAGAAATATGAATAACCGATAGGTATATAAAAATAGTCAACTTTGCCAATATTCGAAGATATTTTACGCATAAAACGAGAGTGTACCCTAAATGCTATTTTGCAATATATACTTTTTGGTCACTAAACAGTCTATCACAAAAAAAGGTAAACTTGTTCTCTACCAATTAACAGTATTGTATTTGTAGCCACTTTATTGCTCATGGTCATTAAATTGAAATATTTGATTTAGGAAATGCTTTTTGTTATTTGCTATTAATTATAGCTAGCACTTATTGAACCCTTCTTATGTGATGGATACTATGCTTTGTGTTTACACAAACATCATTTTACATAATCTTTACAACAGCTTTCTTGTTTTATGTATAAGAAAAATAAAGCGATTTTAAGATTTTTTAGAAATGACATAGTTTTTGAAGATGATAGAACTTGGATTTTCAACTCTGGTCTGCCTTCAAAACTCCTACTCTTTCTAAGACACTAATTTAAGAGTCGATTTTGCTTTCTGTTGAGTATCCATAGAGAAATATTGCTCTACAGTCATTCAGTTTGCTGAGTCAAGTAACTTATTGTCTCTACAAGAAATAAAAGAGATTAAGAAAGTAGAGGGCGGTGGCCAAAGGCAGAGAGAGGTGAGGTTCTGAGAGAGACAAAATCAGTCTTTGTCACCTGAACTGGGTCATGGTGTTCTCCTGCAGAACATAAACGGTTTCACAGAACCCAATATCAGAAAAGGTCACTCTGTAATCTTGATGGAACAAGTCAAAGCAATACCGCTCCGTAATCTGAGGCAGAGACAAAACCAAGAACACGCTGTCCAGACCACAATAATCATCCAACATCTCCCTATCTCAGCTAATATGAGTCACTGCTGCTTCTTACCTATGGTGTAGCCTTGGAGAAGCTTATGGATAAGGCTGGCATTTGAGTTGGTGAGGGTGGTCATCATGCAATCTGGTGAGGGCCTGAATAAAATGAAAGTCAGAAGAAGGAAGAATTCACCCTTATTTTCCTGCCTCACTGGTTGAGCTGGGACATTTCATATCATCTCTGACCCTTGGAACTGAATTTACATTATCGGCTCCCCTGGTTCTCAGGCCTTTGGACCCATATTTAGTAATACACCAGCTTTCCTTGGTCTCCAGCTTGCAGATAGAAGCTCACGGGACTTTCTCAGCCTCCATCACAGTGTGAGCCAATTTCTCGTAATAAATCTCATTCTATCTATCTATCTACCTACCTATCTATCTATCTATCTATCTATCTATCTATCTATCTATCTATCTATCTATCCATCCATCCATCCATCCATCCATCCATCCATCCATCCATCCATCCATCCAATCTCCTACTGGTTTGGTTTCTCTGGAGAACCTGACTAATGCAAATACCTAATCACAGAATTTTTTCTTACTTCTGGCAGTGCCCAATGCAGAGCAAAACTACATTGTCTTAAACCTACTCCGAAATCATCTAACACATTCACAAATACTTTAAGTCTCTCCTAATACTCTTTCAGAGGCCCTTTACAGTTCCTTGTGGTGTGCTCTCACCCCTGTTGAAATGAGCTCAAAGAATCCAACTTTATTTGACTACAGGTACATTGTTGTTTGCCCTTGGTGGGAGGGCTTTGTAAACCTCCTTCTCTAATGAAGGTCCTGATTCAAGTTTTGCTTTGATATGGCTACTTTCCTTGATTAGGTCTCAAGAAAAGACTGGTTTCACCAGGGGTTAGCATACTTTTTCTGTAAAGGGCCACATAGTTTTCCTGTTGCAGGCCATAGGATCCCTGTTGCAAGTACTTATCTCTGTCATTATAGCACAAAAGCAGCCTAGACAGTAATATGCAAGCAAATGAGTGAGGCTGCATTTGTCTTGCCGGGTGGCTGTGCACGGATCCCTGGGTTTGACTGGCATGACTGTTAGGATCACACTGAGTCAGTTTTCCTGAAGAGATTTTTTCCTTCAGTTGACTATTTGCTTAACTAAAACCTGATTACTCTGTAAAAACTTCTCCCCTTAGGGTTGTCACATACAAATGTCCTTTCATACAGCTATAACTTTAAATTTTGTAAGATCTATAGAATAAAGTTTACATGTTTGGGTGGTTCTATAGTATTCTTTGAAAAATGGATCAATGTAGTCATTCAATTAAAGCCACAACCCTGTCCTGTACTCTTTTAGGCACAAAAGGTAGAAAGATAATCATCTCCCTTTAGATGCTCAGAGTATGGCTGGAAGGTCAACCACACAGACAATTAATTATGAAGAATAAATTATAAAAATTTATGAATTCGAACCAAATGCTAAAAGAGATGCTGGAGGGAATGAATGATTCTGTTAGACTGAGAGAGAAATTTAGAAATTTGCAGGTTCTGAAGCCAGGGAGATTGGTTCTGGCTAAACCCCGACTCAGCTACTGATTTGCTGTGAATTTGGGCAACTTATTTAATCTTCCTTTTCTTCCTCTGTTTAATGATGTCAATACTCATTTTAGAAGATTGTTATGAAAATTAGAAATATTTAACATAAGGCCCCTTACTGCAATACTCAGCAAGGAGTATATGGTAGACATAACTATGATTCACCAATATCCAGTTATCCCCTATTTTAGATACATAGAATTGTTCTCCATTTCTTTAAAGCAAAGCCTAGCCATGTGGCTTTCTCTAGCCAATGAAATACTATAAGAGTGACACATATCACTTCTGAATTGAAGCATTTAGTTTTTTATACTCTTCCTCTTAGTGGTGATGATGAAAGCATCTATATGGAGGAATCATAAAAATCAAAGCAACCTGGAGTATTAAGCCAATACTCAGGGAGAAACTCATACCTGCAGTGAGTTTTATGCCGCTGTCTATATAAGGATATGGCTCCAAATTCACTTGGTTGGCTGAGTCGAGTGACCTGTTCTCTCTATAAGAAATAAAGAGAGAGATTAAGAAAGTGGAAAGCAGTGACCAAAATGAACTTTTGTCATTAAGTTTTTGGGGTAATTGGTTACTGCAACATATTCTAGCCTATTCTGACTAATACAATCATAGATACTTTTTAAATGGTACTTATTAGTACTTATTATTAGGCAGAGATGGGTGGGGGAGGAGGGATAGGAGGTAATCCCAAGTAGAAGAAGAGAATGAGAATTTGGGTTCACACAAAAATTGAATCAAATTAATGAGAGATTAGTGAAATATTTTTGTTCCTTAACTCTTTCTCTAAAGAACTAGGAACAAATATAAAGAAGTACTACATTTCATGGTACATATTTCAAGTGACTTAGAAATTTAAAGAAGGGTTATATGTTTAAATATTTGAGAGGTAAAATTCTAAAGGCTGTGGGAAATATTTAGACCAGCACTATCTAATGAAAATATAGCACAAGGCACAAATGTGAGCCATATATATATATATATATATATATATATATATATATATATATATATATATATATATATAATTATATATATAATTTTATATATATATATAATTTTCAGTTTTCCAGTAGCCACAAAATAAAAAGAAGAGGAGAAATTAATGATATATTTTATTTAATTTACTCTATCTAAGATGTTATGATTTTAATATATGATCAATATATTACGCTCTTTTTCAAATTAAGTCTGACATCTGGTGCATTTTGTATACATAATGGCACATCTCATTTTGGTCTAGTCCCATTTTAAGTGCTTAATATTCACACATCACTAGTGATTCTTGCGTTGGACGGTCGGTACAGATTTAGAAACTGGGTAAGGAGAGGTATAGGGAGAGATATGGAAATAAACCTAGAGGTAATCCCAAGTAGAGGAAATTCACTTGTATATTCTAGTTGAGTGACCTGAGGAAAGCTCTAATTTTTCTGGGCCTTAGTTTCCTCACCTGTAATATGGGGATGACACCTCATAGAGATGTTTTAAAGATCACACAAAATTGGATATGTAAAAACACCTAGTAAGGCACTTGAAATGTATTCTCGGTAAATGGTATATACATTCATTTATCAGATAAGTATTTATTTAATGTCTAATATTGTCTTGGCTTCTGTGAGGGAATAGTGAAGTGATGACCCCGACTTAAGTGGGATCTCTGTATCAGGCGAACAAAAGTAAAAAAACAAAACAAAACAAAACAAAGTAAATTGGAATGGGTAGGAAGGATATTGGACAACTCAATGAGCTAATAAAGGGGAAAAATATGGTATGGGAAATGGATTCACAATGCCTATTTCAAGATCCAGCTTTGCCATCTACTGGCTTTGAGACATTCAGCAAATCCCTTATACATTATGTGTTTGCTTCTTAATCTATAAAATTTTACTGGATTGTTCTAAGTTCTAAATGAGGTCATATGGGGGAATGTACTTTATAAACGTGGAGAGTTATAAAAATTCTAGAAAGTACTAAGAGCTTTCACGTAGAGGCTTAATATTTGTTGATATTCTCACTATCCAAGCAAACAGAATATTAGAGTTCCTGAGTTTGGAGATTTCTTTTATCCTATGACTGGCCACATGTGCTTTCTCTGAGGCCTGTTTTCTCTGGGAGAGTAAAATCTGGTTTGGGAAAAGAAATTAAAAGTAATAACATTTGGATTAGCTTATAATCTTTTTTGAGCTCTGAGAAGGGAATTGATTAAGTAAAAGCAATGTTAGAATCTCTCTTTACAAGGCTGATTTAATATATTTTTGGCGTAAGACAAGTGACCTACACACTTCTCATTTGAAGACTCTTATCCATAACTGAAATCAGGTTCACCTAGGCTTCTTCTCTTCTTTGTCTGTAGTGTACCAAACATCTCTCTGAGCCCAAGTCAGAACTACTACCTTGCCAAAACTCCTTTAGAGACATTTTGCTGGTAAATTAAATTGTCCTCAGTCCTCAATTTCCAATTTCTTTCTTATCAAAATGTAAGAAGTAAGGTTGGTGATAGTGATGACAACCCGAAGGTTCTGTGTATATTTTTCAGTCTAGGTAACCTTTTTTTCATCCTTCATCCAGAAAGAGAGCCTTTCTCTTTCTTCTCTAATTAAACAGTTAGGACAGCAGTGATTATTCAACCAAAAGAAAGACAGACCTGTCAAACTCTCCCTCCCTCCCTTTCCTTCAACTCAAATTGTTGTGATTTCTGAGAAACTGTCAGGAGCAGATGTTTGCTGGGCTTGGGGGTGGAGTTAGTTCTTCCAAAGTCTCCTTAGGGAGTCTTCTTACTGCCTTCAGCATTACCACTTGTTCAGGAGCTTGGTTGGGTCCAGATTTGAGCTGAGTTATTGCTGAATCACAAGGAAGGTTGTATTATTAAACTTGCCAACAAGGAAGGCAGGACTAGCTCTTAAGCTGGATTCATGGAAGAGATGTTAAGTGGTTCTTTACCTCTTTTCTCTGGATGCTAACAGAGCTCCAAAACTTGGGATGAAGATGCATTAAGTACCCAACAGTCTCAAGAAAGAGGTGAGCAGGAGCCACAAGAGCCGGGGCCATATCTGTGCATCAGGCTTTGTTAAGAACCAGCTGAACTTGCTCACTTCCTTTTCTGCTCTCAGGTCATGAGACAGAGAAGAGTAGAAATGACAAATATGTCTGAGTAGGGATTTCATGGGTGGCGTATCAGTCCCCTTCCCCCTTTCATGTCAAATGATGGGAAAAACTTAAATTTATTTAAAAGATTGGGGGGCACCTATAAGAAGGGAAAACTGGCATCACATTGCCTCAGTGAAACAGTGTTGACTAGTGGCCTTGTGCCTCTGCTCTCTGCCCATTCACAGAAGGAAATGAGAATTAGAATGAGGTAAGAAGGAGAAGAGAGGGACGGTGAAGGAGCAGCTTGTCTGCCTACTGCTTTCATGACAAGGATACGTGAGTTTCTTGCAAGCCACTGCCTACCTGGAGTGTTGGACTAGATGGTCTATAATTTTGTGTGTTTGTCCTTAATTGTGCATCAATTAGTTCCATTAAAAAAAAAAAAACAATGTGACCATATTATCCTCCAACTCCACTCCTCACACACACACACACACACACACAAAGAGAAATGGATAAGAGAAAAATACACCCCACAACACAAGGACTCTTGAAGCAAAGCAAGCCAAATCTGAGAAGAGTTTGTTAATCACCATAATCTTGGCACTTTCTGATCAATAGCATGTTCTTGACCTTGCCCTTCTTAGAGTGAAGAAAAATCCCTGGGGTAATTCAGGACTGTGTCACTTCAGATTTGTCATGGAACTGATTCTGATTCTGGGATCAGAATCTTTAAGTGCTCAACAACCATTGGCAGTAAAAGCTTCAAGACTCGGAATGCTGGGACCCTCTTGTCCTTCCCAGTGCCTGGGCTTGCGCTCCTTCTAATCATTTGGCTGGCTAATGATCCCCTTCCAGCAGGTGTAAATGAGTTTTCACACTCCAACCTGGCTTTTGTCATGGCTTTAATGTAAGAAGCTAATGAGTGCTATTGCTCTGAGTTTTCTCCTGCTAAAGAAGAGTATGTCTAACTAGTGATATAATGACAAGCACACGCTAATGTTATTCTGTTCAGTGGTGCCGAAGAGCACTGAGAATTTAAGAAAGATGAATCCCTCAAACAAAGGCAGACTAACAACATATTAAGCAGAGCTGTGCTGACAGCCTAATTCCATTGCTCCTACACCATCTTGAACCCATTCAGGCATAGCGAAGATATCTCAGAGGCAAGGGGAAGAAGGAGGCAATACACTCATTAAAAATTCAAGCAGAGCCTGGAGGCCAGCTCAGCATGGTAAATTGGCCGGACTGGTGAGGAGAGGCCAAGGAGATAAAAACCGATCAGAACAAACATTTGTGACTTCAGCATTTCAGGGCATGGAAAAGCTCACAGAGTTGACATCCTGCCAAATAGGACTGCAAATGAATCATCTCCTCCAGGACTCTTGATGTTCTTGCAATTCACCTCTCCCTGAACAATAGGTTTTTATTTTGATGATAAACTCCCAGAGCTTTGGAAAGTGCCAAGCCCAACAAAACAGTTTTATTCTCTTTGCAGTTAGCAAAGAGATAGCCATGTTTCAAATATTATGGTGTGCATTTTAAACAATACAGGTAATACTTTTGGAAAGAAACATAAAAATAAGCTCTGTTACAATTTCCCCTGTGATTGTTATAAATCACTCCCAGCCCAAAATTGTTCACATCACTCAGTAATGGATGTCAGGGATTGGATGCTATAGTATTTCTCTTTTCTTGTTGGGAAGTAAAGTTCCCCATCTGACATAGAGTTTTCCTGGTAGTTCTTAAAATGTCTCTAGCATTGGTTTTCTGTGTCTTCCTGATAAGATTATGCTTTGTTTATTTTTGCATCCTGCATTGACTGGCACGAAGTAGTTACTCATCGATGTTTGTTAAATAAATGGGTGAATAAGTAGACAATGAATGAATGAATGAAATTTCCGATTGGTTAATCCAGAAGTCAGTTACAGCAGAGAATCTTATGAAAGCATACGTTAACATCTTCATTGTTTTATTTTAACCAAAGGAGATAAGTTTTCATTTATTTGCTAGTTCTTTGTTATAGAGTCAAGGGCTTTTTTATGACTATAGTTACGCCCGATGGAGTTCCTTGTTTTTTTTCTTGCATAAAGCATACTAATAATACATCTTTCACAATTTTTAATTTTGCTATCTTCAAAAGGGGGACAAGAACTTAAAGACAAATGCAAAGCAATTTGGGTACAGAACTCTTTTAGACTTTCATGATTTCTCCCCAAATGTTTTACGGTTTACTTCCTATATCTAATTCAATAACCATTTTTAAGCTATTTTATTAGTTTCCTATTGTTGCTGAAACAAATTACCACAAACTTAGTGACTTAAAACAACACAAATTTTATATATACAGTTCCGGAGATGAAGTCTAAAATGGGCTAAAATCAAGGTGTCAGCAAGGCTGTATTCCTTTCAAGAGACTCTAGGAGAGAATGCATTTTCCTCGGCTTTTCCAGTCATTTGAAGCTGCCTGTGGTTCTTTGGCTTATGGTGTCCCTTTCCATCAAGAAAGCTGTCAATGATCGGTTGAGTCTTTCTTGCATTTTATCACTCTTACTGCTTCTAAATTCTCCTACTTTCACTTGAAAGGATGCTTGTTGTTATGTTAGGCCCATCTAGATACATTACCATGTAACATAACACACTCACAGATCTGGGTAGTAGGGCATGGACATTTCTGGGCGTTCACTATTCTGCTACTACAGCTACTTTAAGCTATTCCCAAACATACCATTTATTTTTATTTTTAAATTTAATTTTATTATTAGTTTCCAGTATACAGTACATTGGTTAGACGTTTATATAGTTTATAAAACGATCCCCTGGTTGTTCTTTCTCTCCCCTGACCCTCCACCTAGCCATCACATTAATGCTGACTGCATTCCCTATGCCGTGCTCCCCATCCCTGTGACCGTCTATCAACTACTAATTTGTACTTCTTTAACCATTCCATTTATTTTTAATGGATAAAATAACTTCTTTTTCATGATCATCTTTCATTCATTTATATCAATGCAATTAAATATAATAACTACAACTATAAATACAACTATCATATATGAATTTAGAAACTTATAATTAATTTAGGCAAACAAAATCTCATCTGGTGGATGGAGCATTTATAATGGTTGCCTTATCCAATATCCTTTCTCACTAACAGATTACCACATTTATTTGGTGTACAATGTATCCAACTCTGGGCAATTAATCATGAAGTCCAATTACGATCCTGTTCTCAGTTCTGCAGCCTTCTTTGAAGCTAATGGCCACAGGGAGACACAGTTTTGACCGATAAAACCTAAGGGAAAGTCTCCTGCAGAGGATTTTGGAGAAACTTTTGCTTTTCTGATACAAAATAACCAATGTAATTGGTAATACCATTACCCCTTTTTTTCCTTCTGTTGTTTTTTTTTTTCCTTCCATGCTGAGAAAGACATGGACACGATAGCTGGAACTTCAGCAGCCATTTTGTAACACGAAGGAGAGGCCAATGCAATCTCATGTCTTTGATAGTGGCACATATAGTTACTGAACTGTAACTGCCTACCTCTTCTTATAAGGTGGAAAAAAAATCTTGTGGGATTTTCTGATCCTTGCAGCCAAATATATTCCTAACTGAACTACTGGATTCAGAAGTGCATAGAAAACTATCTACTAGCTATGAGTATTCAATGTGTTACAAGCATCAGTCAGTAGGATTTACAGAGGGAATGGAATGCAGGAGTTAATTGGGTGAGTTGGTTAGGTGAAGGTCATTTAAGAGACAGCTTACTGTTCACTGAATGTGCACTTACAAAATGACATATAGCGTAGTTGCCTTTCATGTCAAGGTTTTATGTATATGGCTGGAAAATGTAATTTAATCTAGTAAAACTCCAGTATTCGAAACAGAGTAGAATGAGTGTTTTGGTTAAACCAAACCTCTGATGACTCTTTTAAATGATACTTCAGGTCTACCTCTCTTATCATACCTGCTGACACTTTCTCAATGCTTCTTTCAATGGCCAGCAGGGCTGAAACCAAATGTTGACTCTAAAATACCCCACACTGGTTCATAACAATATCCTTTTGGATGCATTGTTCCCTCTGCCCAGAATGCCTTTTCCTCCCTTGGCGACTTGGAAAATTCCTATTTATCCTTTCAAGTACTTTTCAAGTTATATCTCCTCTGTGAAGTTCTTCCTCATCCCAAGATTCAGACAACCTCAACCTTCTTCCCACAGAATGATTCAGTTAATAGCCACTGAGCTGCCTTGAAACCTGGTACATGTACATTTTTACACTCGCCCTTGCACCTGTTTCTTCACATTCCTGTATCTACTTTCGAAGAGTTGGGATCATGCCTGGTTTATTCATATTTGTAACTCCTCTGTCTAACATAGTTCCTGATTATGTAGTGGTCTCTTAAAACATTTATTTTTTTAACTAAATTAATCCCAATCAAAGCAAACGTTATTTGAAAAGTTAGATTTCCAAATAAGATAAATTAAGTGGTATTTACTAATTATTAAGCATTATTCCTGTTTTACAACATGATTCCCTCTGTCTCTTCTTTCCTCCTTTGCCCTTTCCCTCTCCCCCTCCCCTCCACTCCCTCCTTCCCTCTCTCCCTTCCAACTTCCTCCCTCTCTCCTCCCTCCCTCCCTCCTCCTTTCCTTCCTTCCTTCTTCCTTCCTTCCTTCCTTCCTTCCTTCCTTCCTTCCTTCCTTCCATGCTCCTTTTTTCTTTTTTCCCTTTTTACTATCAGGGAAATACAGTATACAAGGGCTTCCTCTGAAGTCAATTTGCTTGATTTGGACCCTGGCTGGGCTACTCATATATTTAGTGAGCTTGGGAAAGTTACTTAAGCTTTCTAGCCTTAATTTCCTCAGCTACATGACTAAAGTGATCCATGAAGTCTTTGAGAGGTTATATAAGATAATCCATGTGTATACTTATATATGTGGCACAATGACAGTCACACAATGTGTTAATGATTATGTATGTGTTGTCTTTCTGTAAGGTACTGAGTTTCACTTACCTTCCTTGCCTAGGACCTCTCCCACATTTTCTGGTGGTCCCTAGGGAGCTTTAAAGAAACCTACTCTCTGTGAATCTCAGGGTTTGCCCTAAATCACATAGCAAGTGACTATAAAAATAAATGAGTATTTTCTATAATTCTGAGACCTTGCTAAGAGGCTTATGTGAATTATTTCATTTAAGGATAGAGAGAATGGGCTCAGAGCAATTTGACTGATAATTTGCCCAATGTCAGTTACAGGGCACTGGGTGATGCAGCTGGGATGAGAACCCAGGACTCAGGGATCAGTCGGGTGCTCTTTCCATAGGACCACGGCACTGCCCCCTCATTCCTACCCACGCCCCATTCTCCTACTTCAGAACTACGTCATTCTTCATAGCTCATAGTTCAACATGAGACACACCAAAGATGCTAAATAAATTACATGTTGATTGATTGATCAACT
Source organism: Pteropus medius (assembly GCF_902729225.1). Taxonomy (NCBI): domain Eukaryota; kingdom Metazoa; phylum Chordata; class Mammalia; order Chiroptera; family Pteropodidae; genus Pteropus; species Pteropus medius. The sequence goes on along the minus strand of NW_024349799.1, from coordinate 1,536,188 downwards.
AAGGCCTCCACATCACTTTAAGCCTTTGACTGATACCTCATTTAACACTATTTATGTTTCTTACAGGAGCTATGAAATTTGTGCCACAGTTGGAAACAACAATTCAGTAAGTTGGACATTAGATAGATTAGAATATGGTATTTAAAATCATGTTAACAAAAGCTCTGTTATAACATGGGGAAATGATATTTAAGATATTTTCAGTGAAAATAAAACCCCAGGATTTAAAATTATATATATGTAATATAATTTGAACTAACTTAAATTACAATGCCATGTTAAAAGGTATTGAGTCTAGATGTTCGGATTATAGTGGTTAACTATTCTTTTTTGTTTAGTATGAATATAAAATTGGATATAATTTGTAACCAGTAGAAAAACTTTATTTTAAAGAAGTATGCAGGAAGCAAATAGTCCATATGAAATTCTAATATGTCTAAAAAAATAGAATGAGATGACAGTCTCTTATCAATGCCTAATTGCATAGGAAACATCTGATTAATTTTATTAATCTCTAGCTAAGTCAGTAAGTTTTGAAACCCTTTAAGGCTTTTATAATAGCATAATAACACCAGCTTTTTAGGACACCTAAAATTAGGTCGCATAGAAATGCATGATGCTTAAATATGGTTTCGGACTATGCATGATTAAAGTCTTCATTTACACTCTTAACGACTGGTTTCTCTAACTGGTTTTTCAGAGAGTTGAACACCCTTTTGCAGAGGAAAGATTATAGTACCCATTAATAGAGAAATATACAAATTTGGGGACTCTTTCGAGAAGTTGCTTGTATTTTTGTAATGTTTAAGCCTTCAGGTTGGAATACTTACATAAAAGTGTTATGCCATTAGCAAATATGAACCCTACTTATCTTTTCAGCAAAATTTAAATAACCCATATCAAAGAAGTTTTCACATCTTGTTAAATTTCCTCATATATGTTTTTAAGACTTGTTATAGCATATCAGAAAGAGCATGGGTTTCAGAGTTAGAACTGAATGATCATACTATATATATCTATATATATACATATATATATCTGTATATATATATGAATATACATATATGTGTATATATATGTATATTCTTCATGGAACCCAGAAATTAAATATCCCTATGAAATAAAAAATTTAGTGAACTGTATAATAAACTTCGTGGGGTTAAATGTATGAACTTTAGCTTACCTCTTGTAGCTTGTATGTGTGTATGTGTGAGTGTGTGTACATACATACATGTGTGCATATACTTAATATCTGGTTCTTGGTCATGTTCCAATTAGATGAGGTTTTTCCATAATGTAAAATTCTAATAAGTGATACTTTGCTAAATACATATTTTCATGATAATAATATATTGAAGTCATTTTTAACATTTTGAAGATGATTTTGAAAGTAGTAATCTGTATTTAGAACAAATAGAAATCAATATTTGTAATCTGGTACAATCAACCTCATATATATACATACCATAGAATTTATATATATAAATTGAGTTTTTAGTTTTGGTGGCACAAGCTTATTAGGACACCTTCCTTTTTAGATGGCCAAAGCCTTGAGAGCAATAATTAGATCTTATTCCTTCCTATATCTCTAGTGTAGTGGTTCAGAACCCTAGATGCATATCATAGAGTATTTTAAATATACCAGCATCTTGGTCCCATTCCACATAAGTTGAATCTGATTCTCTGAGGACCCAAGCATCTTCTACTTTAAAAATACTAACCAGTTTATTCTGATATGCAGACAAAGATGAAGAAGATTTTTCTAGCAACTAGGATAATTGTCATTACATGGTAGTTGCTCAATACATGCTTTGGGATTAAATTACTGTTTAAACAGAAACTGGAAAATAAAACAATCAATTTTATCAGTTATAAATATTTTTCAGTTTGAGAGCAAAAGGCAAACATATCTTTGATTTTTCTTACATTTATTTTATGGAGAATAAATGAGAAATTTTTGATAGGGAATAAAGTTAAATAAGCCCGTTTTCAAATTCTTGCATGTTGCATTCTTCCCCTCGGACTTAGTTACTTTATTATTTTTATAGATAACACAAGAAAAACTACCATAACAAATAATAGTTTAAAGTTAGGCTCTTTGTGACACAAGTCAGCCACTGAAATAATCGTAAACCACATATAAATAGTGAGTGGATCACTGACATTCAAAAACACTTTCAGAGGAGGCTGTCTGGAAAGCTGGAAAGATGATTTTGAATATGTTCTTTGACAAGTTGTCTCTGAGCTGAAATAGGACAATTTCCTGCTTACATGCAGAGCAGTTTAGGAAGGAAACAACAGGGGCATAATCTACCATAACGAAGGAAGACGATTTGTTTCTTGAAGAATGGGAAAAAGGGAAAAAGTATCAGACTACTGGCAGGGCATTTTGCGATTCAGAGGATGGCTGTAGTTGGTTTATGAGTTTTTCAGGGAAGCAGGGTAGAAACTTTGCGATATTAGTCTAGCCCTCAACCAGCTTTAAAAATGATAAATCTTTGTCCCTGAAATAGCATCTTTTATGTTTAATTTATTTTCTTTAGCTTGAACAAAGGCTCTCTATTTATTTTCTGTGGCCCCAGGGGAGAATAGTTTATTTTCTTCAGCCCCAAGAAGGTCATCTTCATTTATTTTCTGCAGATCAAGGAGGAAACTTTTTAGATGCAGATCAAATGGTAGCACCAACCATAAAAGCTGAGGGACAGAGTAAGCAGGGAAGTTTATTCCTCTGTCCTTGTTATGCATTTTTCTACACTTGACAGCACACATTAGGTTCAATTGTGTGTAGTGATGTAGGCAGCTGCGGTTATAGATTCCTATGACAATGTAATAAATTGCCATTTGTTTTTAAGGCTCCATAGTGGCGTGCTAAACTGACTTGCACTAGCTCATAAAAGCTGATTTTGTGACCCTCTTTCATGATCAGTGATATCTTCTTGGTAGCTTAAAAACGACCATGGTTGCAGCATTTACACTACAGAAATTGGCAAATGTCACAAATCAGGTTTTTCTTTTGTTTAGAGAGCTAGTTATTAAACGTGTACCAACACGCTACTCTCTCTTTCTCTCTATGTGTACATGTGTGTATCTAATATAATTGAAAAACTTTATTCTGTTTCTAATTGCAGCAGAAATTAAAATCCTAGCTGTCTTAGTGGAGATTTTGTTTTTCCTTCAGTTAATTAGCTTCCCAGCGGTATTGACAAGGATCTGATAATTTAGTCTTGAAGATTTTACTCTATTTTAGTCTTCCCTCAGATCTTTAATTGCTCAATTTTATATTTGTTTTTAGTTGCTAAAATATAAGAAACTTTTAAATAGTAGGTATACAAAACTTATCATTCTATCTTACATTATTTGTTCAGCACAGTGTCTCTAAACATCCATTTCATAGAGAATCCCCAAATCAATCTATTTTCCTATCCTTTTATCTCCCCATCTTCCCTCCCTCCTGACTTCCACTGCAAGCTCAGACAGGAAGATAAGATCTTTGGAGGCTGATAAACAGTATTTTTATTTATGACTAAAACAGAATAGATTAAAGCATACTCTTTGGAGAAAAAAAATAAACACAAAATGTCCAAACATTACTATTTGGCTTGAGGATGTATCTAGATTAACTTAATTTTAATAGCCAATTAGGATATTCATAGGAGAGGAATCAGATTTGATTAAATGACTTATAATCATGACACATGAGAGAAAGTTTTTAAAAGAAATACTTATTCAGATGACATGTAGTAGTTGCAAACCAATGTCCTCCCAACCACAATATCGTGGATGTGGGACATTTATCCAAAAATTATGTAATCTGTGCTTGGAAACAGGGACAATAGTTTGGAATGTTTATCTACATTTAAAAAAAAAAGATTTTGATATTATTCAGTTCTTGCCAAATATTAACAAAGAAAAAACACTTTAAAATTAATAAAATTGTCTTCTTTAACAAATGGTGTTAAAATTGAGGGTAGATTCTGGTATAAAAATGAAATATTTTCAATGTTGATAAGAGATTAAGTGAATGAACATCTTCATGTATGTCTAGGTGGAGATGAAACAGAGAGGTATTTTGGTAACACACCAAAATCTTAAACGTCAGCATACGTTTGGACTTAATTCTATATGTTTTATCCTGTTTGGAAGGGTGAGGGAGGAATTAGTATACAGCAAAATTTATATGTAAGGGTGTTAATTAAACATTTTTTAGGACACCAAAACGTTAACATAATGTAGATTTCCAAGAATAGGCAACCCTTTAAATAATCATAGAGCTATTAATTGGCATTATGCTAGCTGTTAAAACTTGAGTAAATTAAATCGTTCTGTGCCTGTCTCCCATTTGTAAAATGAATAAAATACCAGAAGTTCACACTTATATAGTGCTGATTGTGTACAGCCACTGTTCTATTTTACATATGTTAACTCATTTACTACTCACAAAAACTCTATGACCTGGGTACTTTTATTATCTGAAGCTACTAGAGAATAAGTGACTTGCCTACGATTACACTGCTAGTAAATGGCATAATCACGCTTCTAACCCAGATTGCCCGGTTCTGCCTCTTTTTTTATGCATTTTTAATGGATACTTTTTCTATCTGCCTTGCAGAACTGGAAGGAATATATGAGATATGAATATGGAGTGCCAAACATTTGGTAAATGATCAATAATACTTTCCATTAAGAAAAAATAGAGCAAATATGAACTAGATAAACTTGATCAAGTCTAAAGAGAGAGGTCAGAGGCAATACAATTACAAAGGGGATCTGAGTAAATTGGAACATTCTTTCAGGAATTGTGCAATTCAGACAGGCAAACACCTCCTGCAGAGCTCTTCTGGAAAGATTCAGAATTATCTTAGAGTTGCTATAAAGCCTTGCTGCAGTTCCTGTAGTATAGAACTTTCAAGGATTAGAAAGCAGGAACAATTACTAGGGTACTGGAAGGAGGAAACAATGGTAAGAAATACTACAAGCAATTAAAAAAGTGCCACAAAACTGGGGCAGAAAGGATTGAACTTGTAGAAAATGCAGACAGAGCCATAGGCTGGCTGTTGTCCATGAAAAGGGAAACAGCAATTGGGAGGCTGCCCACCGGGTAGGAAAGATAGGACACTGATGATTCATTTGAGGCAATACAGGAAGTTCCAGAGCAGAATCGGGAAATCTGTATCTTCTCTGTATTTCAACATCATTACACTGCTTGGTACAGTGTTGATATTCAGTAAGTGCCCAGAAAGAAGGTGGTGGTGGGGGAGGGGTGGTGGAAGAAAGCCCAGGCGATTCACATTGCCAAGCCATTCCTGATAGAGGTTTTACAAACTTGTGTTTCCAAGTCTTGCTAATTAATACTTGACTGACATTAAATTTATAAATATAAACTTTTTGTATCTAATACAAACTCTGTATTAACACAGAGGCACTTATATACATACACCGGGATTTTTCTGTGGGATAATTAGGTCCTAGCAAAATATAAACCTGTCTTTCACAAGCCTTAAATACCATCATGTTTTTTCCTCTTTCAAAATATATATTCCATCAGTAATATTCATCCAGTTACAGCATTAATTTAGTTTTAGTCATGCCAAAATGAACTGTTATATTTTATATGTATATTTTTGCTGTATTTTAAAATTTAATCACATCATAAACGTATGCTTATTAATTAATACATCAAACAACACAGAAGTTTTTCAGATTGATACCTAAAAATCGCTCTTCAGTGCCAGCCACATACTCAATACTTAAATGTAAGTTCTGACTCTCACACTCATTGTCTAGAAAAACAAAATAAACACATGTTTTAACATTTGTATTTTAAAATACTTATGTTTTATATAAAAATAATGCATGCACTTGCAAAACAGTACAAAACAGTATATTATTGAAAATAAACATTGGCATAGAGTTAAATATGATGATTTGAATGCATGCCTATAGCTACTGCTTCCTGAAATTACACCAAAATGGCAACTTATAAAAAGCATCAACACGCAAGCATGAGGAACATGACAGGAAACAACAGCAACAAACTTTTGAAAGCGGGACAGTAGGTGGGCAAGTGGTGACTGAATTAGCCAACCTGAGAAAAGTGAAATCTTAAGCGGACATTGCTAGACTCTCACTAGCAAGTTAATTTGCTTTGCAAAACCTAATAACAGAAATCAAGGGCATTTAGTCACCTCTGAAAATGATGGTGAATATGAGATACAAACAAACAAAAACCAATTTTAATTGAAAGATTCTTTAAGAAGTATTAGCTGCCAATTTCCCTTCCCATTATTGGGCCTCACCCACGCTGACAAAGAACTGATAATTTACCCTCCAGAAAAATTCAAACAGAGTTCCTGGGACCAGAAGAATCTGGGCTCAATTGAGAGTAGGAATGATGTACTGAATACAAGGGATACTCAGGACACTGAAAGCCAAAATTACATCTGCAGGAAGGGAACTGGAGTCTGCCTTGAGGAATCTCACTATATTTAGAGAAAAATACCTAAAGATCATCCTACAGTGAAGCCCACAGTAGACAAGTCCCAGTCATACTCACAGACTTCCATAGATCATTTTCTTGCCAGTTTTTTCAATATGAGCAGGCTGCCAAAGATCACAAAGACAGCTGAAGAAAGTCTTTAACATGAAAGATAGGAACCAATATGAAAAAAAACAGCAACAATAAAATTGGAGAAATTGTGCAGGAAGATAAAAATTAGAATTTAAAATATCATTAATACCTTCAGAAAAATAAAAGATAATTTTGTTTCCATGAAGTAAAGCATGCTATTAGAAGTATCTTTCAGAAAACAAGAGACCATGTAAATTTAAAATATGAGAACAAAAATGAAAAAGTCAATAGTTGTCTTTGATGATAAAGGTAAGAAACTCTCCCAGAAAATAAGATAAAGAGACAAAGATATGTAAAATAGAAAAGAAAATATAAAGCAAAGGATTAATATGAGTGAATCCATACCCAGGTAGGAGAATTTTTAAAAAAGAAAACAATAAAACTGGCATAAAATAAATTATAAAGAAATAATTTTCTAAAATTGAAGAACATGTGTCCTGTTTAAAAGTGTTTTTCAAAAATAAAAGGTGGGGTGGGGAGTAAGGAAGAAGGGGAACAAAAGACAAGGAAAAAGGTAAAAGCTTCCAGAAAGCTTTTATACTAAAGCAAAAACAATGAATGTAAAGAGGAATCAGAATTAAATTGAAATTCTCAACAGCAAAGTCTTCACTATTCTGTTGGGAAATTTCCAATCTAGACATCAATATACATCCAAACTGTCAGTTAAAGCATGAGAGCAGAACTTCTACTTTCAGTTATGGAAGACTAGCTTTTATCAGACTAATCCTCCTAAGAACAAGCAGGAAAACTGGGTAGGATACTTAAAAAAATAATAAAAATTAAAAAACTATATGGAGGTATTGGAAAGCTACCAGGGTTATGAGAACTTGAAGGTCCAAGATCCTGACGGACAGGGAAATCCAAAGAGGTATGCCTGACGTTTGACTCTGCATTCTCCTGACGTATTTGCCAATTCTAAAGCAGGGTTCCCAGAGACTGAAAATATAGAAAGACATGGCTAAGAAAATAGGAAACTGGGTGAGCATTAAGCAATATCATTGGTCTGGGAGGACAGAAAGTGGATTTTAGGGCCCACCAAGGAAAAAGGGTCATGGAGTTTACAGTTTAGATACCTTAAAGGCAACCGCTTAAAAGTGGAGGTAAACAAGAAATAGATCATATATCACAATGAATAAAACCTGCCTCTGAATCAATTCCGTTTCATACTGTATTAAGATGGTCAGTCGCTATCCTAATTGTCTGCAAGCAGTGAAAGTAAATGCTCTCTGGAAGAAGTAGCATCATTTAGAACTTCCAATTATCTCTTCAGTTTTTCATGCAGAATATCCAGTGTTCTATTTTAAAAATTATCAAACATGTAAAAGACAAAAAAATGATTGAAAACCTAAAGGAAAAAAACCAGAAGATTGTAACTAATCTGTAAGAAATACAGACATTAGTGGTATCAAAGATTTTAAACTAATTATGATTAATGTATGCAAGAAATTAATGAAAAATTTAGAATTTCAGCAGGGAACTTGAAATTGTAATAATAATCTAATAAAAATTCTAGAAGTGGTTGATATAGTAAATGCAATTAAGAATACAAAAGATGGGTTTAACAAGATAATAGACACACTTTAAGAAAGATTTAACAATTGGAAGAGAGGAAAGAGAACAGTATCCATACTGAAGCAAGGAAAACTAAAGGAAAATAAGGCAAGAATGTAAGAGATGTTCAGAACATAGATAAAAAGTCTAACATATATGTAATTTGAGTTACAGGAGGGAAGAGAGAAAAAAATAGGGCAGAATCCATTATTCCTTAGTAATCGAATAGATAATCATTTAGAGTTTTCCAAAGTGGATTTTAAGAAGTGCACCAGATATTCACAAAGCTTTGTGAATTCTAAGCAGGATAAATACAAAATAAATAAAGTAAAGTAAAATAAAATATACCCAAAATAGATAAAGGTAAACCACAGAAAACTGCTGAAGACAAAGAGATAATCTTCAAAACAGCCAGAGTAAAACAGAAAGACTAGCTTCAAAAGAGCAACAGTAAGACAGATGAAGACGTAAACCAAGAAACAGAAAGACTTGGAATCCAAGAGGAATGTGATCTAGCCCTAGAGATTAGTAAAGGATATCCCCAGGTTGTTGCTGAACGGAGAATCTCAGTACATTAGCTCTGTCCCTGACCTAGAAATTAACTTGCCTAGATTAGGGAATAGGACAGAGGGCATTCAGCCTGTTGAAAAGTTCCAGTGTAGGTCACAGATAACAATAAGAGACGCTGCAATAAAACTGGACTTTCTCATTTCAATGGGAAGTAATACTCTTCTTGAATGGTAGAAGCCAAATAAGTGGTGGTGCACAACCATAGAGACAGTTGGGAGCAATAGTTACTACAATAAGTCCTGGGAATGCAGTTGCAGTCGGAGAGTTTCAAGCTGCAGAGTTCTCGGCAATAGCTTACTGATCACAGAATCTCTGGAAAGGAGATAAATGGGCCTGGCCTATCCAAGAGCCATTTGACAGATGAAGCAAAATAATTTTAGCTCCAGTAAGCAGAAACATGGCTGAAGTCACTGTAAAGGAAATTAATGGCCTCTTATCCACTTGCAAGGTCTCTTTCCCAAGGAATCTGGCATCCTTGTCAAATAAGGGGTCCTGTTTCAGTGACCTGCTTAGTTTCTTTTACTGTAGGTTACAGGTATATACTGCTATTCTGCATCAAAGGCTTCTCCAGAGGGGAGATCTGGGACAATAAGTGATTTTGCTATCCCAAATGCCCGTAGTGAACTGGGTGTTATCTAATCCACTGCACCATAAATATAGATATGCACAGCAGCATTCTGTTACTAAATGGAAATGGTATATAGGCCTGAATAGGTTTAGGCAAAGAATACGATTGATATATTGAGGAGAAAAAAGAGAAGACAGAAATGGCTGTCTTCCGCTTTCTCCTTCATATCCTCTTTCTACCATTATCAACTTCTATTCCTGGAATGGTTTGGCTCTCTGTTGGGTTTGGCCAACAGGAAGCGCCAGCCAGATTTCAGAGGACAGGAGGGGACTGAGGTTTGATTGTTCCTCTGGCTCCTTCCTGGCCAGCCTGCTAGTTGACAATGACTATTTCTCTTCTGGAGGTCACACTTCCTGCTGGGAACCTCTCTCCTGCAGCTACTACAGATACAGTTCAATCTCCAGCTTCCATACGCCTTTCCCTTTGACCTCCAGACCCAAGACAGTAAAGGATCTCACTCTTTCTAGCAAAATGGTGCCTCTCTATGTCTGTTATTCCCCTTAATCCAGCTCATACCCTTGAAAATAGTCCCTTTATTAAAATTTCTTCTATTACCTCATTTCATAGTGCCATCTGTTTCCTGTAAAGACCTTGCTTGACATAATTTCTAATTTAAAATGCAAACTTTATTATAGCATTTAATTATCATATATATGAGTCTATTTCTGAATGCTGTTCTCTGCATTGATGAGCTTAAATGTTCTAGTACCAATAACACATTGTTTTAATTAATCTAGCATTAATATATAGTTTCATATCTGATAGAGCTATACTTCTTAAACTTTTTGGACTCAGGATGCTATTGCACTCTTAAAAATTATTGAGTCCAAAGAGCTTTTGTTTGTCCAAAGAGAGACAAGTCTGTCAAAATTTCACCTACTAGAATTAAACTGGAGACATTTAAAATACAGTAATGTATATACAAATCAAGTAAGTCTACTACATGTTAACATAACATATTTTGGAAAATGTATTTTCCAAAAATTTTAATGAGAAGTATTTCATTGTTTTAAATCATTTCAAATATTTTAAATATCTGGCTTAATAGAAAACACTTGTAATGTCACATCTGCATTTACTTTGAATTGGTTGCAATATGTCTTGCTTGAACTATGTGAAGATATATTTCACCTCATACATATATGTAGTTGGAAAAGAAAGGAATATTTTAATAGCCTTTTAAGATAATTGTGGATATTCTTTGATCCTATTCCCAATTTTGACAAACTAATTATTTAAAGGTTATTTGTAATGTGGAATCTGAAACCAAATTGATTAACTTCTGATGTTTAAAATCCATTGGTGTATCGCTCACTCGGAATGGACCATGGACTCTGACATAATTTTGTAACATCATGAATTGGTCATTTGGAAAATATTGAGTTGCTGAGGTATGCAGATCTTCCAAATGTTGAGATATTTTATTAGACAATGTCAAAGAGAATTATATTAGTCCATGTTACCAAAGATATCATTAGAAAAATATCAACTATTGGGAAACTCTTAAGCTCATGGTGGCAGATAAAAGTTTTCCAAAAGTTTAACTTTCACATGGAAGCTCGAATGTTATTATTGACAACAAATGATGACAATTGTTTTTCCTTGATGTGACAAAATTATTTCATTTATTTTTGACAAAATATCTGCCAACTACCCCAAGTCCAAATAGTTTATTGGTCACTCTTTCAAGTAAAAATCATGGCTAGTTTAACTCAGCTTGAGCAATCTCAGGAGTCCTGTTCCTCAATACATTATCATACTTCAATATGCAGAAATACTGTAAGTATAATTCCCATTTGTCACAGGATATTAAATAAATAAGAATATATGTACTTAAAGGTGAGTATTTAACAACACTAATAATATATGCTGCTTCATCATTGGCATGCTAAGTAAAATCATTATTTTTTTCTGCGAATGTGTGGCAGTGCAAATACGACTTCTAGTACAGTTTTGTCTCCTTGCCTTAATTTGTGCAAAGGTGCCAGCATTTTACCTAACATCTGTATAAATAGCAACACAATGAAAATGGCAAATCACATCTTATTATTGTTATGAAAAAGTTTTGACTTTGTGGGCCCCCTATAAAAGGATTTTAAGAAACCCCAGGGGTCTGCAGACAACAATTTGAGAAAGCCTCTGATATGATAACTGTTTTGTGTTATACTAGAGGTAAAATATAGCAGAATGGTTAGACTCTGGGGATCTTAAAGTGATGTTTTTGTTTTTCTTTTTAAATCAAACTTGACTAATTTTAAACATATACCTTTGGTTACTCCACTCTGAAATATAATAACTCTGACCCCTTTGAATTCATGTAAGCAATGCCCAATAAATTTTCATTAAACTGATTGCATTAACGAATGTGTAAAGGCAAAGAGATAAAATATAGTACTTCCTTATATGAAAGTTTTCTTGAATCCTCTCAGTGTCAAGTTATAATTATTTTCCAGTATTTCCTAAGTATTTTATATATGTTTCTATTTTGTTATCACATTTTTAAAATTTCCTCCCAAATTAATTAGACAGAAAATGATAGAAGGACAGCATCTTTGTGGTTAAAAATTTTCAACTATCCAGTGAGGAAATATAATCACTTCTTTTGGTTCTTATTTTCCATGAGGATAAAAATTTTGTTTATTTTTTCAAATAGTACATCATACATTTTAAGAGAAGAAACTGAAATCCTACTCTAAGATCTGAAGAACAAGAAATGTTCTGTGTACTATTTTGATTCATTCTGTAGTGTCAGTTGGGTCACAATAATAACAATAACTGTGATCCAAAAAGAGAAAATGTAGAATCTTTAAGGGCCCAGATGGAAGTGTTTTTACAGGAAGTTATACTCGGTGGAGGTGGAGGTAGAGGTGGAGGTGGAGGTGAAGACATACATCCTCATCGCTATGGCAGTAAAGGAGTATAGGGTGACTTAGCACACAAGTCATAAGTTTCTTATTCTTTTTTTTCTTTCCCTTTTTAAGAATAAAATATTAATAGATCTTCAGGGGCAGGCACATATCTAAATAAGTAAGAAAGTAAGTAAATGACTGCCTTTTTCTTGTAGAATTAGCACGAGTCCAACTGAGAAATGCCTCCCTTTAATTAGCTGTTCTGTTTTTGCCCCATTCTCATATTTTGATGCTGCAGAATATAATATATACTACCACAACTCTAGCTTTTAAATTTTTGTGATCTTTTGGGAAAAGGCCAATGCCTATGGGTACTCATTCTTCCAATTAGCAAAAGCAATTTTAAAACTCCAGTGATTTAAAAGACCTATTTTTTCTTTTTCTTTTTCTTTCTTTTTTTGTTTTGTTTTGTTTTGTTTTGTTTTCTTCTTCTTTTTTTTTTTTTGCATGACTTATCTCATTGAATTTATAGAATTCAAATCAAAATAGAATAACTTCCGCAGTCTGTGTCCCCCATGTGTTCTTGGAAATCTTGTTGAATCAGGAAGCAGTCTCATATTTTAATTGTACAAATTTACTTTAAAAATAAAAAAGGAAGGTGAGCTCAGAATTCTGGATGGAGGGTTAGAGCATGAAGTGTAAACTCGGGTTAAACTTTCAAATTTCAGAAATGAAGGGGCTTGAGAGATTATTCTGTTTGATTTTTTTTTCAGTTTGACAGATGAGAAAACTTTCTTAGGGAGTTCAGTGATAATAACCACCTTTATGGTCGACTTATAGGGAGCTAAAAATTGTGTTCAGCACTGTGCATTTATTATCTCCTTTAATTCTGACACCTTTACAAATAGAAAAGTGGTCACCATCTTATATAAGTGAAATCTAAGCCTCAAAGAGATGAAATAATTCGCTCATGTGTAACATCCAGTAAGAAAGAGTCAGGGTCAGAATTTGAATCCAAGCATCTGTTTGACATTCTAACGCATCCATGTCAGAGCTTTGAGGGGATATTCGAGAAACTTCAGAAGCAGAAGGTCATAAGCTCAGTGAAGTTAGTTCTTTTAAGGTTATCTCTCAGTTGCTGAGAATTGGTAGAGATTTATGATGTCAGCTAGTGAGGTGATAATTGGATTTTTAGCTCAGCTCAGAATGACTTAGAGAATGTGATTTATTTTTCAGTACCTATGGGAATTTTAAAATTCTGTATTGAGCTGCAGCCCCAGCAGTTCTCTGTGACCTGGTGTAAGCTGTATGGGTTGAGGAAGAGAAGAATTGTTGCTAAGGCATCTCCCATTCTAACAGGAGTCTTGGCGACTCTTCAGGAGATGCATAGGCTCTGTCACGACGAGTTGTACGAGTTGAACACATCGTTTCACCTTAATATTGGTTTTCTCATCTGTAAATTGGTGACAGTAAGAACTGCTTAACAACTCATTGGGATTGTCACAAATATTTAGAAAAATAATGTACATAAAAGGAATTTTAGAAATGTGAGACAGATATCGATATCCTCGCTCTAAAAGTCACCAGGTATTTGCTAGATAGTTGTGACTAGTGAAGTCAGATCACTGCAGAAACCTGAAGTAGGTGCTATAGATTAGCATTTGCAACTCTAAATGTGCATGGGAGTCATCTTGGGATCTTGTTAATGCACATTCAGATCCAATAGGCTTGGAGTGGGGCTTAAAAGTTCCCATCTCTAAACAGCTCCTGGCGCATGCTGATGGTCCACAGGCCACATTTAAATAGCAAGGGTCTGTATTGCAAAAAAAATCAGTATTAATACAATTTGGGGGGTTGAAAATTTTGGCTGAAGTATCAGATGTTCTGAAATGAAATTTTTAAAATGTTGGGGCAATGGAAACAAACTAAAATCATTTAGAAAAAAGGTTCCCTCATTTTTGTCTAAGGGGAAAGTAGACACACATACACATAAAGGCAAAGTGCTTTTTGAAAAGCCTCCCCAACACCCCCATCCCAATAAGCTGGTGGAAGAGAACAGGTGTCCTGGCCCGAGGACATTGCTGTTTCTACTGGGCTAGACTGCTTTTAACTGAGTGCTGAATCTGATCACTGTACCTTGGACTCTGCTTACTCAGCTTTTATGCAGAGCTGAGAATGTAAGGTGGGTGAGCCCTCTCAGTCTGGGAGAACTCTAGGAAGTGCACCACCTATTTTTATATAGCAGCTACAAGCCCTAATTCCTAATTTTCAGTTTCAGACTTCAGACAGCATCCCTAACATTTGAATGTAGCTCTTTCAGTGAGTTACTTTCCAGTTCAGGCTGACAAGTTCCAGCTGTAAGATGAGCTACTTCTTTCAAACGATTTCTCAAATTGTATCTCAATCTATACATAATTTTGAAATATTCTAAACATATAGTAAAGTTAAAAGGGTAATATAATAAATACTTATATTTTCATCATCCCAGATTAGCAACTGTTAACATCGTGCCACATATGCATTTAATTTTTTTTTTACTTCGTTCATTCTTCTTCACTGAGTACATGATCCATGCTAGGTTCTGTCCTGGATACTTTGGATATTGCTGTGAAAAAGGTAAACAAGGTTTTTATTCACAGACTTGCATTTAAGTGGGTAAAGTAGAAATATAAAATAAACATTAAAAAACAAAGGGAAAATATCAGAGTGTTAAGTGCAGAGAATTCAAGCAGTGACATGGCAGAAAGAGACTGGATGATTATTAAAGCTTTAGTGGTCAAGGAAATCCTCTCTACAGAGCTAACATTTAAGCTATGGTCTACATGGAAGTTCAATGGTATGCAAAAATGGGTGGAGCATTTGGAGCTAAGGGGGACAGCCCTGCCGAAGGCCATAGAGGGGAGCAAACCTGATGTGTTTAAAATAAGGAAAGAAGGCCCGGAGGTAGCAGACAATGCCAAGACTTGCAAGAAAAAGGTCAAAGAGGTGGACAAGGGCCAGTTAGTCTATGGTAAAGAGCTTGGTTTTTATTTGAGATAAATTTGGAAGCCATTGGAGACTTTTAAATAAGGGTATCATATCATTTGGTTTATCGTCGAACGTGATTACTCAGCTTGCTTTGTGTGTAGAATGAATAATTAGAAGCTAGAACAAATAAGCTAGGAGATGATGGAACAATCCAGGCAAGAGATGACAATGGTTTGCAGACTAGTGAACAGATTTGAAATACTTTTGCCTGTAGAGTGGACAGGACTCATTTATGCATTGAATGTTAGGAAAGGGGAAAGGTATTGAATGGTAGGTGGATGGACTTGCCCCTTGGAGTTCTAAAAAGAGGCGAAGATTGGAAATATGAGAGTCTTTAGCGTTTATACGGTATTTCAAACCCTAGAATAGGTAGAGGTTTCCTAGAGAGAATGTGTAGACACTGAAGTGGGTCCCAGGATCAAGTCTTGGACACACTAACATTTTGGAACCCAGTCAGGGGAAGAAGAGCCAACAAAAAAACTGAATGGTTGTGGCCAACAATGTAGAAAGGGGTCAGCATTACTCAAGGCTCTCTAAAGAAACAAAACTAGTAGTATATACACTATTGAAACCATGATTGCAAGCGTAAGCATAATATCAGTATGGAGGCCAGCAGGCTGGAGACCCAGGAAAAAGTTGAAATTGCAGCTAGAGGCCAAAGGCAGTCTGCTGGCAGAATTCCCTCTTCCTTGGGAGAACCTAGTCCTTCTTCTCTTAAGGCCTTCAAATGGATATGGCCCACCCACATTGTGGAGGGTAATCTGCTTAATTTAAAATCTACCTATCTAAATGTTAATCTCATCTAAAAAATACTTTCACAGCAACATCTAGAATTGAGTAAATAAATATAAGGGCCTGGCCAAGCTGACATATAAAACTAATCATCACACAGTGTTACCATGGAAACCCAGAAAAGAATATGTTTGAAGAAGGAGAGTGGCCAAGTATATTGACTACTGCTAAGAATTTAAGTAGGATAAGAGCTTGCCAGTTGGATTTGGTGTCTAGGAGGTTTTCTGTCCTAGACAAGAGTAGTGTCTGAGTGGTAGTTATAGAAACCCACTTGGAGTGTGTTGAGAAGAAATGGTATACCTAGATATTTTTTTCTTTTTCTCTCAATCTTTGAGAAAGAATGAATGGTAAAAACACTTTTTAATACACCTCATTCCCCTTTCTCCACTCTATCTCCAGAATATCTTGACGAAAGAGTATACTAAAGTATGGAAGCCTGGAATTGTTTTGGTAGACTAAATTTCTTTTCCTGATGATGTAGCAAATCAAAATAAGCCACAATAGCTTCGTTTATTTTTTTAATGTTGGCATCCTATGTATATGTATATATTTTCCGTAAATAAACAACTTTTTAGAATAAATTGGGATAGAAATAAAACTAGAAATACACTGTCTTATAGTACATTGATTAAGTAAAGTATTATACAACTTTATACTGAAAAGGTCACGCGGCAAGATTAATGAATAAAAGTTAAATACCTTTAAAATTAAATCATAGTCTTCCCACAAAATCCCCCACACAAATCCTATTTTCATCATTGCATATCACCTTCCAGATTTTGTGCACACGCTTTAAAAGGAAAACCAAGGTTACTGAATTCTGGTACAAGCCAAACACTGACTCTTCGTGTGTCTTTAGCAAGTAAGTCCCCATCTTTCTCACCCTTAAAATGATGAGATTGGATTAACTGATCCCGAGTGTTTCCTACAGCTGCGACATTGGAATGTCTATGCAGCTAGAGCATTGGAATTTAAAAAAGGGAAACTCAATTGTAAGATTGCATAAGGTCAATTTTTCTTTCTTTGTTTAAGAACCTTACATTAAATGTAATCTCTCAAGGAAGTATGCTGCATTGTCACCAAAGGCATTAACTAATAAAATATAAGATTAAGAAAATAAATCCTGAGTTCCTAGGAAATAAATGAGTAGAATTCTTCCTTTTTATTATTAAAATGGAAGTTTTTGACTTTCATTTTCAAAGAGTCTGTTAGACTATGCTATACCTAAAATTTAGGTACCTACTTTTTTAACATGTTTCATGTTCCAGTTGTTCTACTGTGAATGAGTGCAAAGACAACATTTTAGGAATGATGAGTTAGGAAAAAAGATTACACTAAGGTTAAAACAAAATTCATGTCTCTCTGATGTGGGAAAGATAATGGATTATATTAATAATTGTTCACTTGAATCAGCTAAAATGCTGAGCAATACATTTTTCTTTTCTAATCATATTTTGTTTAAGTTAAAATTGGTTACCTAGGAAACTGGAAACGTATGGCATTTGTTTGGGTGGCTTAAAGCAGTACATCAGATGATCTATGTATGTATGGGCAAGCAACCAGGGCAAGCAACCACTGTTAGTATGGGTAAGATATAATAGCTGCCTTGAGAGATGTTCTCGTCATCAATGTCAATAAATGATTAATCTCATTGTCCCAATTTGTGGGAGTCTAGTTTAGTCTCTGTCACTAATCATTCTGTTTTGGGCAAGTCATCCAATGTGTCTGGATTCAGTTTTTTTTTTTCTTTGTTCTTTTTTTGTGTTATGATAACCAAGATGGTCTCCAAATTTTATTTGTTTAAAAGTCATTTATCTTTTAATATGAACATGGAAACATTAACCAGTTCCTAAAAGATTTTGAAGTGAAATACAGATATTTGCTCTAAAACAATGACCAAAGACTTGGTCCTGGTCAATGTAAAATACTGCACATGTTTCATTTAAAAAAAATTTGAAATATATTATGTATACAGACATATACATAAAACACATGTATATTATATAAAATCTTAGAGGACTCTGTGTGTTCAGAATGCAACATCCTTCCTATTCCCAGAGTTAAGATTATCCTGGCTTTTGTTACAATCACTTTCTTGTTTAGCTCATCTACAGATACATACCTAAAAATACTGTTTAGTTTACCAGTTATTAAACTATATAAATGGAACATTTTTACATTCTTTTGATTCTTGCTTTTTTCATGCAATATTGTCGCGAACTCATTCATATTGATATGCGAGCTACTATCATATAATGTCTTCATTTTGTAATATCCCATTGTATGAATGCACCATTATTTATTTATCTATTCTATTGTTGATGGACATTATGAACGGTAATGCTATGAATAATCTTGTACATATATCCTTGTGTAAGAGTCTCATTGGAACTTATACCGAAACGGTAGAAAGGCAATTATAAGGTATTCACATCTTCAACTTTAATACATAATTCCAAATAGTTTCAAAATGGTTGTGCAGATTTACAACCTCCTTTGCACTATCTTCTTGCCAACACTTAGTTTTGTTAGATTTTTTTCCCCCTTTTTGCCAATCTGGTGAGTTTATACTGATATAATGTGATTTATTTTGTAATTATTTACCTGATTATTAAAGTAGGTGAACATAATTTTATTTATTTATAGGTTTTTTTTTGAGTTTTTTTATTTGTGAAGTTCTCTGTACTAGTTGGCAGTACATTGGCATTTTGTTTTTTTCATGTTAATTAGTTTTTAATACATACTAAATACTCTGTAGCTTGTGTTCTCTTTATGATGTCTTGACTAGAAATTTTTAATATAAGGAAAACAAATTTATCATTTCTCCCTTTGTGGTTGCTGCTTTTTGTGTCTTAATTAATAAATCCTCTCCTATCCTGAAGTCATGAAAATGTTCTCTAAAACTCTATAATTTTGCCTTTCATTTATTAATTAATTTTTATATATGAGACGGAGGTTCAATTTAATTTTTAAATTTTAAATTTAAATACATTTTGAGAATGTTATATTCTCGCATAACCAACACACCAAACAAGATATTCTAGCATTTCTATCATCCTAGAAATTTTCTTTTTGTCTCCTCTAGACAACCGTCACACCTATAGGCCTATTTCACTCAACAGAATATTTTTTCTTACCATTTCCTAAGTTCTTCATTTGTGACATCTGGTATTGTTTCTATTTACCCTCATGGCTTTTTTTTTTTTTTATATTCCTTGTACTGTAGGCCAACTACAATAAATTCTCACAGCCTTGTTTTCCTTAAAGTATTTATATTTCACTCTCGTTTTTGAAGGACATTTTACTAAATATAGAATTCTGTGTTGCCAGTAGTTTTCATTATCTAGTACCACTGATAGTTTTAATGTTGAACTTTACCTAGTTCTGTGCTCTTGGAAAACAATAGTTGAAGGAATCTCTCCATCCTTCTATGTTCAGGAAATCAGCTTACTGCAAAGAAAGACCCTTTCCCTTATGACATAGATACAATTCATGGATGCTCTCTTTTTTACCTATGACAAAGCCCAACCCAGAACCTCCAAATTCCAAATGTCTGCCTCACAAAAGATTAACTGAATTGCTTGTCTCCACTGATCAATCATAAAACACTTGTTAATCAAACTTGGGTAAAATTTTCTCCTCTCAGGTGTCTGAACTACATAGCTCATGCCAGCATAGTCTCTTCTTAAAAGCTCTGGAAAATAGGCTCAGGGTAAAATATTTTCTGATCTATTTTCCGATCGTGCCACTCTTCCATCCCACTTCCCTGCACCCATTCTTTCTAGCTTTGTTTATTCCTCTCTAAATGTAAAATCCTCTTTGCCTGAACCCTTGAAATTCTTGCAGATCTTATGGTCAAAGTGTTCTTTCTATTGCAATGGTCTCTTCCTCTTCTCCTTGCGTAATCCTTTTGAAAAAACGTCTCTCCTTACTAAATCCATATTTGTTTTTTATTTGACACTGTGTAACAACCACAAAACTTAATGCCTTAAAAAAAACCTTTTCATTGTAGCTCATAATTCCATGAGTTCACTGGGGTCATCGCGGTTCTTTTGCTCCATGCGACATCTGTCAGAGATGCACTAATCTAGGTGCTCACATGGGTTGAGAAGTCAAAGTAACTCACTTGCCTGGCTGGCAGTTGATGTTGGCTCTTGGCTGGTAGCTCATCTGAGGCTGTTGACTGGAGTGCTTACGTATGACCCCGCTATAGACTAAGGCTTCTCACCACAGGGCAACTAGGTTCTGAAGGAGAGCAAATGTTCCAGGAAAGAGGAAGCACAAGCTGTCAATTCTCTTACAAGTGCGACCTAGAACTAGTACAGCATCACTTCAGCTATATTACACTGGTTAAGCAGGCACAGAACCAGCACAGCTTCAAAGAGAATTGAAGTAAACTTCACCTCTCCCAGTAGGAGATGATAAAGATAGGTCGGCCATCTCTAACTCACCTCGACACTGTTGTTGTTCCCCTGTATGTAATTTTTGTGTGCTCTCGCCTCCCTTTGCTAGTTGCTTTTAAGACTATATCTTTCGTGTTCAGCAATCTAATTATAATGTGCATAGATGTATTTTTTTGTTTTTTTAAATCTGCTTGGGGTTCATTGAGCTTCTTGGATTTGTAGGTTGTTTTTCACCAAATCGAGGGATTTTTTTTAGTCATTTTTATATATTCCCCCCTCCACCCCTTTCTTTCTCCTTTTCTCAGGGACTACTTGATTTTGAAACAGAAGGAAAAAACCTCAGGTCTTGTTCATGGATTTAGCAGCGTAGTTGTTAGTAGGAGTTGAAAATGCACTGCTGCTGTACTACAGCCAGACCCAGGGGCAAGTGATGATGATGGTGAGGGAAACTCTCCCAGTGGGCAGAGCTTCAGAAATAGACTTGGGCATTAACTTAATGTGTGGGCTCCTTGGCAACGGTTAAGTGCCTTGACTGGCTAGGCAGGACTTTAGAAGGAACACGATTAGAGGATCAGAGAGAAGTCGAGGAAAGAAGCATGCATATGAACCTGGGGAGACAGGCCCAAACTGAATCTGTGTGTCTCACATAAATACCTGTAAGAGAAGATGCACTTTGGGTGTGGAATTGAACAACCAGGTGCACAGACCAGTTGGTTACCCCAGTGGTTACACAGTGAGTCTGTCAATGTAGTAGCTATGTTCTCTAGACTAGAGTTTATTCATGGCCCCAACAGATTGGGCTCCCTCTCACAAAGACTGATAGAGCTAATTGACTCTGAGCTCACAGTATAATACCATCCATTGAAGAGAGACCAAACAGCCATTTGGTATCAATTTGCTTACAATGAAACACTCCCAAACTGGAGGCCACTGGCAATTTATCCTGACTGAAATTGATACATATGCTGGGGATAAGTTTTCCATTCCTATCTACAGTGCCTCAACCCACTATTTGAGGACTCAAATAATGTCTGTTTTACTGACATGGGATCTCACATAATATCTTCAAGGACAATTGAACCACTTTATAGAAAGGAAGGCATAGCAGTGGGTCCTGCCATATACTGTAGAACCCCAAAGCTTCCAACATGATAGAAAACAAAAAAAAAAATCTTAAATATACACCCGTGTGCTTAAATGCTACACCTGTGGGGCTAGAGTGCTGTGTTTCAATATGTGCTATTCTCTTTGAATCAACAGCTATCATGTGCTATTATGCCCTGAGAGGTGGAGAATTCAAGGGTTGCAAGTAGGAGCAGCCCCTCTCAGTATCACTTTCAGGGAGCCTCTTGAACACATCGCGCATTCTCTCCTCACTACCCTAGATTCCTTAGAAGCCATGGTTCCTGGCACGACATTCTACTGGGGCCATAGTAAGGATTACACTAGACCTAACACTACATCTACTACCTGGCATTTGGAGTTCTTTATCCAGTATATAAGCAGTAAAATATTGGCCTTACTATATCAGTAGGAGTAATTGACCTGATTATAGGGAGCAGGTAAGGTTGATGACTCATAGGAGCAGCAGTTGCATGACTGCAGCTTAGGAGATTTAAGTGGCTGCCTCTTGATGCTTCAGTGGCCACTGATAACCACAAACAGGAAACTGAAACAAACATAGCCTAACAAGTGCTCACGAAGCAAAGACTCAGACCCATCAGAACAAAAATCGGTGTTACCCCTTTGGGCAAGTAGCCTAAACAAGTAGCCTAGACAAGTATGTGAGCTGGCTAAGGGTTTGGAAACCTATAACCAGTATGAGAGAAGAGAGAATAAACATATCATTGCTGCCTAAAGACCAACTGCAGCAGCGAGAACTGTCTCTCATTCATTCTTCTTTTACAAGCCTTCCTTTTTAGACGACGATGTAACCAGCCGGTTACGGTTTAAGGAACTGGTCACAGGACAAAGTAAACCTCACGTGGGGTTCATGTGGATCTGAGTGGTGCAAGGCGTTGTCTGTAGTAGAAGTTGTGATGCTTTGCTCGTGTCCCACCAGCCCTGACCATGTCAATGCACATAATCCAAACTCCAAATGCCAGCACCTGCATGCCTTCTCCTGAGGGCTATCTCTGGCCACCAGGTTCTGTTTTATTGATGGACACAGCAGGCCAAAGTAGCATGGAATTAACGTCCTCTGGGAGAATCTGTTAGCCAATGACTGGCAAGAGTTGGTACATAAACATTCCAGTTCCCTCATTTCTTGGATAGGGTACTTCTGAGGGGCATGTATTTTATACTGTATCCCAGAGTTCTCCAGTTGGCTTAAGCTCTAGTTACCCATAGTGGTGAAAGGCTTGAAAAATGCACCATCCTCTATTGCCTACCCCCATCCTTCCATTTTTCTTCTCTCCTCTGCCAGTGTTTCCTGAGATCGACTCCCAAATAAACTATTTTCACTCAAAATCTTGTAACAGGATCTTCTTTTGGAAGGAACCCTAACAAAATTGACTTAGTCTATCATTTTGTGTAGCGTCAGGATTCTACACATTTCTTGAGGGGAGAAAAAAAAAACCTGTTAGGTTCAGATCTCTCTTTTCTCATTTGAGGAGATCTTGGTTCCTCAAGCCTCATATTTTGTTTCTTCAACCCAGTGAGATTACCTGTTGGTTTTCTGCTAGTAGCCACCCTCCGCTGTTTCAACTCTGATCAGCAAAAGGCTACAGTAGAAAGCAGCTGTCAGTTTTTTTTCTCTGCAATTCCCCCCAATCTGCAGTCTCGTCTCTTCTCACTCTGGTAATATCAGCAACTCCCCAGTGCCTTTAGACAAACATTCATATTTTTATTTGGATGTATATTTTCATTCTTAATTGGAGCATTGTTCTTTCACCAGCTATTTCATAATAACCGAAGCCTATTCATCAAATCATTATATTCTTAAATTCCGGAAATCCTATTTGGTTCTTTTTCAAATCTGCTTGGTAGCCATTTGTAATTTGCTGTTTCCTGCAGCTTTTTCAAGCTTGTTTGTTTTTTGTTTTTTTTTTTAATTTACTTTGAACGTATAAACCAAGACTATTTAGTAGTCTTCGTGAATTCTAGTATCTAAATTCTCAGTATGCATGTTTCAGGATTTATTATCCTGGTTCTTGCACATGGTATTTTGTTTCTTTGTGTGCTAGCGATTATTTTTTAAAATCTGAATGATTCATTTTCTTTGGAAAATTATCAGAATTTTTTTGAAATCTCAGTTTAAAGTGTGATTTTTTTTTTTTTCTGGAAAGGATTTGTTTTTGTTTTAGTCAAGTTTTTGGAACATTACTAGTCTGGACAGCTCTTTATCATGTTCGTGGTGTGAAGTTTTTTGGACTACAGGAGTAATATGAGTTTGGCTGGAAATCTCAGTGAGGGCTGATTTGTGCTTATAGTTGCCCAAGGATGATGCCCTCTGTTAAGCAGCAAAGTACTTTCTCCTCGGTTCACGGAGGGAGTAAGCCCTTGGGAGTCTCATTTTTATAGAGAGAAATTTTCCTTTTAGACTTGTCTTTTGTCTTTTGCTGCCATCTGCTATTAGACTTAAACGTTATGATCATCTTTTTCAGATTTGATGAATGTCTTTAGAGTAAAAGTGGCCTGTGGGCTCTCTCAGCGTTTACACTCACATATATTTTGGTGTGGTAAACTATTTCTTTATTACTAGTTCCTATATGCTTTTATGAATATCTTTTAAAAATATAACTTTTTCAGCATTTTAAGTTGTTTTCTTCAAGAAGGTAGGATTAGATGTCTAATCAGTCTGAATACCCTAATAAACATATACTCATTTAAAAAGAATATTTTTAAATGTGTGGTACATTTGGTGAACACTGATACAAGAAAAAAAATTAGGTCAGTAATTAGACCGAGACACATTCTCATTATAACATTAACTACTTTATCTAAATCCATCTAGCTAGCTATTCTTTCTGTGACCCCACTCATGATTCTCAATTTTTTTCCCTTGCAACACATTCTAAACACTTATCGTTTTAGTCAGATATTATTTATCTAAATTGACTTGGGTTTCAAGCCTTGATCTACCTCATCTGGGCAAATAGCATTAAGTCTCTAAACCATAAGTTTCACCCATAGAATGAAGATGAACATATCCTGCAGAACTATTCTAAAGAATAAATGGGAAAACTCATTAATTTATAAATATTCATTGAGCAGTGATAACATTAGGTCCTGTGATGGTTAATTTAACTGAAACATGAGCTTTTCTTGAGTCTCAAGCCCACTGGCCTTTGGGCAGGAACTATACTATGGGCTCTCCTATTTCTCAGGCTTTCTGATTTGCCCTGCAGATCTTGGGACTTACCCATCTCTATAATTGCATAAGCTAATTCCTTATAAGTCTCTTTCTATATAACATACATCCTACAGGTTCTATTTCTCTGGACAATTTTGATTAATACAGACCTTAAGCTAAGCACCAGGGTGTATGGTTATCAATGACACAATACCGGCTATCAAGTAGCTTGTCGTTTAATGGATTTATGAGAAAGTGTTTGTCACTGAGTGGATGGTCATAATTCTCAGTTTTCTTAAGCATGCTAAGTGTGGATATGGAGGGCCGTTAAAATGTTAAAAATGCAGAAAGAATTTACATTGTTCCATTTCACAAGTATGCAACATATGTCTTTAAACACCTAAATATTATATATAGAGAAAATGAAGGCAGATTATCAATGAATTGCAAAAGAATGTGGCCTCAGAAGCCAAATGCCAATGGACTGATGAAAATGAAATGGAAAGACATTGAGTTCAATACAAAGTATTGCTTAGCTG
The DNA here is from genome assembly GCF_902729225.1 of Pteropus medius. NCBI lineage: Eukaryota > Metazoa > Chordata > Mammalia > Chiroptera > Pteropodidae > Pteropus > Pteropus medius. The sequence continues at coordinate 1,510,907 of NW_024349799.1, read as the reverse complement.
AAGAAAGTGAGAAAGGGAAATCACAATTTTCTTTAAATGCAACAATAACAACGGTAACAAAATACTCCATCCTTGAAGTCCATTTACTAGAATTTTGCAACAATAAATCTCTGTCCCTGGATCCCATTAATCTGAATGATGCTGATCATTTAAAAAAATGTTATCCGAGAATACCAAGAATCCTAAATATCCTGGAATGTGATCTTGCAAGGAAGTGAGAGTTTTAGTCCCCACACTCCTTGTTTCTGAGCTTCCCTAAAAGCTACTATAGAAATGCAGTGTTTTCAGTTGTTATGAATTCTTATACATATCATCTACATTTTCTAGCTAACAGCTTTCATTTTGATTGTGTCTTTTATCTTCTTTGTCCTGATGAGACATTATTTTAAAGACACTTTCCTCTCTTCTGTAAAAACAATTAGGCAAAAATTATATCCAAATAGTAACAAATACTGTTTGTTTCATTCAGTCCAACATTTAGTAGCAGCATCTCCCAGCTGACTTCCTAGGCAATGTAAGAAAGCAAATGCCGGAGGAAAGAGAAACAGCTGTTTATTCCAACATTATGAGTCTTATAAAGCCCTTCTTGTGAATGAAATGCAATCATCCCCTTTATTTCCAAAGGTAAGGGAGATTAGCTCCAAATAATGACAATCCGAAACAAAGATGACTAACAATCTTCAAGCAATGGGAATATAAATATATATGATCCACACTGCTCCCCATTTCTCAATTCTCCTTGGGAAGAGAATAAGGGGAAGTTGGTTACAATAACGGTAATATTCTTTCAAATGAGGATCTCAGATTTTGAGAAAGTATTTCCTTAGGATGTCAACACCGAAGAATAGGTTCAAATTGTCAAAGCTATTTGCAATTGATATTGCAAGTAAGTCTTAACAATAGGGAAATCAGTTTGTGTCAAAGCAAGTTAGACCATTAGTGAATACCATTTTCTTCATCCGTCAAACAAATAGCACAAAATCTCTTTTGAACAGCTGTTCAAATTAGCATGAGCTCACAAGGCCTGAGGCCTAACTATGCAATTTGGCTGACCCTAATAGTAATTGCGCCCTACTAAATGAGTGTTCATGAAAATACATATTGTCACTGCTTCTAGTCGTCTTTCGGACATTTATGACATTTTTCTACTTTAGCAACCTGTAAAGATGTTCTCATTCTTTTACTTATGCATTTTCTCCTTTATTTTTTATCAGCTTTGATTTGGACCTTAAACCCATTTTTGCCATCCCTTCTCTTAGTGTCCTAGTTCTATCATCTAATTGCCCTCCAGAAAGACTGTACATTACATTTGTATCAGCATTTTAAGGAGAATGCTTAAAACTTTTTTTAACTTGGGTGCTCTCACTCTCATAACTTTATGAATTTGATAAGTTAAAAATACTATATATTTGTAAAAACCTTGTCATTTAGTTTATGGTGCATTTTTATTTAGAAGGTTTTACATTTTTAAGACATTCATACGCATTTTTTTATAGTTTTTCCCTTAGAAAGGTCTGTTTTCCCCAGGCTTACATATATATTTTTTTCTATATTTTCTTCCATAATTGTCTCTCTTATTTGAAATTCCACCATTATTTTTCTCTAAATACATGTGTATTTTAAATTCTACTGATTTTTCAATTCAGTTCCACAAAACTGAGAAACATTCTGTTTCTAAATCCAGGCTATTTCAGTTACTCTTGCATTATAGTGGATGTTTATATCTGAAAATACAAGATCTCCTTTATAATTTTTATTTTTTAAAATTCTTCAGCCATGCTTGCTATTATACAAGGAATTACAAACCTCTATTTGAGTGTCTAAACTGTTCTTTCGAATATGGATTAGAATTGCAACATTGGTAACTACATTTGGAAAAACTAAAGATATTATAATTTTAAGTGTTTTCAATATTGCTTTTATTCATTTTGCCTAAATTTAACGAGTTAATGTTTATGTTATATTTTTGAAGAACCATGTTTTTTTATTTTTATTTTTTAATTACAGTTGACATTCAATATTATTTTATATTAGTTTTAATATAATCCTAATTCATCTCTTCTACTTTCTTTGGATTCTTTTGTTACCTTTTTTTTTTTTGCTAACTTCTATTGTTGAACATATATCTAAACCTATAAATCTATTTTAGTAATAAAAGCATATAACATTATAAATTATTTGGAAATCGCTTTGGATCATTCCTTACAATTTGACATGTAATTCTCATTGCTGTTTTATAAGTATTTGGTAATTATATTTTTAATTCCATTTTTATCTTAGGAGCTATTTAGACGAATGTTTTAAAATTTCTGAATAGTTTTAGATTAGATTGTTTTTCTTGCCATATGATTAATTCCTGTTTTAATTACAGGGTGATGAACTGATACTCTATAACATTTCTATGCCATGGAATTCTGGATATTTGCTTTGTGACAGCAAATATATGCTCTGGTCACATATTACTATTGCAAAGGTTTTTATTTTCTAGACACTTGTCTTTTAACTTTGTTCATGACATCTTTCAGTATACAAAGAATTTACTTTTTTGGTAGTTAAATCTGTCTGTCTTTTCTGGCTTCTGGGTTTCATGTCTTTGTTAGTGAACTTTAAGTTGAAAGAACCCTACAAAATTTTATAATCATGTTTAACTTCTGCCAAACTAGACCATATATTTTTTTCAAAATAAAATTACACATTTGCATTACCAAATTTCTCCAACTGTTTTATTCTCCCTGAAAATGGACTTCCTCTCATCTCCATCTGTAGGAATCCTGCCAATTCCATAAGATCCATTTCAAAGTTTACCTCTTCTATAAAAACTTCCCAATTTGCTTTCATCACCCAAGTAGAGGCATCTCTCCCTTTTCTAATTCTCTACTGCACATTATTTGTACTTTTTCTGTGATATGTCATATTCTGCCTTGAATTAAGATGAATTCAGTACTTGCCTTACCCTTATTTTAGATGTGTATTTTCTCGATTAGAAGAAATGCTTTTTTTATTTATTTGTTTTCCTGGCACCAAATCTGGCACACAGTAGGCTCTCAATAAATACTTTTTGTTTTTGAATGGCTTTAGTGTGGGAGAGAGACTTTCTTTCATTTAAACCCAAGCACTTGGTTCTGTGTGTTGAGAGTTGTTTAAAAAGAAAAGGTGGTTACTTTGCCAGCTTCAACTATCCATCCTAATTAATGCAAAGCAAGACGAACTGTGAAGACCCAGGTGTGCTCAAAAATGATAGACAGACTTTTAACTTAGTTCAGTAATTAGAGTTATTTCCATTGTTTCTGGTTTACATTACTAGGCTTGATGGGTAGGTTTCTCAACTACAGTTTCTAAGACATCTGAATAAAACATATTGCTTATCTGTGAGGTATCACTGGAGAATTGTCTGTTTCAGATGTCAGGTTGATCTAAAGCATATGTCCTCTGTCCACAGCCTCTCTGATTCCTTTAGCATTTTATCTATGGAAAATAACCCCTGGGTTTGATTTTCAAGATAGCTCCATGACAGTGCTCTGATAGACTCTCTTTTTAATAATCTGTGTGAAACTTCCCTGGCTACAATATTCCAGGTAAGGACAGCCTGCTCTCCAAACCTTATGGTTTCTATTGGGCCTGTAATAATTGTTTTCAATAGGGCTGTTTATTCAGAATACTTAACAAAAGAGTTGCCTTTTGCTTGACTCCTTTGAGGATTTATTTCACCATTCACAGTGGAAAATGGACTTTTCTATGAAAATTTTAGAGACCACCTACTTGTATCACTCCTGCCTATTTTCCCATTCATAAACTATGAACACTTTCTTTCCATATAATTTTCGTCTGTTAAGATTTTATCCAGTTTTTAACATTGGACCTTTCTGATAAGGCACAACTCTTGATTGGCAATGGATGTGGGCTCCAATTTGATGCCATTGCCATAGATTTAGGCACAGTTATTATCTCTATATGTCCTGGGTGGATAAAGAAAACCTCTCAATCTCATAGCCATTGCCAAAAAGCAGGACACTGTAGCACTGAGTTGCATGACTGATCTTTCAATTGCATTAATTTTTTCTGGCTTTAAATTATTTTCAGTGGTGTAAGGAAATCTTACTGAAATTTATCATGTCTTACATGAGCATTAGTTTGCTAAAACTGCCATAACAAAATACTACAAACTGGATGGTTTAAACAACAGAAATTGATTTCTAACAGTTCCGGAGGCCATTAGTCTGATATCAAGTTTGGTTATCCTCAAAGACTGTTCAGTTGTTCCTTTGGGGCGAAAACTTTCCATCCTTCACTTTCCCAAGGAGAGCTGATAATGTCTTCAGGTTCCTATAGAATCTCATATGTTCTTAATTATTTATTGGATTCATTCATACATTGGTTGACCAGATGGACAGATGGGTGAGGGAGTGAATGAATGAATAGATCTTAATTACTGAGCAACAACTTTAGGCCAGGCATTGGGGATACCATGAAAAACAGCACCAGATCTTATCTCTATGCACTTTAGAGTCAGTAATATCACTTATCAGAACGTACTGTAATTATGTCGTCTTCCTGTCTTCCCTCCACAGGCCAAGGGAAGAGGGGGATGAGGAAGGAACTGAGTGTCGGGAGGAAATGCAAACCAAATCTTTGTTGTCTGAACAAATAAAATAAAATGTAATAGCTAAAAAAATTGATTTTCTCACAGTTCTGGAGGCCATTAGTTTGATATCAAGTTTGATTTCTCCTGAGGCCTCTCGCCTTGGTGTACAATGGCTATCTTCTTGTTGTGCCCTCGCATGGCACAACAAGAAGATAGCCATATTCTGATTGGGCATCCATCCCTGGTGTCTCTGTCACTTCTCATAAGGACGCAGGCTATACTGAATTAGGGTCCATGACATGACTCCACTGAATCTTAATTATCTCTTTATAGTAGACCTATCTTCAAACACAGTCACATTCTATGGTACTGAGAGTTAGAATCTCAACATATGAATTCTGGGGCCACAATTCAGGCCATAACACCATGGCCAGTGGAAATATCACAGCGCTCCACTTAAAGGAAACAATGAGCGCAAAACGCTCAGTACGGTCCCCACCACACAACGAGGACTCAACCATTGATGGTGGCGAGAGTGACTTTTACAGCTGATGTTGCGATGGTGATTATTATTATTATTAATTATTACCATTATTTAGCCAAGCAAGGCCATACAAACACCAATCTAAGGTAAAAGTATTTTACAGCCAAGTGTCATTAACTTACAAGCGTGGTTCTCTTTCAGATATTATTTGATATTACAAAAACCCTAAGCCAGTGGAAGGATTTGGACAGAGCAGAACAGACAGTTTAATAAACTGGAAATAATAGCTTTGGAATAAGAAGACCTATGTTCAAACTCCAGCTCTGCAGAGTATTTGCTGAGTCACTTGAGGCATGTCTCTTAACTTTCCTGACTCTCAGTTTCTATATCTAAAAAAACAAAATAACTAGTTCATATTTAGATTGCAAAGATCAAGTAAGATAACACAGCTGTAAATTGGGAAGAGCAATCGCATTTGTTTCAGTGTGCTTTATCCCATGACTTATGAGGACAAGAGATAAAGCACTATGCTTTAAGTTGTTTTTGAAGCCCTATATAAAAGGCAATATTTTCAAGTGAAAAATTTACTGTAGGGAGAGATATATTTTATTATTTATCATGACAATCTTTGCTTTTCTAGACATAGAATTTTTTTTTTTTTAAGGAATTCATGCACACAGTACAAAGTGGCAGTAAGGGGGGCAGTGGCAAAGGTCCTAGCAGCCTCACAGACAGTGATTCTGGTATAGTTGGTAGCAACAGTAATAAGGTGACTTCTGTTCCAGCAGCTCAGTGCCCAGTGAAGATTCGTGGGGTCCTGCCCAAAGGTAGTAACGAATTTCCCACCATTGGGCAACACTCCCTTGTGTCTTTTGTACTCCAGCCCTTCCAACACCTAGCAGTTTCCTAATGTGGGAAGCACCTCTTCTTTTTGCCCCCTTCAATCCTATCCAGACTTCTCTGGCAGAACAATCTGAAGAAGTTCATGTGTTCTTGATGATGCATAGATTAAAACAGCAATTATTTTATATCTGTCTAATATGTATTTTTATCTCTGTCATTTTAATGGTTATATGGTATTCCATTATATGAGTGCACTGTAATTTGTAGTTAATCCTTAGCAATACACATTTAGGCTGTTTCTACTACCTTGCTATTATAGATATCATTTATACATGCCAATTGTACATATCTGCAGGATAAATTCCTAGAAGAAGAGTTGCTTTATCAAAGGTTTTGTGCATTTTAAGTGTTGATATATATTGTCAAATTACACTTCAAAAAGTATGTGCTAATTTATATTCCCCCAAACAATGAAAGAGAATGATTATTTATGCATAGCCTGGCCAACAAAATGTATTTTCAAAATTTTTATTTTTGATATGTAATAGATAAAAATGGTATCATATTATGTTTCAATATATTTTTTTAGTTAAAGTAAATGTGAACATCTTTCTAAGTGTATAAAAGCCATTTGTATTTTCTTTTCTGCAAAATATCTACTTATGTCTTTTAAAATTCCATTTTTATTTCTATTTGACTTAACAGTATTTCTCTATATACTAAAGATATTAGTTCTTCGTGCCATATACATTGCATAATTTACCCTAGTTTGCCATTTTTCTCTGAATTTCTTCTTTGCAGATATTTTTAATATTTATGCACTTTTCTTTACATAATTAATATTTTATTTTATAATTTTGGAATTTTTGTTTGCTATAGAAAGGCCTTCTGAACTCTGAGATTCTAAAATATATTTTTTGTGTGTCTTTTTTACTAGGATTTTCATGACTTAATTTTATTATATTTGGATCTTTTATCAAACTGAGACTTATTTGGTTTTAGGGAAAGAAGGTAGCATTTGGCTACATTTCCTATAAGTAAGAGGGAAGGGTAAATGACCTTTAAGCATTTGGTAGCATGGATTTACTTCTTCTATATGATAGGTCATCTGATGCTGGCTCTAAGGAAAAAGGAAGTGGGCACACGAGGAAGTATTCTGAAGGGCTGAAACAAAGGTTGATCATGCCCTCCGTGGATTTCTATATTCATAAGCGTGAGGATGAAGGTCTGAATATGCAGGAGATTCTTGTTTCTAGGTAGCTAGGACTCAACACTGGGACTCAATTCAAATGGATAGTGAGAAAGAGAGGTAGCAGAATCTCAGATAGAAACTTCAAGAAGTTTTAAGTTTTACTTGAGCCCACATCTAATGGTTTCTTTTAGGCATCCCTGGACTCCTTGTTAAAATATAGTTAGGCTACTAAGCATCTTTTTGGGTGTTACTGTGAAGGTCTTTTTGATGTTTCTGTGCACTTGCTATTTAAAGTTATAGACACTGAATATTTCATAGAATAGCCACAGATATTAATAGCATTTGGAATGCTTACATAATATGACATTTTAGCAGAAGTATTATTTTCTATGTGGCACTATTATTTGCAGATTTTCTTACTTTTTATATTTATGGAAAACATAAGAAAATGAATGGCATTGAACAGAACCCATCTTACCTAAGAAACACTGAGACTTTTGTACTTATTGTCTCTTCCTCTTAAGCATAAGCCTTTGAAGTATGACAGGACAGAGAACCTAAGGAGTGAGGAGTGATGTTACTAACCAAGGATAGATAATGGCCTGTTGGAACCAACCCGCGGCTCCTGTTCCTTAAATTGGCAAACACTGAAGAGAAAGTTCTGAAACTTTAACGGGCATTAAAATTTCCTGGAATGTGTTGAAATGCTGATTCCCAGGCTCCTCCTTAAGAGAGCCTGATTAGCATTCCTTGGATTGAGCTCAGAAATTTGCACTTTAAATAATTGCTTAGGGTAACTCTGATGTTAGAGGTCCAAATCATGCTCCAGCTAACAATGGAGCGGCCCTAATTCTTTCTCTCCAGCAAAAAATTTCATAGAATCACAAATCACAGAATATCAAAAATAGAAGTTACCTTATGGATCATCTCACTAGTCCCTTTCTTATATGTTACAGGAAGGACTAGCAAGAACATGAAGACCCTTTATTTGCACTACTTCTAAGAAAAACTTCTTTCACCTGCCTTTATTTCAGAAAAGTAACTCCCACAGTTTTTAAGTAACTTAGGTTTTAGTTATAAGATTCTTCCCCAACGGAGTGGGACATAATAAGCAGGGCCAGGGGACTACATAGGATACAGATGGGAGAACATTTTAGATGAAGCATATAACAAGAGAAAAAATCATGAAGCCAGCCTATGTGACTGTGCGATGGGTAGTGTGTGTGTGTGTGTGTGCGTGTGCGTGTGTGTGTGCGTGTGCGCGCGTGCGCACATGCGTTGGGGGTGGGGGTCAAATTCAAGATCTCGACCCAGAACACCAAATGCACTTTAGGGAACTACAGAAGATAAAATTAAGCATGCATAGTGGAGATCGGTAATAGTTGTAAAATGCCTGGCAAAAATTATTAAACTTTATACTGAGGCAATAAGGACTCAATAAGCCAATGCCTCGGCCTTCCTGTCCCACCTTATCTAAGGTTCTGAGAATGAGCTCATCACCTGACCACCAACAGTTTAGGAAAATCATCCAATTTAAAGTTGATTTGGTGTAATTCAGTTAACTAGCTTGGTATTCTCTTCTGTCAAAGGGAAGTTAGAGGTCAGCTCCTTTAATAGAGTTGCTGTGGTGGAACATTGACAAGTGACAAAGATGACTGGTTTCTCACCTAAAGTAGAACATTCTATCTAGAAGATAGGCACATATTAGCAGAGCCATATATAAAAGTACTACAAAAATTGTTGCGGAAAACAATTATGGTGAAACTAAACTCAGACTAGGTATCTGTTATTCAGTGTTTACTGGTAGCATAAGTTCTTGTTACTTGCTTATAAGTATATGTGTAAAAAAACACTAATATATGTGTATGTTGCTTTAAAAGTAGATTTGCTCCTATAAAGCAGCAGTATATTTTTAGAAGTTGACGTAATATTTAAATAGTATTCAGAAAACAATAAGGGAACTTTAATAATATTCTGTGAGCTAGTAAGATTAGTGGTCAAAGTAAAAAAAAAAGCTATCAGAAACTGCATTAATTCAACTAGAGTTTCTAGATCAAGAGAGGTGATAGCTCCGATGAATTCTGCACTTGTCTGATTACATGCATTGTATTGTGTTAAGTTCTGATCATGACCTTTTAAAAGGAAACAGATGAGCATGAGTTCATGTGTAAAAGAATTATCATGTGTTAAGAAAGGTCTGAAAATAACTTCATATACAGGATATTAGTCCAAGACCGTTTGGGTAGAAAGGATAATTATTTTAAAATATTTCAATAGCTGTAACATGAAAGGGAGATTCCATTCTTTTCTTTTGGCTAGACTTCCAACTAATGAGTGACAGTTATAGGGAGGGAGCTTTAGCTCAATATAGAAGAGTTTTTTTAAAAAAAGCAAAGCTTTCTAACAAGAGACTAATCTAAAATAATGGCTGGATGATTATATGCCTACGATATTACAGAAAGAATTTCTATGCAAAATTTGATGGGAGATAGGATTAGAAACCTTCTATGCCTTTTTCTATTATACATAGTTATTATTCTATAATATTTATATCAGAAGCTTGAGTCTTTTAATAAAAGGATAAATTTTATGGGAGCAAAGTGAATAAAATGTACTTCTATTTTTATCCCTATTAAAAAAGCTATGTATAAATATAATATTTACTTATTCTTGTATGTGACATAGCTGTAGAGAGATATATTTCTAAATTATGGTAATCAAGTATTAAGAGAGTTCAATACCTGAGCAATGCTATTATGAAAACAATATAATATTACATTGCAAGATCAAACTTACCTAGGCAGTATTTATCTACTTGTTTTTGTGATTCAGCACTATTCTCTTTTCTAAGCTGCAATCTTAAATCGTTAAAAGATACAGTAGATTTTTAGTACAATTAATCATAGGAGTTACAATTTTGGTTGCCTGAGCAAGAGCCAGATAAAATATAACCCTCCTCTTTTTCAGTATCTGTTCATATCAGTTAATAAAATGTGAACGGTGGGGTTTGGGGTGAGATCCAAAAGAACATGATGTTTGTCCTCTGATTAGCTATTTGGACTGCATTTAAAACAAGAGAACAGTTAAATACATGAGTTCTGGAGCCAGAATGCCTGACTCAAAATCCTAATTTTGTTTCTTCAAAGCTAAGTGAACTTGGGCAAATAATTTCAACTTTTATTATCTCAATTTTCTTATTTATAAAATGGAAAAAAAGAAAATATCATAGGATTATTCTGACAATAACAATTACAGTAATAGCTAATATTTATAGAGTGATCACCATGCACATGGCAAAATTCTAAGTGAATTGAGTCTCTTTTCTCATTTAACCCTCATAAAATGCTATAAGATTGGTTACCCCCTTGCCCCTTTATTCAGATGGGAAACTGAAGCACGAAGAGATTCAGCAACTTACTCAAAGTCATATTAACCCAAACAATCCAGCTTCAAGATCAAATTCTGAAGTATTATTCTTTAACCACATCAAGTAGGTCCTAGCACACAGTAAAGAATTAAGTTAATTATAGTTGTTGTTGTTATTATTATTATTGTTATTATTATTATTAGAGTGATGACATGTTTTACATTGCTCAGATGCTGAACTCTTAATATTTGATAAACATATTTTAGAAATAAAGATGAGATCTGTGCAAAGAGATGTTGCCGGAAGCTGGAAAAACACTCAACGAGATTCGTTGTGAGACTCTAGACACAAATGGAGCTACTTTATCTTTTATTTCTGATGTTATGTTTTATGAAGTAAACCCCACCAATACCACCATGACCCTTGGTGTGGCATATAAGAAGTTTAGAGGTCACCACTCTGTCCTAACAAGTAAAAAGCTAAAGAAACCAAAAAAACAACAACTTTTAGTTAATGGGAGAGGCTATTTATGTGTGGAGGCAGAGAGAAAATCTTTGTACCTTTCACTAAGGTTTGCTGTGAACCTCAAACTGCTCAAAATAACACCTATTTAAAAAGTCTTACATTTTCTAATTAAAAGTGACATTAACATAGACGTTTTCTAAAACTGTTTTATATGAGCATGTGTAGTTCATATACTTTCAGATTAATCTGAGATAAGTTCAAGCCTCTTTATATAAGGAAGATAGTGAAATATTTCCAATTTGTGATATTTAATATGAACACCTGGTTTTTTTAGCTTTTCGAACGTAAGTACAAATAAAATTTTTTTATAATCTTTCCAACTTAAAAAAAACATAAACATTTATATGAAATACCTTGCAATACAAGTTGCCATATATTTTTAATTACTTTGGTACGTATTAGTTACTTCATATTATATTGGATTTTAACCTATTCCAAAAAAAGCAAAGCAGAAATTGAGGTGGGCAAAATGTAGCAATCAGAGAGGAAAAATCCTCAGGTCTTAGTCATATAATCAAAGGTCTTAGTGATCAGCTACCTGAAGGCACTGGAGAGGACAAAAAGCAGACAGATTGGGAGGTTGGCGAGCTGGTCAGTAGTCTAGTGAGTTTCCTACTTTAATTGTTTCCAGCCTGAGGAGAGACCCCAATCTGCACACATGGGGTGGTAAAACTTTGAAGGAAAATCTGCTGCCATTTTGGTTTGAAGAAACAGAAGGTAGAGTTGAGGAAAACCGCAGTAATAAGTAATAGGACAACAGGATAGAAATCCTGGAGAGACAGCTATAGAGGGTAAGTCCAATAATTAATGTGTAATTATTTATGAAGGGAAACAAAACGTTATGCTGAGTGAAAGAAGCCACATACAAAGGAATGCGTGCTGTGTTCTTTCATATGTGACATTCAAGAAGGAATGAAACTATTTGATAGTGACAGAAAGCAGATCAGTGGTCGCCTGGCACTGAGGGTGGGGATGACCTCAAAGAGACACAAGGAACCTTTTTGCGATGCCGGGTATATTCTGTATCTCGATTGTAGTAGCGTTTATGTATATAGTCATCAAAATTCGTTGCATTGTACATTTAAAATGGGTGCATTTTATTTTTTATGTTATATCTCAATAAAGTTGATTTAAATAAGTGAAAGCAGTATTTGGAAAAGTATCCTTTAAAATGTAGCTGTATGTCAATGAGTCTAATGGTCAACCTGTGCTATTGCCTTCCTAGGGGGAGTTTAAGATAGGGGAAGAAAATATACCTGTGAGTCAATATAGATTTAGAGAATAGCGAGTCAAATGAAATGCCCAAAGGTGCACAAAACACTTTCAGAGAGCACAAGTTTAGCAGAACAGCACATTTTCTGATTTGGTTTCTATTAGCTCGTTCAGACATTTAGAATTTTTTTCAGCCATCCAAATTTGTTTATCATTAGTATCAATTAAAATTTCCTAAAATCATGCAGTATTGAGTTACATATCTCTTTCAAACCTAATTCCTATGCCAGAATCCTACCCCAAATGTGAAATTCTGAGATGTTATATACCAAAATATCCTGGATAATATTTATAGTTTTAAAGCATCTTGAAGAATTACTATCTTAGGAACTAGAAATACTTTGAATTTGATGTCATTTTTATTGCTTCAGTCATATGAAATGTGAAAGAGAGGATCTATATGGTAATTTGTCTGCTCGTTATATCTTTACATTCTCTACATTTGAATTAGATTATATTAGGATTTTCAGAACCACCCATTTCATTGAATTTTAACAAGTCTCATAATGTAGTGTCTTCCTATAAAGCATTGTCGTATTTTGTGCTATTGACAAAATCTCGGTTTGGGAAAAACTTATAATTATCAGGGTTTATATAAAATGTATGCTGTACAAAACTCCTTATTGTTAATGTCTCCAGGCAAAACAAATAAAAATCCATATAGCATGTAGATATCTCAGTGAGTAAGAGAGCATTTCTGATTTTAGGAAACGGATAAGTTTTACAAAGAGAATTAAGGAAGCAGTAGTGCCAAGTAGAGTTTCTTTCATAAGTGCCACAGAGATGGTTGTACACCACTCAATGCACTTTCCAATGTTTACTTAGGTGTCTGAGTACGTAATACGGTCCCAGTGACTAAGACTTTAGTTTCTAATATAGTCATCTCTCTGTCTTACAAGTATGTCAATCTTGCATTCTCTCTTAACCCTCAGGGTTTTGCGGTGCCTTTTTGTCTAAAACATATACAAAAGAAGAAAAAAGAAAACGATGGACAGTTTTCCTGTTAAAGTTTTGAATAAAGGAAAGACAAGTGCTTTGAATGGGTAGCTCTTTCATTTGGACTGTGATCTAGTTCAAATTAGCAACTCATTTAGAAATGCTTTATTGCTATTGCTGTTGTTTATTTAAGTTCCATTGAGCCAGCTTATATAAATTATCCCAAATTAAGTTCTGGACAGTTGGTTTGGGGAGGACGCTCACTTTCCTTAAGGAGCTAATGAAAATTCAGTGTTGGCCTGTTCTCCATATTTCATTGCAAAAATCAATGTCTGAAATACAATAGCTGCATAGTGATGACCTGTGCTTGTGGTGCTTTCACAAAGCTGAAAATTATAGCTCAAAAGACAGTCTTTCCTTCTCTCCACTGAAAACTTAAGATTCACACATCTGTTGCCTTCTTGACCCTGAGCTCTCTATCTTCTTACTAGACAAGAATGTTTTCTTGCTTTTGTGGAAAGTACTGGCTCTTTCTGGAAGATAGGCCCAGGGGGTAGCCGCTTACTGCACACCTGTAGCTAGATTTGAAATCTCCACAGTATGCCAGGCAGAAGAACTCTGCAAACTGAAAATTATAGAGTAGGCCTTTCTGACTTTTTAGCAGTAAATTCTATTTGCTTGTATGAAAACAACAGCAACACTGTTTACTCAGCCAACAAAACCAAGGGATTTGTTTCTTTTATTGGAGTTTGTGGAGCTAGGATAATTTGCTGAAGAAAAATGGAAAATGAGATTGGGAGAAAGAGGATAAAATTTGGGCCTCATCTCTTGAATTCATTTATAATAAAAGTTTACATTTGAGGTCCAGGTACGTTTTCTGAGAACCCAAGACCAAGGATGAAAGGGAGGGTGCTTAAGGGGTGTGTAATTTCATGTTTAGGGTTATGAACTTATATGAATTTGGGAAGATGTTGATTTCATCAAATTGCAAATGAATACTGCCTCAAGGCGTAGTATAATTATAGTCCAATTTTGTTTATAAAAATAGCAGTAACTGTGATCTTGAGCAGTCAGTCCATGTACCTTAGATATAGTTTTAACAAACACACAAAAGGAATAATAAAAATATTTCACAGTTCTGAGAAAATGCTTAGAGTGCAGGACCTCACAATTGATGTTAGTGAGTCATGTTTATTTTTATTTTGTATAGGATAGTTCTAAGGATAACTAATAATAACTAGCCTGGAGAAGGGAAGATTTAAAGGAACCCAATATCAGTCTTCCAATATTTTAAAATACCAATAAAAGGCAAAGCTTATTTTGAATATCCCAAAGAGGAAAAAATTGAATTAATGAATAAAATTATATCAAGATATCTCTATTAAAGTACATCTTAGCACATCAGTGTCCAAAGATGGCATAGCCTGTTTCCATTCTTGTTACTGGAGGTGCAAAAACAATTCTGGAGTAACTCAGAAAGGCTGAGAAACTTGCCCAAGTGCACATAGTTAATAAAGCTAGAGTTAGAATTTAAACTTTAGTCTGATCTGAAAGGCCTTTATTAAGTTTTTGAGTGGTGGAGATTCTCTCCTGACACACTATCCATCACACCGTGAAAGGAGCATATGTTTGCCTATAGGTGGCACTGTTGAACAATTTGTTAAGTGTCGTAATTGCTAAATTAAATAAATATGTGTATTCTCTTAACATCACAGAGTTTGTCTTAGATTCTAAAAACTCTAAATGTAATTTATTTGAACCTGTTCAGGTTAATGCACAATATTCCTTAAAGGTAAGTATCCCAAACTGTTCTAATTCCTACCATCGTTGCTGCTTGCTTGGCTGGTATAACCCCCAGACTTTAAACAAATAGAAGCACAACCGTCTTACTGCCAATCCCCTCATTAACCAGTGAACAAATGCTACAGGTTCTCCTTAATGAAGGCAACTGTTCTTCACGCTACCTTTCTGTTTCTCCCTGAGGGGTTTGAGAACAGTGATCAGGATATCTAATCAACTGTTGCTTTGACCAAATTACCTTTAGGTGCTAGTACCCTGCTTATCAGCCAGCTGAAGGGGATTCTTTTGTTTTCATGCAGAGGTGGGTGGATTGCTTTCTTGGTTTCTCAAGAACTCTTTCACATGTGGGATGCTAAGCAATTATAGTATCTAATTCTAATGTATGTAACAAACCTCCTGTTTCACCTCAGCAAGGCTCATTATGTCTTGTAAGTGTGCTACATGTTGAATTTGCACCTTAGGTAATTAGTATAGCTCCTCTGCCAGCCCTCCTTCCTGCCTTTGCCAACATTTCAGTGTTAGCAAACAAGCATCAATCACCAACCTGATGAGCAAAATTAAGACTTGTCTGTGTACCTCAATACACAGACTGGACTGAAATTCCAGGTTTAAGAACTCCTCTTTGCCAGTATTGCAACAATATACATCAAAAATACCAATGGCCCACATAATAATAACAATAATAATAATGATAATAATAATAATAATGATAATAATAATAATAATGATAATAATAATAATAATGGCTAACTTTATTGAGCACTTAACTATGTGCCAGACACTGTGTTAAATGCCTTGCATGGATTATTTCACATGATCCTAACAAGAAGCCTAAGAGATAGGTGTCATGTTTGCCCACTTTATAAATCAAAAATTGAGGCACAGAGAAGATAAATAAGATGCCCAAGGCCATAGAACTGTAAAGTGTTGAAGGCAGAATGAGATGACAAGCAACATCTTCTAGTTCAACAGAGGAAAGTTAATTTTAACTCTTAGGAAAAATGACCCAGATTCTCTGACCCAAGGCTGCCCAAGTCACCTCTGAGACAGACATTAGTCACTCAGAAAAGGAGTGTGGTGGTTACATTTGTTAGATAAGGCTAAACAAGATCTGTACTGGAAGTCAGGAAAGCATGTAATATTTCCTCGAGGCTTGAAGACTTTCTGAGAGAGGTTCAGATGAATTAGGAGGCATAGGGGCAGTTGGAGGGAAGAAACAGAGACTTTTTCCTTTTTATAGTTGGTGTCATTTGAATTGATCTTCACGCTGAGATAAAGTCCTCTGTGGTGTGTGTGGGGGTGTGTGTGAGTGTGAGCGTGTTATTGTTGCTATTGTTGTCATGGTGTCATGGAAGGCGTGGGGGTAAAACTTAAGTAAATCTTAAGGAGACTAAGTGCATGTTTACTAGTCAGTGTCAAACCAGATTTGTCGCTGACCAATTCTCTGATCTACAGCTTTTAGTGATAGTATTTATTTTCATTGTTGAAACCAAGTGCTGTCTATGTCCTACTTCTGGCCACTTAGTATTTGTCTTTTTTGTCTTAAATTTGCTATCCTAAACCATAACAGCCTTTTCACTGGTTGTTGAAAATGATTAGAGAAATTTTGCTAAGGCTAATTTCATTACATTTGAAATACGGACCTTCATTTTGAGATCATGTTCTCTTATTTTTTGTTTCCATAATTCTAAATTCTCACTTTTCTACTGACCCACTTGCTGATTGTTGCAAGTTTTTAAATCCCTAATATCCATGTTCCACATGCTTTTTAAATTGAGAAATAATTTTTGTTGTTACTGAAGCACTCTAATGCCAATGACAACTATAGTCATTGCTATTTCCTAAGCACCTCAACTGTTAAAATACTCTGCTGAAGCCTGGTACCTAGCAAGACAAAATGTATAGCGGTTAAAACTCTATAGTTGGACCATTAGTATTCAAACCTCTAACCCTAAATACGCTAGCTCTGGAAACTTGGGCAATGTACTTAATTTCTCTAAAACTCAACTTTTACATCTGTAAAATTGAAATGTTAGTACCTGTGTCATAAGGTTTTCATGAGTATTAAGTCAGATAATCCATAATTAGCACAACATAGGATCATAGAGAGCTCTCTTAATTGAAAATACTGGTATTATTTTAAGATAAGTCACATAAAAGTCATTGGACCCAAATGAGTTAAAAATTTGAATAGTATTGATCACAGTTTTTGCATGCGCATTTAAAACTCAGTGTGGTATCTATTAACAAAGAGGCACAGTTGCTTTTGAATTCAGCCAGTTTGATTCTATAAAGTCCTAATTGGTGTGTCTATTTCTGGATCTGGCACAATCCAATTTAAAAATATGGGCAGAAGATCTGAATGTCTATTTTTCCAAAGAAGACAAATAGATGGCCACAAGTACAAGAAAGATATTCAATATCACTAATCATCAGGGAAATGCAAATCAAAATCACAATGACATGTCACCTCATGCCTGTCAGAATGGCTATTATCAATAAGACAAGAAATAACAGGTGTTGGTAAGGATGTGGATAAAGGGAATTTTTGCGAGTGTTTGGAATGTAAACTGATTCAGTTACTATGGAAAACAGTATGGAGGGTCTTCAAAAACTGAAAATAGAACTAGCGTATGATCCAGCAATTTCACTTGTGGGTATTTATCCAAGGAACATAAAAACACTAATTCAAAAATGTATCTGCACCCCAGTGTTCCTAGCATTATTTATAATAGCCAAGATACGGAAACAACCATATAAGTGTCCATTGATGGATGAACGAATAAAAATGTGGTATGTAATATATCTTTATGATCCAGAAATAGACACACCAATTATATATACATACAATGGAATACTATTCAGCCATAAAAAATAATGAAATCTTGCCATTTGTGACAACATAGATGGAGTTTGAGAGCATTATGCTAAATAAAATAATTTAGACATGGAAAGACAAATCTCATATAATCACATTTATGTGTGGAATTAAAAACAAAACAAAACAAATAAACAGAAAACAAGTTCCTAGGTGCAGAGAGCAGATTGGTGGTTACCGGAGGCAGAGTGTGGAGAGTGGGTGGAAGGAGTGAAGGAGATTGAAAAGTATCAACTTCCAGTTGTAAAATAAATGTCATGGGGATATAAGATGCAGCATGGTAACTGTAGTTAATAATACTATATTGCATATAAGAGAGTTGCTAAGAGAGTGGATCTTAAAAGTTCTCATTCACAAGAAACAAATTTTTTTTGTAGCTACGTACGGTGATGGGCATTAACTAGACTTATTGTGGGGGTCATTAACCACATGGGTGGTGCTATTCTACTCTGCTCTGTGCCAGAAAACCAGGATTAGGTAATAATAATGTTGACCACATGTTTTAAAGGCCTTGATCTGAGAATCTATTATTGCCCCGAAAACACATGGGGGCAATAATGATGCCTAACATCATCAGTAATTATGGAAATGGAAATTAAACATTAATTTGGCAAAAATGAAAAAGATTGATCATATCTAGTGCTGATCAATTTGTGGTGAAAGGGGCAACCTTAGATATTGCTGGTAGGAATGTAAATTGCTGTAAAAGTGACCTGGGGTGTGCTGAGTTTTATATGTTTATATCTTTTGACCAATGATTCAAGAAGTGTTAATACACGAGAGAATTGGCATTAAGATATGTTTGGCAGTATTGTTCGTATTTGCTGTCCTCTGTGCCTGAAAAGGTCTTGCCACATACAAATAGCATGTCTTGCTCGCTCACTTCCTTCAGTTCTTGGCTTACACGACTTCCCTGACAGCTTCTGAAAAGCATCAAAACTTCCCTTGGACTCCTCTCTCTGGAGTCTCCTGCTTTTTTCCTCTGCTGCACCATATAACAATGCTTTTATTTTATTTCTTTATGCATTTATTGTCTGTCTCCCACATTAGAATGCAAATTCCATAAAAGCAAGAATTTAGTCTGTTTTGCTCACCTGAGTGTCTACAGCAAACAAACATCTGTAGACAGTCATAATAAATATATGATGAATGAATATATAACTTTGAAAGAATGAGTTATATGTATATGTAATGACCCAGGGGGAAGAATAAGATATACTGTTGGCAGAAAGCAAGTTTTGTAGAAAAGCATATTGCACGAACCTCTTTGATAAAAACACGAAAAATATACATTTATATGTAAATATATGTATGCATATGTGTCCTTTTTATCTATCTATTATATCTATCATCTATCTATCTACCGATCTATCTCTCATCTAATTTCTAAAAGCACAGAAGAAAATACAGAGGACATATGTCAAATTGCAAGTTAACATAGATTGCCTTGAAATACTAGAGTTACACTGGAGGGTTAATAAAGGTTGTTAATTTTTTTTTCAACCTTCACGTTGTCTGCCTTATGACAACAAGTGTTGTATTACTTTTCTAATAAAAAAAAAAAAACAAAACAATAAAATAAATGTAATCACACACAGGTGAAATGACTCTGGGCTGTTTTTTTTAAATATACCAAATAATATTATTTTATTCTTGTACGGTTGGGCTTCTTCTTGTCTTCACGGTAACAATGTCTGCAGGCTTATAGCAAATAGGTAATTAGCTTCATTGTGGATTATCAGAGTCTCAGGTTCAGATGAACATGTAATTGTTTGCTAAAGCCTAGCCAAGAGGACTCCTCTACCTTGAGCCTTAGCTCTTGTCTGAGGTTTTGATAGAAGAGGATGATAGAAGAGTCATGCATCATAGTTTTTGCACTTTTCATTAATAGTGGTGTACCTAAGGCAAGACAGAGTTAGCAGTCAGCCTGGAGTACAGGGGCCAAGGAGATACATTTGTTCTGCCTGGGAATTCGCTTAATACTGTTTATAGAGGTTTACTAAATGAATTGTCTACACTGGGCCAGGCACAGCGAATGAGAAATGAGACTCAAGTTTCCTGTGTCATTGGAGCTTATTTTCAGGTAGAACAGGGCAGGTCACAGCATGAATTACCAAGGTAAATTCAAGCAGAGAAAAGTGCTTCAGGATGCTGTAACAGAGGGCCTGGAAAGGGTATTCAGAGATGGCCTCTGGAGAAGGTGATATTTAGGCCGAGATTAACTGATAACATGGAGAAAGCAGTGCAAAGGTCCGGAGAAACAAGTGCTATGAAACCCAGAGGCAGTACAGGCCAGACCACATAGAATGGAGGATTGCAAACCTGGCTGTGCGAGAGTCACCATGTGCGTGGCGCATCCTGCATCACTGGTCTGGCACGGGGCTCGGTCTTTGCTATTTTGCAAAAGCTCTACAGGAGATTCTCATGTGCAGCCAGCAAGGAGATGCTACAGAGTGTGATGGAAGAAGTGTGATGAGGACCATGGGAGAGTTTTAAGAACTGGGGGTTGGCATAGTCTAACCTATATTTAAAAAATGCCATTGCTACATGCGGTAGTGACCACAGGCAGGTCAAGCAGTAAAGCAGGAGGAAAAATTAGAAGACTCTAGCAGCCGTGCAGTGGAAGATGTTGACGGCTTGGACCAAGGTGGAGGCTGTGGGAGCAGTGGAGAGAAAGAACCAGAATCATGACTTTCTGCTGGGCCTTCAAAAAAAAGACGAGTATGATTTTTACTTTTGATGAAGAGTAGAAATAAGAACATGGAAAAGAAATGAAAAGGGATGTGAGTGTGGTACGGGAAGGAGTGATGGAGATCTGGGTGACACTGGTGTAGACAGATCCAGGGAGTAGCATATTGGAGCTGCTAAGTAGAGAAACCTCTTGAAAGCAAATCAAGGACCAAAAAGTTAATTTTGCCTTGGGTAAACTGTTACGCAACAATAGTAATCTTTGGTTCTTTCTGCCCCTCTGTTTAAGTGGTTTCTATTCTCAATTTCAGAATCAATATTTCTCTCTCTCTCTTTCCCTGTCTCCCTCCCTCCCTCATTGTTCATGTTAGAAGGTTTCCCACCCTGGGAAGCTATTTCCTTTGATAGGCTTGGGGTATATTGAGATTTTTTTTCCCTGTCACTGCTGTAGTAATTTTAATGATTGCTCCTGTTTCCTGCCTAAAGTATCCACTGCTGCAGAGTAGCAGTGATTAAACACAAAATAAATTAAGGAGTTTTCAGAAGCAGCCTTTCACCAAAGCCTATATATTTTAATATACCATAGAAGCCATCGCCTGTGAGAGACTTTCAGAGTCTCACTTGACACTGAGGATCTCAATTTCCAGGCTAAAAACCCCATTAAGTATCTTTTGTGGGCTCTCGTATACTGTGACTTTATATGATGGAGACTGTGTTGTGTTGGCACCAAATGATAATCCCATGTGCTATGAAATCTCACTTTTATTGACTCTCATCGGTGGAGCAATGATGGGATTTTATGAATGAAATCATGAAAACAGCTAGTGTTCCGTAAGGCTGAACTCGTCTAATGTTAAGATTTCTGCGTTTCAAACACGTACTTCACAAAATAAGAGGGAGCTGATATGTCTATTTTTTCTCAGTTAACAACCCATTGTCCTCATACTGGCCTCTTTCTTCTCAGAGAATGTCTTGTTTGTGCCTATTTCTATGGGGGAAGATTAAAATCTTGACCAAGAACATAGGCTGTAGAGTCAGACAGACTTGCCTCCCAGTCATGGTTTTACCACTTACTAAGTGTGGTCCTGTGCATAACTTACATAACCAGTCTGAGACTTGATGTCCTCATCTGGATCCTTGCCACTCAATAGGTTATCCTTAACCAACAGCATTAGTATCATAGGGAGACTTAGAAATGCAGAATCTCAAGTCCCATCCCAGATGTAACAATCAAAATCTGTGTTTTAACAAGATCCTCCAGTGATTGTATGCACATCAGGGTTTGAGAAGCAGTGATCTAGAAAACTCCTGTGTATTTAACTTTACCCATGGGTAAAAATATCTATTCCTAAAGAATGTCAGCACAGGAAAACTCCTTGATAGTAGCAATTTTCAGTGTAGAATAAGGTTTTTAAGAAACTCATTTTTGAAAGATAGAAATAATAGAGAAAAAAGATTAACCATCTTATATTTGGGAAGGAACACAGGCTGTTAGTTATGTCCTCAAAGTATGATAACCAAGTGGCCACTCATTTGGTCCTGAGTTAGCTTTAGAAAATATAATAAAGGCACAATTACATTACGAAGCCTCCAATCACTGTTTTGAGGCTTCTCACTTTTTTAGAATTACCACCACCCCCTTTATCTTGGAATACTCACTATTCTTGATAGAATTCATAGGGAAACAGTTTATAACCAGCACTGAATCTGTATGCAAATGTAATAAGCTTAGACATGTCACAAACTGCCCATTTTTATTGAATTTGAAACTGTCTCTATTTTTACCTAGTTAGGAGAAGGGACAAGGAGAGAACTGAAGTTTCTCGTGTCACCCTCACTCGTGCTCACACTTGTCCTTCTTATCGGTGTCTCGTTAATATCTCAACTATCGTTGTTTTCATTCTCAGCAGAGCTTTGATCGCTAGAGAACATGCCATTCTATTTTTTCAACCATCACTATTAATCTTTTTCTCTTTTTTACTTTCCTACATTAATACCATCTTTTTCACTCTTCTCTTGCTCTTTGCTACCCTCACCACCCAGGAAGCAGCTTGCAAATGCTTTGGCACAAATTTGGGTTATAACTCTCCATAGTGGTGATTCGTGGGTGACCTTCAGTTACTTCAGTTACTTTGTGTTATATTTGCCATTGGCAGGCAAAGTTCTTGCTCTTTCATGTTAGGGAAGAATTAATTACTATAAATAAAGAGGACTATAATTCTCATTATTAGCCAGAGCTACCAGTAATAGCCAGTTTAACAGCATCAAGATACTAGACTCAGTGATTCAGATCCATTGACCAATTGACATTCAACTATTTCATCATACTGCATGAAGAGTTTGCATGAGAAGAGGGAAGGAGCAGAAGGCAGAAGTATGTAATGCTGGATAGTCTTGATTATTCCATGGCAACAAGCAACTCCCAAATCACAGTGGCTTAACAAAATGTCACAACAATTTTAAGTTACATGTTGATGAGTTGATATTGGTGCCTTCTCATGTAGATGCTCAAGAAAGAGGCTAAGACACAAGCTTTCTCCATAACATGGAAAATGGCAAAGAATGAAGGGAATCCATGATGCCTCTCAAAGTTTCTTCCCAGAACTGATACATTATCCTCATTCATGTGGCATTGGCCAAAGCATGTCACACAGCCTATCTTCAAATGGCATGGGAAACTGCAAACCTACTGAGTCCTGAAGGAAGAAAGCCAAAAACACTTGGTGATTAGCATTAATGACTATCCAAGACTATTACACCCACAGATGTCATGGTTTTGAGCTTTCTACTTTAGCACACACTAATTTTATAATCTTAGGAAACCTTGACTTTTCTACAGTAAAATAAATATAGTACCACTTGCCGTATGTACCTCATTGGGTTATTTTGAGGACCATATTCCCCAGTGTGTGTAAAAGCACTCTGAAAGTGTGAAGGATTCTCAACAGCAAAATCTTTATTTGCTGATATGTGACTTTATTTCCATCTGCTTTTTTTTTTTTTTGTATTGGCTAGGCAATGGATGATTTGTTATTATTAAATCTGAATATTCTTGTATAAAACCCTAGTATGAGTTAATTAAAATATCAAGAAGATTGTTCATATATTATCAAAATGCAGGCATAAAATCTGAAAATGCAATTAGCTTTGCTCTCTATATCAATGTAAGAATGTGGAACATAATTCTGTTTCTTAGAAAGCCAACTCCACTGCTACTGCCATCCCTGTGACTCTGTGCCCCCAGTAGATTTGTTCTAAAATTCAGTAATTAAGTTTGAGCACGAAGTCCCCAGGATCATGACTGCAAAACCATAAAACTGCTTTCTAAGAAATTTCTGGGCAGTGAAAATGGATTTGAAAGTGTATGGGAAGAAGAGAAAAGGAAAAGCAGAGAAATTGAATAGACGGCTGGCCACCAAAGAACTTTGGGGAATGAGTAAGTGTAATCAGAAATTTTAAGTCTTTTAAAAATATAGTATCATTTGAATCTTCTTCCACTTTTTTCATACATTTTACAGAATACCTATAACACTCACTAAGTTTTGTAGAAGTGAAAGTTTTGTTTGATTTGTCACCTTTTTTAATTTTTGAGGGGATCATTTATAAAAGCAGATTTGTGAGAAATCCACTAAAATGCATTACAGCAATAATATTAAGAATGGGAGGAGCAGTCTTTCAGGCAAGACTCAAAACCGATTAACCAAGCACATATTTGTGCCTTCCAAAAGAGAATTTAGTAGTTTATGCATGCTGTGTCGTCCCTCTACTTATAGAAACAACATCTTTGGGGACTCACCCCTAGCGGGAAGTATACATAGCCATTCGGTTTCCCAAGGCCAGACAGTGGTGATTGTTCAAGAGGCCAAAAGACCAATATCCAAATATAAGGAAGAACTTCAAGTTCAGGATGGAAAGTGTGTATACAACAGATCTGAATTAGAGGCGTTGGAGGAGAGAACAAGGAACAAGCCCAGAAACAGAGTGGTGAAATCACCAAGCAGATTAGAATAGGTGAAACGAGGATGATCTAAGTTTATTCTGGAAAAAGAACTTGGCATACCTGCATTGGCCAGCTCGGTCCTCTGAAAGTTGCTGGAACAGAACAGACACAATATATATATATATTGGTCATTAGGATTTCACTCGTTATTAGCTTTTCAACAGGTTTTTAATTCACAAAGCATCTGGGTTTGTGTAATTGCTTACCTAATAGTGCCCATTACATGGTTGGATGGTAACCAGGACAAAGATAAAGTAGGGACACACAGAGCACTCTTTGAGCCATATCGAATACTGGAGTAGGAAACTGGAGTTTAGTAAAATGTTCAGGAAAATCGCAATCCCGTGGTTTCAGGTCCCAGCACTGCCTCTTCCTAGCTATGTGACCAAAACCAGGTCACTTCTCTGAGCAGCAGTTTCCCCATATGTAAACAGGATAGTAACATATTCACTACCTGTGTCACATGGTTGTTAGATGATGTACCAATTAATATCATTTAAGTTTTCTTTAAAATGCATAAACTCTTATGCAAATAAGAGTCCACATCTTTACACCTGTCGTTCCTTTGCACAGGCTTCATTCCAACACTGCTACGTGTGTTAACCCCTAACGGCTCTTTGTGCCTAAACTCCGGTGTTGTTGCCAGTTTGGTAAGATGCCCCTCCTCTATCCATTATAACACATATCATATTGTATGATCATTTCCTAATGTCATTTTCATAATTGCAAATCAGACTCAATTTATTAAAGAACTAGTCCTAGTCTCTAAAAATGCCTTTCAGTTATGAATTATTCCTGCAAAAGAACATTGATGCCTGTTACTGCTTAAAAAGTCAACATGAGGACAAAGATGAATGAAGGCCGATTATTGCCATTTCAACACTAGTTTATGACTTCATAACCTCAACCAAATGCTCGCTAACTCAGTCCAGGCCAAATTAGAACCTGCTTCCTTAGGCTGATCACACATATAATAGAAAGCATGGACACATAAATTATGGTCTGTTCTTGGTTATAAATTTTTTATTTAGATAAGAGACTATGCTTATATTTACTATTTAAAAAGATAATTATCAACGTGAATATACACTCAATTCTTGTAGAGATTTTCCTAACTTACACAATATGTGTTTGGACACCCAAGGCTTTAAAGACTTCAGTTTGAGAAGCATTGACCTGGAGACTGGGTGAAACACAGAATACAAATGATAAGAACAGGTAGCTAAATAACTAACCGGCAGCATAATATTTTCACAGAATTCTGAACTAACTCTCTGAAGAGATGATGGTTGGCAGATAATTTGCAGAAAAACTCAAAATATACTGGACATAAAGAGATTTATTCTGGAGTGCAAATAGTTGCCAATGAGACAATCAAGACAGATGTAATTAACGCTAACTGAAGAAGACAAAGAGAAAGAGAAAGTAATTTTTTTGGCAAAGAATTATTGCCTGAAATTTCTTTACTGCTAGGCAACACTGGACATTGATTTGATTTTTATTGCAATGCAGTGATAACAAAGTCACATATTATTATGTTTCCACAGAGCGTGTAGAAAGGAAAAGCCTCTCTCTTTTAGATGCTGTTATCTAAGCATCTAAGCATCCAGGGTGTACTCTCTAGGAAGTGCACTTGGAGGAGTGTAAGAGGCGGTGTGTGACTTCTCTAATAAGGAAACACTTTCAGTTTCAAGGAATCCACAGAACTAGATTCGGAGATAGAACAGTGGTTATCTCTGAGAGGGATGGGTGGGGCACACCCAAGTGTGGGCATGTCTGATGAATTCTTCTCATCCTTTTCTTTTTACACTTCTCTTTGCTTAATTATTTTTTAATACAACACACAACCAGTACTTTGTTAATTAAAGCAAAAACATACAAGATTGCCAAAACTGTTCTAAAATCCCTTGATATTCATCCTCTATTTTCTTCTGGAATGGTAGCAATCATTAAACTAGAAGAAATGACCTTGTTTACACCTTGCCTGTAAAATACTATATTTTCATAACTTCAAAATCAGCTACTGCTTGACCATTAGGGCAGATTACTTACACTGCTTTTCCCAAGAAGATTTCTTATTAAAATGACTCTGTGTCAAGAGCTAATGTAGAAACTCATTTTATTCCTTAATTACTTCCTGGGTAGAAATTGCTTCCGAAGCTCTACTTGGAACTGATTTCTCCCCCCTTAACTTAATTTCCTCTTATTCACCGGGTTCAACTGCCTGTGATAAATATAAAGAAGGAAGACAGTCTATCTTCTGAAGTTCTCTAGCAACAAAGATTGTATTTCTCAATTAGGCCTGTTATTAACCACCTTTTCTAATCTATGTAAAGATATGCAACCCATCTTGAAACCGTAGACCTTTTATTTTTCCCTCTGAGCCTGGACCTTTCAGTCCTATTTTAACACAAACCCTGTTAGTGTCTCAGCTTTTGGTAATGCAGTGAGCAAGATAATCTATGAGAGGTGAAATAGAAATGTATTCAGGCTGACCTGAACCTATCAGATCCGATCATCATAAACGGCTTGATGCTATAGCTCGTCTTTTCCAGTTTCTACCCCAGAGAAATTCATTTCGAATTGGTAGCTCAATTTTGCTACCTACCATTAAGAAAAGTTGAATGGAGTTTGGATGAAGTAACCTAACGTGGCAGGACTTCCACATCTGCCACTGGCCTCTCCTTGGGGAGGACTAGATACTGCCTTTCAGAACAGCCTTGCTTATGGAGTCTTGATTCAAGCAGGTTTTTAAACCTACTTCTGACCTTTACTTATGACATAGTTCCAGAAAAATGAAAGCAGCCTTGATTCTGACAATTGATCTTTCAAGAAAAAGGAAAGTATAACTTATTAAGATGGATGGAAAGAGCCTAGTGACAGAGGGCATTTGGGGTGTCTCTAAGAAATTTTACTGTTGATGAATAGTGTTCTTTTCTTTATCTAATGTCTAATATACATTGATGTTACTTGAAATGAACAGAAGCTTATTTACATAAAAACTTTATTAAGTCTGAAATTTATATACAAATCAGGACATCTACCACATAAAAATACCACTTAATCTGAGTGTTTATTTAGGTACAAAAAGTTATCTTTTGTAAATAGTATATTGATGACAATTGAATTATGAATATTATCTTTCCAATACATGTCTTTCCTTTAAGGCTCACTAAATTCATTCCCTTAGCTTGATATGGAATTTTGCTCTGAATTAATTATAAAAGGTATGATTTTTTATATTTATTAAGAAGACAACAAATTTGTTGGGAAAAAATATACAGCTAATTTATATTTGAAAAATATTTGACTCCTTTAGTAATCAAAACCATGAAAAATCGACAGTAGGAATTCTCCACTTAAATGGCTCACCCAATTAACCCCGTCCATTTCCACTGTAACACACAATGATTAATTAATGGGAAGAACAACTGAACACTAGGGCAAGAGGCAATGCACTTCTGCTCTTACTAGTTGAGCTCCATACTTACTTTGAATCAGTGTTTGTTCTCCAACCATTTTATAATAGCAATACTTGTTATAATCACATAATTTAATTATGTAAGTTAATTACATACAACTAAGTCAGAAAGTATTACTTTTGCCTTATAAAAGTTAGGCTGAGTGCTTTATAAAGCCTCACTAAAAATGAGGCTAAAAATGACTGGTATTGAGTTAGATAGAGGTGAGATAACTGTGAGAGAAAAGAGAAGCAGTAATAATATAGAAGGACTGAGCCTTCAAAGTAATTTAGACTTTCTATCCACTTTATAACAGAAAATGGAACTCATAGAAGATGGCTCATAGGAGTGGTTTATGCAAGAAAATCCAATCGTGTACCTGAAAAAGGAAAAAAAAAGATTCTAATCCAGATGGAAGTCAAAATCATGCCATCTGCTATGTTTAATAACATATATCAGCAATTTTTGTTTAGCCTGTTTGAAGCAGCACTTTGATGTCCGTACCAAATTTGCAGTATATGTGATTACCTAGCCCATCTTTGATGTACTTTTTCAATTTGCACAGCTGTTAATGAGTGTGACTGATTGTGTTATGTTCAGCAACTACTCACCCACACCTCTTCCCCTCTATAGAAGACTGTATTTCCTCACCCCACTGACTCTGGGCTTGCTCATGTGACTTATTTTAGCCAGTAGAAAGTGGATGGAAGTGACAATGTGTCAATTTTTAGCTAAGGCTTTATGAGGCTTAGACAATTTCTGGGAGACCTCTTGAGCCTCTGACATCCAGCATGAGAAGATCATGCTCATCCATACTGGAGTAGTTCCTTCAGCTTGAGTCTCAAAGTGATAGACACAAGGAGGAAATTCGAATCTGACCAGCAGCATAGAGTCAGGCGATGAGCCCAGGGAAGCTGGGCCATGGTGAGGCCGAGTTGCCGCTAACCCACAGAACGATCGTGAGAAAGAGTTAACTAGGTACTGCTGAAGCCACTGAGTGTTGTGGTTTGTTACACGTTATTATTGCAGCAAAAGCAGACTAGTCCAGCTTTTAACCGATTTTGGGAGCAGCCTTACATTTTAAAATAGATATTGTTTTTCTCACTTTATCTGGAACATGTATTCATTCTCCAGTAAAGATGACTCTTACCCCTAAATAAATATTTGAACTCGTATTATCATTTAGAGCTACTTACTTTACAGCAAACTCAAAAGAATACTCTGAAATGTGTTTGTAATTCGCTTGAGAAATATGCTTTAACAGTCACCTGCTCCAAATAGAAAAAGTTTTGACCATACATCAGAATATTAAGAATCGGTGCACCTTAATATATTTTAAATAGATTTTCATGTTTAATAGATTCATATATAATTTTTATGATTCCTGTTTTATCTCAGCTTTTTAAGTTAACCTACAACTACTAGTCACAGTAGCATTTTATGAGAATATCATTATTGTACTAAAACGGCAAAGAATACATACCCAGTACTAGAGAGAATGTGAGGAAGTGGGCAGTCTCCATATTCTCTAATAGCTGAAGTCATAAGGAAAGAGCCTCTGGTCACATCCATAATGTATGTGGAAGGAGCCATTCTGTCCTCATATGCTCCATCCAGAATAGGGCGTAGCATGTATTCGATATACAGGAAATATTTGGTAAATAAAAAAACGTATATGCCTAAATGCTGGCATGGATATAACCCTGGTTTTATTGACGTTTTCTCCCTCCCCCTTGCTTGGTTTGTCAGACGAGTATAATCGTACCTATAGCTACACTGGAGGCAGAAAAAGGTGTCAGGAATAATGAAAAGGAGAGAGCTGAATGACTCACTGATTGCCTAGTCTTTTTATAGACTATTGATTAAAAATTTAATAATATGCATAAAAATGGGAAATATGCATGCAATTTGCCCTGGTGCAATGAGAATATTTCCAAAGATATTGACTCTTCTCTAGTGTGTCTGGACACTGCTGTTTCTATCAGTCAAGTTGTAGGCTTACGAGGATATTAATTTTAGGTTTGATTATAGGAATGATTATAAACAACATAAAATGCCTGACTATAGGGAACTGGTTAGTTCTATCATGGGGTATATGTGCAATGAAATATAGCATGTCTTGCTTTAGTAGGAACACAATAAATATTGTTGACTAGCTGACTGCATCCATTAAAAACAAGAATGTAAATGTATATTTATTGACAATGAAATAGTCCACACTATATTCAGATTAACAAGTTACCCAGCAGCATATATAATATAATCCTATTCCTGTTGGGGGGTGAGGAAGGGAACACCATACATATTTCTATATAGTTATCTATATACATAAATAAGTTAAAGGATTTTTTCCTGAATGTTAAAATTTATTATCTGGGGTAGAAATTTGTGTTATTTTCTCTTTTCAACTTAATGTTTTTATTTTCCTCAAATTTATTTTATAATTATCATATTTTATAATTATAAAAATAGAAAGACTATTACTTTGAAAAAAATATTGTAGTTACATATGTAAAGTATTTGGGGATGAACTATATGTAAAGCTGAATTAGTTGTCAGTGAGTAGCTAAAGGGTAAGTTTCCAGGTGTCTGGTTTGTCATAGTGTTTGTGGATGAATTTACAACTGTCATAAATGGATGAAGAATTGGAAAACTTAGATTTTTCTACCAAATCTACATTCTGTGTTGAATCTACATTCACACATTGTAAGACTTGACCACTTATTCTATAAAACATGGCAAAGAAGGTTCTTTTGGACATTATTCCTTTGGCCACTAAATCGAAAATAAATGCCAGAAAGAGATATGTAAAGCTCCATTTAAAACTAAATGAGTTCTCCATATCCTAAATTTTCCCCCCAGAAGTTTCAATGCCTGAAGATTACTCAGCATGTTTGGCATAGGGACATAGTTATAATAAAATGTTATTTGTTGTTTATTTGAGATTCTAATTTAACTTGGTACCTTATATTTTTATTTGCTAAGTCTGGCAACTCTATCGAAAGAAACATATGTTTGGTCTTGCTTTCTCATTTAATAGGCAATAACTAAATCTGCCTTCAGGGTTGTTGTGTCAGAGGTAATATATTTATATTTTACTTCCTCTCTCAACTCCTGGCCATAACCTAAGCCCTGACTCTGCCTTGGCTTATTCAATCTTAGCACAGACAGCTTGTAGTGATTGTTTTCTTATACTGCAGAGATAAGGCCCAATGGAACCGTTCTCATTCCACACCCAAAAGAGAAGAATAAATACCAGTATTTTTGCTATGTGGAACAAAGTAATTCCCCTTGTTTTCTCTTTCGCCCTTTCTCCTCCTCCACCAGCCAAGAACGCACTAATGATAAGGTTTTAATAATCCCTATTATTATTTCCTAGTATGAAATGGTGCTTATTATATGTTACCTCCTGCCATAATAGTACTGCATAACCAACACTCTCAAAACATAATGACTTAAAAAATCCGATTTAGTTAGCTCACAAGTTTGCAGATTGGCGATTAAGGCTGAGCTTGCCTGGTCTCAGCTGGGGTTATGCACATGTCTGAAATTTGGTTGACTGTTGGCTGGGGCAACAGAAGTCACTAGGCCATGCATTTTTTGTCTTCCAACAGGTAATCCTTATCATGTTCTCATGACAGTGACAAAGATGTAAGAGCACAAGTGGAAATATGTGAGAACTTTTTTAAAAATCTCAGTTTGCATATCATCTGTTAACATCTTTTTGTCAACACTAGTCACACCACCAACTAAAGTCAAGAGACAGGGAAACAAAAAAGGACAGGGAAAAAAAAACAGGACAAATTCCACCTACTGGTGAGAGAGAATGCAAAGTCACATGACAAGGGCATGAATACATGAAAGATTGACGGTGTCATTAATGCAATTGATATACTACACATAATCCATGTGATAAGAATTAAATTTAATAATGACGACTAGCCTATAGTAAATACTTGAACCCAGGCCTCTTTGGCACAATCTTATGTTAGTGAGTTCTCTTTACTAATGTAGAAAGAACCACTTGGCTCAACATGAGAGTCTTAGAACTATTCATATTCTAGGCATTCTGAAGGCACCTGTGAAAAGACTAGCCCAGGGCCTTTCTAAGGAAGGCCTAGCAATAGTTCTGCTTGAAACTGAACACAGTTTACATTCTAATACTCATAAATTGATTTTCAGTCTGACCAGACAACTGTGGCACTGTTTCTTACTGAGCCCATCAAAATTATAAATCTATTTAACCTTTTTTCCTAAACTTCTATTAAATATACAATATGCTCTGCATAGATAATATAACACAGAATGAAATGGAAAATAAGGTCTTCATCCATTCCTAATCTAATTGTAGCAACTTGCTGATAACTAATGAAAAAACCAGAAGGTAATCATTTCCTCTTTTGAATAAAGACGAGTTTTGCAGCTTGACTGCAACTGTCTGTGAATTTCAAGCTCCATTTGCTGAAACAAACATGAAAATAGTATATTTGACTCTTTTTGGAATCGCTATGCAAAATTGTTTGGAGACTACTGCCGAAACATATATTCATTTTCACCTCATAATCATTATGTTCCATCATACTTTATAACAAAGCAAATATCCTGGATTTTATAAAATTAAGGCAGAATAAAATTGAATTATAGAGGATTTTCCCTGACATTACTGGCAATTAACATTTAAATGAAGATTTAAATTATCCATAGTACAAAACTGAGGAAAACAATTACATTTAATTAAATGTATTATTCACAATGATTAAAATAGAAACTTAATAAGGATTGGCTACTAATTTCATTCTAACAGATCAAAAGACCATTTAATATTTTAATCATTTCTCTGTATGTATATTATATAACATGTATTCATATAACTAAAATCATAAATCAAAGAGGGTCTATTCTATTTTCTGGATTCATGTGCCTAGTTTTCGAGGAATATGTTACCGAACATATATGATGTGGGGAGTTTTAATGTAGTCAATGGAAGTGCAATGTTGTCACTGAAAATTTGTCATTTTGAACAGTTACCTTGAATTCTGTGAATTGCCTGTTTATACCAATTAAACATATAGAATAATCAGAATATTTTTCTTCTCTCAGTTTGGGCAGATAGATTACACTCTAGATAGCCCTTGTAAAGAAAACCAATTGTAGTAGAGTAAAAAGAATATCGGACTTAGTATTATATGTCCTGCTTTGAATGTCCAACAGCTATTAGCTGTATAACCTTCGGCAAATCTCACCAGAGCTTTATGTTTGCCTGCTAAATTTGATGAAATGATTGAGATAAACCAATGGCACATTGCAAGAATACAATAACCTTTATTGAACATCTGAAAGAAGAAATACATAGAAAGAAAAAAGATGCAGTTCTCACCTACATTTTGCTTTGAAAACATCCTCTGTTTTTCACCATCAATTGACTTTTTCTGGATTCAGGCATAAAGAAGATCGATAATCTCTCTGTTGTTCAATAATATGGATAAGCAACAAACATTGCAGGGGTTAATTGTGAAAATGCTTTTGTGAAACTATGTCTCTAAATCTGATATTATTCCATCAGTGCTATTTCTAAATGTAGATGAGGGTTTTTTTCCTAAAACAGCTCATACGAATACTCTGAATTATTACAGTCAATCATTGTTATCAATGTTTCTAAAATCTTAGGCAGTTATGGACTTTTTAAGACTCTGCCAAACTGAGCTTTCTCTACAAAATCAAAAAATATATACATGAAGATTTAGAAATGTCGCATACAATTTCAGTAGAATTCATTAGACTGTCCAAAGCTACATAGTCCTCTGATTTCACAATCAGATATTGGCTCATCCCTAAATTTAAGCGATTTATTGGTTTGATCTTTAGAGTCATTTGTATTTTAACTTTCACTCATTTATGCTGTGATGGGGTTGAAATCCAACCAAAAACTCATTCAAGAAGAACAATATTAAAGGTTCATATTTATATAAAATAAATAAACACACTGTCTTTTTAAATCAAGGACATTTTTCTTATTCTAATGGATTTGAGATAAGAATGAATCCAATGTTGAATAAAAGTAAAATTGGATAGTGCATGGTTGCCCAAACAGGACTAATGGTTCATGGAAAAATAAAGCGCTTCCTTTGCCTCTTTCTATGGTGGCTACCGTTAGATATTTGACAGCTAGCTATCTTTTTGTCTTTGCTGGCAGAGTCCATCTAGCATTATGGAGGCTGAAAATACTAGATGCTTGTTTTCCTAATCTTCCTTACAGTCGGGGCACAAGCAGGTGATACAATGCTGGACAGTGAGACAGAAAAATAATTTACTGGAGACTTCTGGGAAATATTTATTTCTCCTTGACAGAGACCATTCATGAAAAGAAAACCACTGCTCCTTCCTCTGCTTTCGGACATTGCCTATGAAGATATTATTGGCCTCCTGTAGCCATCTCGTGACCAGGAATTCAAAGCCAGAGAAACTGACATAGAGTCCTGACAACTGGTATTGCTGAGCCACTTAACCAACCCTAATCTACATAACTATAGACCCCTTAATATTAATATGGGGAAAATTAACTCGTACTGTTTATAAACCCACTTTCCATTGGATATTCTGTTACTCGAGTCTAAAAGTACTCTGATGAAACTTCTACCAATGTTCTATAATTAGCTAACTGCTGTACACAGTGAAAAG
The DNA here is from genome assembly GCF_902729225.1 of Pteropus medius. Classification (NCBI taxonomy): domain Eukaryota; kingdom Metazoa; phylum Chordata; class Mammalia; order Chiroptera; family Pteropodidae; genus Pteropus; species Pteropus medius. The sequence continues at coordinate 1,476,201 of NW_024349799.1, read as the reverse complement.
CAAAATACATTTTTATTTCATGGAAGAAAATAAATAGCGATGGTATTTTAAAAATCACAAATACCATGGCGAGGGTTCTTGTCTTGAATTTAAGTAGTGTGAGAGATGGCTTATGACGCCACTGTGTTGATTCCAAGATAGAAACTATCTTTCTGTTCCAGTGGACCCCTTCCTCCATCCCACCTGTTGGCAGGAAGATCAGTTAGAAAACAGAACAGAGAGACAGAGAACACCACAATGCCACAGATAATAAAAGCTAAAAGTAGCAGGTCAGAGTAGGTGAAATATGCTGTGATCTAAATTAATTCTGAGGTCTTGCTTTTTATGTGTCCCCCTAGTGCATGTTTGTGTGGCTGTTCTGGGTTTCTATAAAAACTTTATGTAGAAGAGGATGACAGTCCGGACAGTAATTTGGCTAAAACCAAAACCAAAACACCCTCCCTACCAAACAAACAAAAACCTCAAACAACAACAACAAAGGCATGCTATTGCCTATTATTGCCTAGGAGGAAGTAAGACAGGCTGTATTTTCTTTTCTATTTCATACATCTTTTAGAATTTACTGCAGTGGTTCCATAAAGTCAGGATGCTTTATAAAGATAATGAGAAATACATAAGAAAAAACCTGTTGTGTGTTATTTTGAAATACCTGGTAATGTCCAGGGTTTGTTACACAGGGACGCAAGGTTATTTTAATGGCTTTCATTGTTATTGCACTAGATTTGCAGAGATTACCCTAAACCTTCTAAGTTAATAAATAAAAAATGTCGTGACCTCCACTTGGTTGGCAAATAATGTCGTTTTAGCACTGGAATTTTCAAAGCTTATTCTTCTATAATTTCGACCGCAAAGACTTTACATTCATTGTTCCAAATTTATAGTGCTAATTAAATTAAACCCTGGCATAAGTTTTGGTCTTCCAGTACCATGGCCAACCTAATCACAAAGGACTGGGTGGTCAGTTTTACCCTTAATCATGACCTCTTGTGACTTATTTTGTGTTGTTTTCTTGTAAAGTGGCTTTAATTGTATATTCCAGTTAAACTTAATGTGAACATATTTTTCTCTACAGCTAATTAAAAATCCTTGGAAGGTAGAGACTCTTTGTTATATTTTTCAGTTTCCTGTAGAACAGAATTACTTAACATATATTCCATATAAAATTACTTTCTTGGGATGTCAATAGGTATATATATATATATTTTTTAAAGCTATCTTCTCTAGTAAAGTAGGAAAACCTTTGCTTAAAAAAAAGAAAAAGTCTTTACTGTATAACACGTCAGAACATTTAAAATGCTAACACATCCCATGTCCCTAAGCTGGAGACATATATATAGTAATTCACAACATATTTGAATGGTTTTTTTTTGGCGGGGGGTGGATGGAGGGATATCTTTTAAGAGATCTCTTAAACACACATTGAGAAATGCTGTTCTACATTACATAATCTAGTATTATGTCACATCCAAACCTAAAGACTTCTTTTTTGGTTTTAACAAAATTCTTTCATAAGGGATGAGGCTTACTTGTTTTTCCAATCTGTAAAAATTAATTTTGGCATTATAGTTAAGTAAGTTATCTTTATATAAAGTAGATATCTTGATTTAAGTATTTAGAGAAAGAAGTAAGTTTGTTGAAAATAACTGAATCCACATTTAATCAGGCATTATACAAAAATATATATTAGATAGCTTGTAAATATTGGAACATCTACTTCCAGTATGGCAAATAGTTTATATCATCCGAACTTCTTCCCAGCAAGATGACTGAGAGCCTGAATAACTGAACAGAACTTTTGGCAATCTCGTGGTTAAGGACCTGCCAAGGAAAGGAGGAAAGGCACTAAAATATTCCACAGTGCTTCATTTGGGACCTCTGAAGGGCTATACCTCTGAGTAATCACAATCCAGAATAGAGCCGCTCTCATGAAGACCGAAACTCAGCTTTGAATCAGTTCAGTCCCTGAATGAATTAAAGTGACCTACCTCTCATCTAACTGCCTGCCAAAAGCAAAAGTAAGTCCTTTCTGGAGGAAAGTAACATCATTCGATGCTTTGAATTACTTCTGCAATTTTTTCATAACAAATGTTAGGTAGTCAATAAAAAATAATAAGGCATATGGAGAAAGAAGAGGACTGTCTGAAATAACAAAACGATAGAAATATACCCAAAGGGGATCCAGATACCGGCCGTGAGAAAACTGTGAATAATACGTTCAAGAGAATTAGAATATATAAAAAGAGGCAAATTGAAATTCTAGAAAAATTTCAAGAGAAAATGTCTAGCTAGTTCATTAATTCAACAATATTTATTAAATGTCTAATATGAGCAAAAATGAACAAAAAGAGGACAAAAGAGAAAGATATCTGGCCCTTATGTCACTTACTTTCTGGTAGATGGAGAAAGAAAATTAAAATAATAAACAAGTAAGTAAATAAATAAAGACTATGTTAGACTGTTGTACGTAAGATAGAAAAAATAAATAGATAAGACATTTCAGGCATGGGTGCTGGGGTTGGGGTGAATGGGTGAGATTTAAATAGGGCTGATAGCAGACCTCATTTAGCAGACCTCATTTAGAAGATGACTGTGTAGGAGATAAACTAGGCTGATACCTCTGGGGAAAGCATTTCAGGCAGAAAGAAGAGCCAGTGGTAAGGTTCTAAGATAGGAAATTAACTAGTAAGTTAAAAAAACAGCAAGGATATTAGTGTAGATGAAGTGGAGTTAACTGGAAGGAGAGAGGTGAGGTAGAAACCAGGGATGAGAGGGTTAAATAATACTAACCCTTATTTACCAAACAACTATGACTTTTACTTGAGTGATGTAGGAAGACATCAGAAAGCTCTGAGCACAAAGGGCTGTAATCGGATGTATATCTTAAAAGGATTTTTCTAGTTGTTCCACTGAGGAAATAAGAACAAAAACTGTACGGGGCAGCAGTGGAAGCAAGAAAGACCAGTTAGGGACTATTGCAGAAAACCAAGAGAGAGATTAATATAATTAAGACAGAGTTAAAATCAGAATATATAGGGAGAAGTTGAATTCTGTATATATTTTGAATATATACAGAGTCAATACCAATTCCTTACAGTTTGAATGTTGGATATGAGAGAGTAATTATTAACAGTACTCACTTTTGTTTTCAAGAACTGTTCTAGTTTGGACAATCAATTATATGGTCTCCTTAGTTAAATCAGAATGAACCTCTGTAGGTCATGGTGTATTATTATTTTAGCATACCGCTGGATTCCAAATTATAATAACATATAGGATCTTATTATCATTCATAAGAGTGGCCTGTCCTTCTCAAATTTTTGGAAAATTTTAAACACTATAGAAGTGGGTTATTCAATAGAGATTTTAAAGAATTTACCCCCAAATCTATTTTGGTCTGGTAGTCTTTAAAGAAGTACCTTTCTTTGTTTTGGGAGCATGGTCAACTTTCTCAATTTCTTTGGCTCATGTTAATGATCTGGAAAGTATATAGTTTATTTTGAGTTCTATCAGGTGGTTACCTTTTTAATTTTCACTAACATGCTTACACTTATATTTCTGTTTATCAACTCAGAAATAAAACTTTTTTTTGAAATGATTCCACTTATTCTCTCTCTCTGCTGCCCACAGGCTTTGTTAGAATTGCTATCATTATTTTTTATTTGGCACAGTCCATTACAAAGGGGTTTTCTTTTCAATCATTCTATAGTTTCATGTAAAAATAATAGTTTAGTAACTATAATTACATATTTATTTAATCTTATATTTATGTTCAAATGGATTAAGTGCTTATGTTCAGTAACATATTTATTCAATCAACAAATATCTATCGAGGGCTTGCCACGTGCTGAACCTTGTGCTGAGCAGTGAGAATACTCAATGATCTGATGTGTGTTCCCTCCTGCCCCTCAAATTCCTATACTGAAGTGCTAACCCCCAATGCGATAGTATTAAGAGGTGGTATAAAAATATGGGACAATCATAAACTGCCAGAGGAACTCACATTTGGTCTTTTATCAGTCATCAAGATTGGCGAGTCCTAGAGAGGGCTGATGCTCAGTTTCTGTGGTCTGTAATAATAAAACAGTTGATAGATCTTTGTAGGTTTTTCAAGACATATTAAAGAATGGAAAATGATAGAAATTAGAAAAATGATACATTATACTTCTATTCATCTTTGAGGTGTTTTATTTTTTCCTATGATAAGGAAAATTGTAAAGTTGGTCTCTTTCCAAAAACACACATTCAAAAGAGTGGAACTGAGGAGTTAAGGAATATATTGGAAGCTCTTGAAGGATTTTGAATAAGTGGTTGATATATTTAGATTTGTTTTAAAAGGATCACCCTGGTTGCTGTGTGGTAAATACACTGTAAGGGATGGGACAGGAGTGGAAAAATGGAGAGAAGGCTCTAGAGGAAGTTTGCATTAACCATGGCAGGAAAAGGGTTGGACTGAAAACCTGAGGCGCCCTAGAGAAAGAAGGTGGGAGGAGTCTTCCACTTGGTCCATCTGTGTACTCCTCCCTGGGAGATGCAGGATGATCTACCAAAAGCCTCTCCTGATCCAGAACTTCCAGATGATTCAGAAATAAATTTATCTGTGACAATTCAGAATCAGGCAGCATAGCAGTGTGATACTTTTCACCTCATTAAGAATGAATAAATATACACAGCCAAATAGGAGGCAATGAAAATACTCTTGGCAGAAAAGAATATATTTGCAAAGAATTTTACTCCAGCAAATAGAAAGAAATTTGCGAAAGTACATTCTTCCTGTTCTCAGCAGCTACTGGGAAAGTAGAATGCGGGTGCAATGGGAATGAGAATTTCCTGTGGTCATGTGGTCATGTGGACATATGATTTCTTTAATAATGTGGGTGTTTGTTATTTTGTCTGTTTTGTTTTTAGATTGAGGAAGGCTTTATTATTTAGACATTTGTAAATTGGGAACTAACTTGCATTCAAATGGGCTACTGGAGTCAGAAAACCCAGACTACTACCTAGTCCCCTACAACCTCTGTGATCTTGGAAAAGTCACCTGACTTCTCTTATCTTCATGTTCTCAATACTAAAATAAGAATTACAGAAACTACTCTCTCGGCGCATGGTATTTTGTGAAAATCAAATGGGATAATGTGACCGAAAGCTTTCTCTTCCGTAGAGAACCATTGGATACCAGTCATTATTACCACCTACATTCTTAAAATTAATTCTAAGATCAATCATATTAGTGACTATGACGATTAAAAAGTAACATTAATATAAACTATTTGTGTGAATCAGCCAAGATAACCAAAGACACTTTAAATGTGTGTTTCTTTGGGGAATGAATTGAAACAGAATGTTTTTAGAAAAGTACTTTGCAAATGAAAGAAGTTAAATGGAAATCATTCATGCATTCCACAGACATTACATAGTGAATGCTGAGTGCTGGGCACCATGCCACTAAGTAAAAACAAGAAAGAATTCTTTCTGGGAGGGTGTAGTCTAGTAGAGAGGTTGAGATATGTACATGAAACAACATAAGAGACATTGATGGGCACCCTATGTGAAGTACAGATATGAGATATGCAATAAGGTCTCATTGAGCTCTGGCTGATTACAGAAATTTGTACACACACAGTGGGTCAGGTAGTATTCCCTGAAATATGTTATCTTCATACCTGATATAAAATTTTAACAGAGTATTATTCCTTTATCCTGATACCTGCAGTGTATTATTACATTCAATTGATTCAGTGATACTTGAGGAAGAGATAGGTATTTTAACTTATGCCATGCTCCCTGATATCATAATTAGTGAAGGCTCATGAGGATACACATATAGTAAAAGAGTGATGAAAAAAATCAAAAATAAATAAATACCATGGGAAAATGGGTAGCAACTTGGAAATATGATTTTTTTGGATGATACATCTAAAACATTATGAATTTTTTGCTTTCCTCAACTTTATAAACTTTTATGAGGCATGTCATTTTTTTTCCCCTCTAACTGAAATCCAGATCTGACGTTCAATTAAAATGTTTACTGACTTCAGCTTTTAATGGAAGAGAAGGGAACTCAAGCTGAAAGTGAGGGGTGAATCAGAGACTCACTTCATATAGCCCAAAATAATGATAATGGCTCCTAAAGTTCCAAACTTTCTATTATTTTTTTTAATCTCTTTTAATACAAAGATGGGTCATATGAACAGAAGCTCTTCATTTTTCTACTAAAATGATCTTTGGATATAAAAGTCAAGAAGAATCACAGAGAACTTTCCATTCTATTTTAGACCTGATAGGCACACGCAGGGAGAGCATCCTACTCTAAGCAGAAATTTCCTTTAGCAAGGCATATACTTCAAGCAATCAGAATGCCAACAATTTCTTTCGGATACTTTCTTTCTTTGGATATGAAGGCATCCTCGGCACATGGAATTATACTTTTTTTGCTTCGATGAGCAGATTAGCTTGTCTAAGGCAGCAACATTTCATTCACTCATTTCTTTTCCTTCCTCAAATTTCCAGGCTGTGCTCATGTTATACTTTTGTTTCAAGTCGTGCAAGGTGAAAATAACCATATCTTCTTAGGGCTACAGAGTGTTGTCTTGCAGAGGGAGCTAAAACCTCGTTCCCAAAGATAATTCACATATACTTTCATACTGTGTTAAATAAAACAATAGTCTGTAGGGAATTTTGGAATGTTTTCTATCCTAGGCTTGGCCTTTTATTCTTCAGTTCTAAGTTCTCGAACTATTGTAATTAAAGTTAGCAATAAGCAAATTTAGAACACCAATATCATAAAGAGAGAACTCTTTTTTTTTTTTTTACCATTGCTAGGCACAATGTTTCTTTTACTAACCATTAAATTTTTCAAGCTTCAGAAATTGGAATTTCATGTTGCCTGAAATTATAGAATTTTGATAATATACTAAGGGTTACCATTGTCTCTCTTTCATTTTTGTAATTTTCATCTTTATTTTGTCATTTTCTATACTCAGTAAGTAGATTTAAGCTTTAGTGGTTTTTATTTTGTTCTGTTTTGTTTTTAATGGGCCAATAGATCTAGTTTGTACCGGTACTAGATTTGAATGTTAAAATAAAAGTTAACATGAAGGTAGTATGGAATAGTAGGTACATCCAAATGAGAACATTCTTACAAGCATACATATAAATTCCTTTGATTTATAGACTCACTACTAATTTTAACGAGAAGTTTCTACAAATTAAATAATATTGTAAATTCATCAGGAAGCTTTTTTTTTTTAATTAAGTTGAATACTTTCCTATGATAGAGAGCAAAATTCCCATATTTATTTCATTTAAAGTTCTGGGACTTGTGATTTTAAGACAATAAAGTAAAGAAAGACATTTCTACAGCTTTCTTTCAAACATCAACCAAATACAAGGAGAATGCTAAACAGAAACAGCCCATCTTCAATGAAACTAGGAGATATTTGTAAATTTAAAAGGCGATATGAAGATAGAAAGTACTTAGGGCACTGATAATTCAGAAGAAAAAAAGTTAAAATATAAAGCTTATTGTGATGAGAAATTCACATTGTAGCACCCTAGGAAAAAATTAGGATTTGAAGGTACCAGTTACTCCTGTGAACTTAGATGTGGATGGGGCTGATACTAAAAATAGGAAAACTGCTTGTAAAGTTCTCTCCTGGGACATGGGTTGTCATGAGGAAATCTTTCCTCACTAAAGTCTGATCCAGAGGGATGTCAGATCCTGCAGAAGGAGAGGTTGAGTCTTTGTAGTTAAACACAGGAATGAGGTGAAATATCTGTTTTCTAAAGGCTAAGATACCCAGCATAAATTATAATTTATGGAAATAGAGTGCTTTTCCCCAAATAGTTTGATAGATTAATATACTGAGAAAAAGGTATTAATGTGGATTCTGCTTTAGGAAGTTTCTTTCACATACTAGAAAATAATACTCAGGATTCTTTGTGTCTAGCTGACACAGTGGTTGTTATGGTAACTACTTTTTGCACTGAGTGACAAGGCAGTAATCACACATAATAGTGTTGGGCAGATGCACTCATTCTGCGCTCCTCCCAAACAAATGGTTAACTTTCTTAACTGAATATATACATTTTTTTCACTAGAAAAAATCCAAAATACACAAACCTACTTTTAGTACGAATTTTTTAGCAGGCTGAGTCTGAAAGCCCCCCAGAAGGGGCTATTTGGTAAAACTTGGTTTAAATAAAAATAAAATGTTCCTAACCTATCAAACTCAGTTTTTACCAATATTTACCAGTGTCCAGGGACTTTTTAATGAGACTGTTTGCCTTATCTACTCTGCAAATATTTACTGAGCACTTATGCTGTAGCAGGCACAGCAAATAATGCACAGTCAGAAAAAATTGAGGATGGGGGAAGAAAAGAACACCTTTCTGCAATATTTAGACTACAACTACAGATGTCAGATAAATCTGCTTAAAATTGTCTTATTTTAATCAACTTATTATCAAAAATTTCAAACCAGCATTTTGTATGTTAGCGACTAGAGCTTTTTATTAATTTATATGAAATGCTTTATTTGTTTAATGTTTAATGAGATTTCAAGCAATCATGCCAGCCAGATGATATTTTTTGGTTTGTTATTACTTTATCAAAGAAATATAATCTTTGCTCTTTTGTGTAAACTTCTGTGTTTCCACAACCTTCAAGATAATAAAAATGGATTATGGGCCAGATGTAATTTGACCCTAAGAGTTTCTCTTGAAGGAATTCGTAAGATGCAGCTCTGGAGAATCTTAATGATGGGATGAGTCCTTAAATATTTTCTTGTTTCCTCTCTGACCTTTTCATATTGTGATAAATTCTGATGGTTTATATTTTATAATAAGAAGACATTTCCATCCTCAGAAAAATAAATAAGTAGGAAGATAATTGATTCGAAGAGCACATCTTTCATCAAAACCTGGAAATGCAATGTGGCAAGAATAACTCAGAAAAACTGACATGCCACAAGAAAGAGGTTATATCACAGCTTCCAAATGAAAAACAAATGTCAAAAATTGCAGAGCCAAAATGTTAAATTGTCAAAAGGACTGTTTCGCTCTATATACTTAAACCATGGGGCAAGCAAATGCTTCAAGAATTACTGATTGATAACGTCATTTGAAACTATTAATTATAAGATGCAAGAGAGATAAAAGTTTCAGCAGTTGATAGCTAGGAAATTTATTATAATTTTGTAGTGGGCACTAAACTTGGCTATAGGTGAATCAGTATTTTCAGGCCCCAGTGTACTCAAAAAATGCCTAACACATGACAGTTAATAAATCATGTCAAATTCCTTCTTTTTCCTCCATATCCTCGCACATAGAAAAAAAATGTTAGCATTAAATGGAAACTAAGTTTGCCTGGATCTAAAGAAAACTGGAATTTTTTTCTAAGTCAGCGTTTCTCCTCAAGTGTGGTTCTTAGACCAGCAGCAGCAATATCATCTGAGAACTTACTAGAAGTTCTCAGCATTACCTGGGCGCTCAGGTTGCATGCCAGACTTTTTGACTCAGAATATCTGAGGCTGGGCCCAACAATCACTTCCAGGTGATTCTGACGCATGCTGGAGTTTGAGAATTACCATCTAGGGAATATGAGAATGAGCAACAGTATAAAGGGAGAACACAATTCAGCATTTCCAACTGAGACGCTGTCTGGGTCAGTGATATTTTCATTTCTCAAAATACTCATTTTCAAGGCCTAAATAAGTTATAATTAACTACATTGATTATAGCTAGGCTAATTGGATAATTGATGGCTATCTTTTTATTAAATCTTTTTCATAAAATTTATAGACTCTTAAACATAAGTGATATGAAAGAGCTCATTTATGTTAACCCCTTCCATTTATACAGGTGATTTTATCATTTAATTCAGTAGCTCTAGATATCTTTAGAACTTTCTTTACATCCAAGCAAGGAAAATTGCCATGTTTTCCACCATCCCTGGTGTTGAATCCAACAAGGACTGTGGTTCTAAAATCAATGTACGAGGTTTTAAAATCATCCTGTAAATCAAAAAAATCCAAAGTACAACTTACCCTTAAATATCCTTTATGAAGGTGTAGCAGTGGAGTTCAGTAGTTCATCTCAAAATATGCCCAGCACAAAAAGTTTTTCCTCCACTATTGGGAAAATTCTTTTCTGCTTCTTTGTTTGGATATTATGCATTTGGCTGCAGGGCATATTGTATGAAAAATACACATATTTAAATACAATTTAATACAGCAAAATGCTTAGACCATAAGAGTATGAGAAAATTGACACTAACAAAGAAACAAGGATGTTAGTATTTTCTGTCATGTTTGTTTCAGGGAATATATTTATTGATCAGTCTAGTGGGAAGAATTTCTAACACTATTTAGATTATTATTTTTCTCTCTTTCTCATTTTAAACTGAGTGTATGTAGTTTAATGCCTGTATGATGTAGTATTTTGATCATATAATTCGACTAAAAGCTATATTAGAATAAAACCTCCTATTAAGACTTGATTTTTAAAAATGTTAAAACCAGAGATCCAGAGAAACTGTTATTCACAGTTTCAACAATCTAACTAGCTCCATGATTTGAAACAAGAAAAAGCCTTGGTTTTCTTCTACCAATAGATTTTGAGAACCAGTTTGAGGGTGTGTGTGTGTGTGTGTGTGTGTGTGTGTGTAAAAGACCTTTCTCAATGTAGAAAAGCCTAAAGATGGGGAGCACGGTATAGAAGTTTTAACTAAATAACGTCCGATGTCTAACCTCTCATTTTTATGAACACAAAAAAAAAGGTTAATCATTTAGAGAGTGTAAATTAATGACATTAAGCATCCTGGTATTTGCACATCTTTAAATAATTTGCTAAATATTTTCAATGGAATATTTGCTGTTCTGGAGATCTTTAATTAAATTAATGAGATTTCAATTTAATATAAATTTATCGAGTACCTGTGAAATGACAGATACTATACTAAGTTTTGGAATTAAAGTGCTATGGAAGACAGAAATAGATTCCTAACATCTTGGAGTTTGAATTCCAGCAGTTCAGACATTAAATCAATAACCAATTGGGTTAAATTTTAATTTATATAAGAACCCGTAATACAACTACTGTCTTTGTAACTTTTTTTTGAACAAGAATATATCCATCCTGCCTAACCCTGAGTCTTTGGAGCACCATAGTTGTCCTGAGAGTTAGCTGCGTCTTGTGGGTCATTTGCTGTCTCATCTCTAAAACGGGGTCTGGCCCTGCTGGCACCACAGACAGGTTGGCCACTGGTGGAGAGTGTCCAGACGAGAAACTTATTACCGTGACGCCTGCTCGATGTGCGGACTGGGGCGTCCTAGGGCGAGATCCGAATGCGATGGACACCCAGCAGGGACACGCTTTAAAGTGTCTCCGGCCTGGCTTTCTTTTTAAGCAGGACTGGCCCACATTAGCAACTAAGGGCTGCCAGATGCCACAGCAGGTCTTCTGGGGGCATTCCAGAATAGAGTAGCACATTCTGTCTGCAGTTCTTAATGATCGAAAGTTGTCAAAAATATTTAAAGATATTTAAATTATGAACCTATTGATAAAGACATATTTATAAAAACTAATACATAGGCCTGTACTAATCTTTACGCACTAGTAATATTAACTGTAACCTTACATCCAGGACACTGCTGAGGGGACAGTGGCGAGTGTCCCGTGGGTGGCCGTTTTAAAGCTCTGTTCACAGGCATAGGTGCGGTACTCCACTCCTGCCGTGGTGAACCCACTGAATTGGCCTGGCTACCACTGTGGTCACATGCCACCGGCGTGACAGAAAAATATCATGTTTTGATTTTGTTTTGTGTGTGGACAACAATGTGGAGGCTAAAATTGACACATTTTTATGTAAAGTTTTTCTATTCTTTGATTTTAATAAACTTTGGAAACCAGAAAAAAAAAGAACTCGTAAAAAATAAATTAATAAAAAAATCTGCTTTCTAGACACACATAATTGATAGGATTATCCATCATACATGTACTCATGCATCCCTAAGTTATAACATTAGAACACTTACCACAGAGCATTACAATCTCCTGTTTGTTTGCATTAAAGTCTGTCCCACTAGATTGAATATCCTTGAAGGCAGAATCAATGTCCTATTCATTCTTTCTTTTACAGGCTTTTTGTTTCAGCTTTTATTGTAGTTACTGAGACTACAATATTTATGAACACAGAAACAAATAATTTAAGAAAAGAAAGACAAATTCTTCTATCCCTGTATTTACCCATACAATTAATTCTTGCATCCATCAAAAGTGCTCTTTGACGGGAGTCAAAACGTAAAGGAAAAAACAAAACAAAAATGAAAACAAATGTGCTTCGATTTGCTTTCTTGGCGATCAGCTCTTAATAAGTTTCTATTTCTTGGCATTCTACTCTCAGGGTCACTAAGTGGCTTAATGTTAATGGAAATAATAAAAATACCAGAAATGGAGTTCAATAATACCACTTGAGTAAAATGAAAGAATAAGGACGTGGTCTGACAAGTTTATAGAGATGGTCAACAAAACCCGTTTTACTTGAAATAATTTATTAAATAAAAAACTCTAGAAATATGAATCCAGAGGAAGCAGAAAGTGTTTCAAAAATTAGAAGTTAGAGTACCTAATAAAGAAAACTTTTTTACTGTTTAAATTAAATCTTGAGAACAACACAAAAATCTTTATGAGATTTTAAAAGAAATGGATTAAAATGGCAAAATCAACTTCAAAAGTAGAAAGACTGAGTAAGTTATCAATGAATTGGTAATCCAAGTGTTTCTCAAAAGTACCAGAATGTTTTACCAAATATTTAAGTAACAGAAAATACTTATAATTCACAAATTATTTTAGAGAATAAAGAATGAAGGAATTTTGCTCAACTTATTTTATGAAGCTAATAGAAATTTGATAGCATAATTGATCAAAAGCAGTGCAAGGAAAACACAAACCAATTACATTTATGAAATATATAGATGTAATATTTCTAAATACGATATCAGTGAATTAAATTTATGCATGTATTAACAAAAATAAACTCTAGCAAATAAGATTTACCCAAGGAATATGATCATTGAATCTTAAAAATTTATTTTCATATTGAAATCACATTAACAGTTGAAAGCAAACAAGAAAATGTACTTGCCTACATAGATGCTGAAAAACTATTCAATAAAATTTTTTACCAAACTTAGAATAGAAAAACAGTGCCCTTTTGGTTTTTAACCTAATAAAGATTTTCTGTGGAGTGAAAATGATAGCAAATATAAACTAAATGCTGAAACGTTGAAATATCTCTTTTAATTTAAGAATAAGACATATATCTGGCTTTACTGCTAATGTTCAATAGTGTACTTAGGTTTTAGACAGTGAATACAAAAGGAAAGAAATAAAAGAAAAGGAAAGAATAAATGAAAGTAGTACAACTCTCCTTATTTTTAAATGATTGTTGCAGAAAAATCAGACTGGCGAGAAACCAAGTACCACTCGGAGAGGTGGAGAACTCAGGTTTATTATACTGGCGGTCCCAGAAGAGCTAGCGCTCTGAAGATCTGGGCCCCAAGCTCAAGGGTAACCTTACTTTTATAGGGCTTATCTGCAATACATCTGTTATCTAGACAGAACAAGCAAAGGGGAGGGTGAGTCTTCAGTTGATCTCGAGGTCATCCTGCCCTTCGGCCTATGTGGCAAACATGCCTACAGAAGCAAAACAAAGAGCTGATTACAAGGTTAGCCATTGGAGTGAAAAATTCCTCTTCATGATGATATTGTACATATAAAAATTCAAGAGAATTTGTAGGCAAATTATTATGAATAACATCAAGATTTTAAAATACTAGATCTACGTTAAAAAACCAAAAGTGTTCCTAATTCCAGTAAAATCTAATGGTTAAAAAAGTTCTCATTCACAATAATAATAATATAGCTTTAAAAAAAACCATCTATGAATAGACCTCACAAATCATCTATGTATGGAGGAAATGACAAAATATTGCGGCAAGAGACCAGAAAAAACTAAATAAATTGAGAGATAGTATGTTCATGTATGGGGATCCTCAATATCATAATGACATCAATTATCCCAAAATTAATCTATTATTTACTACTATTCTGATCAAATCCTAACAAGATTTTTATAAAACTTGATAGTCAGGAAAATTTCGAAAGAGGAAAATATCTAAGAAATTGTTGTGGCCTATAGCAAAATTATTATATAAACTTATAGTAATTAAGAAAATGTTATCAGTAACACAGAAATGTTTAATTAGACAAATAGAACAAAATAGAAAGCCCAGAAAAAGACCCAGACATATATGGAACTCGATATATGACAGCAAAAGTATTTTACATAGCAGGAAAATATGGTCTACATAAAAAGTGGTCCTAGGACAGTTTGTTACTCATCTGGAAAAATATTTTAAAGTTAGACTGATACTGCATATCATGTATAAAATGTAAATATAAAAAGCAAAACTTATGTATTCTGGAAAAATATAGAAAAATTCCTTATTAGGAAATATTAAGAAAACATTTTCATACAAAAATACCATAAACCATGTGAAAATAAAAGTCAAAGATAAGAAAATATTTATAATGCATATAATCATCAGAGCATAAGTATGGTGAATATACAAAGAATTCACAATCTCATTAAGAAAAACCCAGCAGAAAAATAGACAAAAGATATGAAAATAAAATGTGATTTCCTACCCTTCTTCTAAAAAGAAAATCTTAAAAAAAAGAAAAAAAACTCCACAAGGGATTCTCATGTTGACAAAATTAAGTGTTTAACTATACCAATTATTGGTAAGGATATGGCATAACAAGAACTATGTATACATTGCTAGTTGAGATAAACATTGTTAAAATCACTTTGGAGAACAATTTAGCAATACTTAATATATTTTAAAATGTACATGCATCCAACAATTCTATAATAGAATACCATTTTGTACAGAAGCGAAAATGGGTGAATGAGAACTGTATTAACAAGAATGACTCTCACAAACACTAAATGAAACAGCTGTATTTTGTTTAAGAATGCACAACCATGTAGTAAAAGCATAAGCAAGTACATGAGATAAAACAATTTAATGGGAAGATAACATAAAGTCACCTGTGAAAACCCCTCTATGTCATTATTATACTCCTCAGCCTTGTCTCGCTTCTCCCCAAATAATTCCAAACACAATAGAGTAATCTTTTTGAAAGTGCTCTCTTTTCTCCTTAAAAACCTTCCACAATTTTCTCCCACAATTAAAATATTGTCCGACCATTGGGCTATAAATTCGCTGTGGGCAGGGATGGTCAGTCTCTCTCTGTATTCCCGTCCTCCAGAACAGTCCCTTACCTGTAGTCATACAGCAAGCACACCACAACTAAATGGCCCTGACATGATCGGGTTTTGCTCAAATTATTTGATTTATAAGTTCTTATAACAGTAAATCTAATTTTGAGGTTTTGTACAAATAATGTCAAATGCTTTGGAGGAAAATTAAGGTTATATCTTAAATTTAGCAAAATTAGATACAGAATATGAAGCACAAAGTAAGGCTAAAAGTATGATTTTTTAAAATCCCATATGCTTATATGGGTATGTGTTTTAGCACAATGTGTCTTATCAATACTAAAAGTAGTCAAAGAATTGCCACAACAAAATAAACAGAATGCAATGACGTTTGAATAACTATAGCAGGCAAAACACATTAATTATAACTCATTAAAAAATGTCCTCTCCCATAAAAAATATATGATGACTTTTGGATAATAGTATTTTCCTCCTCCAACAGTATAAAGTAAAAACCTTTGAGTAAATTCCTTTCTAGAACGAAACAGACTTGTGGAGAAGTAACCTTGGTTTCCCAGATATGTGAGGATCTTATACCCATAGCCAGGAGCATCTTGGGTCTGCTCTCTTCAAATGATCTTGCAATTCAGAACCATATTCCCTGGCAATGATATATTCATTTGACTATAAGATACATACAGAATCCAGATGAGGTATTTATTACTTGATAGAATAGCATATTAGATAGCCAGTAAAAATCTTAGGTATGTAAGACATAACTTTTAAAAATTTTCATTAACTCGACTTTATTTTCAACTTAAAGTCTCTATTCAGGTAGGCCTTTGGAAAGTTCTGGAAATGTCAGTTCTTTCTAGGTTTCTTCCTTCACCCTATAATTGTGCCCAAACTCTAATATCTTAACCATTTGTCCTGGAAGGGTGGAGGGAGAAGTGTAAAAACTAGCTATTAATGTATGAGGTTATGGCTGAGATATCATCATCTTTATTTATCTTTCAGCTCCCAAGAGCTTCTGCTGCTTTGTGTTAAGCTTGAGGTGCAGGAATGGTTTGCCATGGTGCCTGTGGTCTGGTCAAGTTGGGTGCATAAAACAGACATGCATTTTTGAGTCAGAATATATCTTGGCAGTAACTTCCAGGAAAAAGAAGTAGGTCCTCCCAACCCCCCATGTACAGACTTCTCTTTCTTTTTTTTGTCTCTTTAGCCACTCTCACTACTGCCTGAATACTTCATGTTATCGCCTCCTGAATACTTCTCGAATTCTCCTAAAAGCTTAGTCTTGGGGAAATTAGAATCCTAAATGGCTTACAGGATATTTCTACTTTCTTCTCTGTCACATCTCTCCCCTGAGGCAATGAACCCAGAGAATTCTATCTCTTGAATGGCAGAAAGGAAATGTGGCAAAGTACAGAGAGAAATATCACAGATTAATATGTTAAAATATTATCCTTTTAATATAGAGCATGAGATAGACATGGATATGCCTACCATTTTTAGTGTTGTGGATGACTTGCCATAGAGCAGTAGTTCTCAAAAATTACTGCACATTACAATCATCCAGAGAGCTTTGAGGGGGGAGAAAAAAAAAGCCGTTGCCTGACTCAGACTAATTAAACCAGAATATCTGGAGAGTAGAACCCAGAAAATAAAGATAGTAAACATATTCTGGGTGTTTCTAACGTGCAGACAAACTTAAGAACTACTGCCTTTGAACTGCGCCAGTCAAAATGTGGTCCCCAGAGCTGCAGCTCCATCATCATCCAAGAGCTTGTTTGAAATGCAGAATCTGAGCCCCACCTCTGACCTCATGAATCAGACTCTCTGTGCTTTAAAGTCCTCTACATGATTCTTATGCATACTCAAAATCGAGAAGCTCGGCTGTTGAATAAGTTAACAGAGGTCAGATGTAGGGGCATAACTTCTCTTGTGATTGATTTAGAGTCAGGCGTTAGAGTAGGATCAAAGTTGAAAAAGAATCGTGTCTATGTAATCTTACGTAATTAGAGATATTTTGTGGCACAAAAATGTTCCAGAGTTAGGTAGACTTTAAGAGCTTTCTTGGATGCCACAGATATTTTCACGTTACGAATCTACTGTCCTATTTTTTGTGTGGTATTTCTTTTTTCTTTTCTTAATTTATTGGGGTGACATTGGTCAATAAAATTATGTAGGTTTCAAGTACACAATTCAACAACATGTCATATCTATATTGCACTGTGTCTTCACTACCCGAAGTTAAATCTTTTATCACCATATATTTGAACCCCTCTACCCTTACCTACCTCCCCATCCCCGACCCCCACTCCGCTCTGGTAACCACTAAACTGTTGTTCATGTCTAATAGTTTTTATTTGTCTCGTTCATTTGTTGCTTTCAGTTTTATATCTCACATGTAAGTGGAATCATAAGGTTCCCAACTTTTTCTGCCAGACTTATTTTGCTTAGCATGATTATCTCAAGATCTGTCCATGTTGTCACAAATGGCAGTATTTCATCTTTTCTTATGGCTGAGTAATATTTCATTGTATATATGTACCACATCTTCTTTATCCAATATGTACCTACAAATTTTTCTGGGAATAATAGTGTCTAGTGTTAAGATAAGATCGTTCTAATATCCCCGCTGCCATTTAGCAGTTATGCATTCTGTCTCATAATAATGTTTTTCTTACATTTCATAGTACTCTACAGTATAAATTGTTTTGCATGCAGTAGTCTTTCTTTTTCTGGAAGGGGATACATTCCAACAGGCCCAATGGATGTCTGAAACTATGGATAGTATTGAACTCTAATCAATTTCGAGTCTGCTGGAAATATGGCAGCAGCTTCTTCATCAGCAGACATGGCCTATCCAGCAAGTCTTATATTTTTCAGTCTAAATCTATTCTTGAATCTGTGTAACCATCCCTTACTTGCAGTAAATGGCTTGGTGTCACTTTCAGGGGAAACCCTTGCTGAAGTCTTTGTATGAGCTCGATGCTTTCTGGTGCAGCTTGCTGTCCTCCCTGAGAACACATTTTCTGTTCGTGTCTTCCACCCACAAATTTAATGCCTTTTCCATCTTAACAAAGCACTTATCACTCACTGTGGCCATAACTTTTACAGTTCAAGGTGCAACAGCAAAACTAGCATGAATTTCCTTTTTCTTCACCATTTCATGAAGATTCATTCCTACTATAGATCTTAGCAAGCTTAACCTATGAATTTTTTTCTTTCCTTAAGTCGAGAACTTTTACCTTTGCACTTAAATAAAGCACTTTACAGCTCCTCTTGGGCAGATCTGATTGTCAGCATCACTACTCTTGTGTTTTGGGCCATTATTAACTAAAAAAGGGTTATTTGAACACAAGCACTGCAATACAGACAGTACATCTGATAACCAGGACAGCTACTAAGTGATGAATGGGAAGGTAGCATATACAGTGTCGGTGGGTGAGCAAAGGGATGAATCACATCCTGGGCAGGAAGGAGTGGGATTTCTCTGTGCTACTCAGAACAGCACACAATTTAAAAGTTATAAATTGTTTATTTCTGGAATTTTCCATTTATTATTTCCAGACCTTGGTTGATTGCCGGTAACTGACTGAAACTGTAAAGTGAAAGCGTGGATAAGGGGAGGCTACTGTACATTATCTCATTTAAATCTTAATATATCACTTGATGGATGATGGAGCTGAGGTTATGAGAATCTAGTTACTAAGGTTCTCTAAGACCTAGCAGTTAGTAAGAGTCAAGTAGGATTTATATCATGATTCTGAATCCGATTATAGAACTTTTAGCCATCTCTTCCCCCCTCAAGATACCAAGGTGTTTTTGAGTTTGTCTAATTTCAGTTGATTTCTTGTGTCTTTTTCCCTTTTCATAAAATTAAAAAATCTTAAGTAAAGCAGTTTTAGGCTGTAGTGCTCACACAACATCCAAATATTTAGTAACACCTTACTTGTTGAAGCCTGTAAAAATAAATGAACTTCCATTATATAGAGTTCTATACAGGGCAGGTTCGTTTTGTTTAGAGGGGGCAAAAGTTTGTCAGGAAAAGAAAAGGAGACAATATAAAATAGGCAAAATGTTTTAGAACCTTAAACTTGAGATGGCGAACTGTATGTAAACATGTGGAAAGAAGACCTGAGACTATTTCAAATGAAATATTAAACAGTGCTATTTAACACTATAGAACAATACCATTAAGATGTAGGGAGGTAGGACAAGAAGACCTAAGCGTTTTCCCAACAGTAGGATGCATTCCCATAAAAGCTACTTTTTCCAGGTTAAAAAAAACTAAGCTCTGTACATCCATGAGAACAGAAAAAGAAAAAAGAAAAAAAAAAGTTTCCAGATTAGGAAGTCATTAGAATATCATTTGCTAAACTACTTTATATAAATTATTAAACTTAGGGCACAACTTAGAGCTTTTCCCACACATAATATTGTATATTGGATGTTTTTTTCAGTTCATTCACTTCAGTTATATATTTTTTTTCTCTGTAAATTCATTGCCTTTTGGCAACTTTATATATCACTTTATTATTAAACTAGCATATAGCATGTAATAGGAATATATTGTATTCTACATTATTCATTAATTTCTACTGTGCAGCTTGAGTAAATTTAAATCCTCTCAGCCTGAGGAACCTTCTTTGTTGTCAGTGTTACGTAGGCACTTTAATAAAAATAAAAAACCTTTTAAGTTTTTGGAAAACAGATGTCTCAGAAGATAATATGCAGTCCAAAAGTGCCTTAAATCACCCATCAACTTAGCTTTTTAAAATGTGCTATACCTTTACACACCAGGGTGTTTTATAATCTAAGAAAGCAACTTTAATACTTAAAATGTTACTTTTACTCTGGGAAATCTAATCTAGTGTGATATGTTACTTTGTATTGCCATGTTTCAAACTGTGTGTGTTTAGCGGACTAAATTTTCAGTTTTGATTTATCATCTTGTGAGTCAAGTACTTTTAATTGCTTTCATATAAGATAAAGATTTACTCATTTCAATTTCACAAATAATTCATAAAGGGCATATGAATATGCATATTCTATCTTATGTGGCATAACATTATTAATCAGGTTTTTCCTTAGAGTAGAGTAATAGATTAAATAAAATGGGATTTAGAATAATGGATTATAGACAAAAGAATTTACAGAAAATAACTTTTATCTTTCTTGGTTGTTTTAAAAAATACATTCCGATCGTGAAAAGATAAGGTCAATTCTCTAATGTTTGTTATTATCTATATTATTATCCATAATTTTTCTAATAGTTCATGTTGATTTGTATACATGATAGGACTAAAGATATAAAATGAACAAATATGTGAGCCTAAAAGAAATGATGCATTTATTAAGTATAATATTATTTACATATCTATTTGCTTTATCTAAAATATTCTACTACCCTTAAAAGCAACTGTATCCACTATAAAATTTACATATGTTTGTATTTCTAAAATGCATACTTGGAACTTAAAATTCACTTTTCACAGTTAAGAATTAAGTCTATACTGACACCTGTAATTACAGCACAAAACTCTTAGTTAGGGTTGAAATTTGAATAACTTCTAGTAGAAAAATGTAATCTGGTATTCCCTTCTACCTTCACTGACTATTCACAAGTATGCAGTAGCAGAAATTTATTTTAGTTATTTTGCTTATCATTAATTAGTCTTAGATACACCAACTTAAATACACATAATAGCATATAAACAAGTTTATATAAGTGTATGTTCAACAGCACTGTTGTAATATGTCATAATATATTATACTTAAATAATCGAGAGAGTTTGAAAAATATTTAGGTTGAATTCTCTGAGCTGATAATTGTACAAATTTTATTTCATTTATGTTGGTGACCGTATCTGTAAACTTCTTTGAAGAATACTGAATTAATATCTTCCATTCCATGGTAGGCTGATATAGTTGTATTATTTACAAGAAAATCCAATACTAGCTTGCTTCTTAAGAAGTTTGCTGTAAGAGGTCTTACTAATTGGCCAAAGTAGAATTATGTGGCTCCAAAGAGCTATCTTATGTGTATTTGTTCCAGCAACGAGAGAAATTCACCAACGAAAGACAGCCATTTGGCTCTTCTCATTTTACCAGGTAAAGGGAATTCTCCCAATATATAACCCCACTCCTTACAATGATTAATAAGAAGTTTGAAGCAGAATTGCTGCCTGAGGATTTTAAGAGGCTTAAATTCTCAGGATGCTTTAAAGACGAAGATAAATAAGAACATATAAATTTTGTTTACATAATTAGTGAAATAAGAACTTTTTGGAGATAAATGCACATATACATCTTTCACATTTTCCCTTCATCCCTTCTTTCTTTTGAATATTTTGTAAATTTCTGAAAAAAACTGCTAAAAGACTACACATAAAAAGTTATTGCTTTATAAAGGTCTTTAGGATTTTTTAAAGCACAGAATTTTTTTCTTTTGAACTTCTCTAGAATCCATGTTCTAGGATACAAGTAATGATTAGGCGAGTAGCTTCTATTTTTAGAAAACCTTGAGTAGTAACACTATCAGAGAATTTAAAAATCTGTGGAGATTCCCTATTCAATTTTTACAAGAGTCGTGGGTATGTATGTTAGAGTAGAAACAAGTTTTGACAGATGTATCTAGAATACAAAAAGAAGGCACAAAAAATCTAGCATAACAAGTGTTAAGGAGTCAGTTTGGGAAAAGAAACAACAAAGTCACCATTGAATTAAGAAATACACAAAAAGCAGAAACAAATTCTTTTATTTAAAGAGAAAAACCATATTGATAAATGCATATATAATAGTAGCATTTTAGAACTAAAAAGGAATTTAGGGATTATCTGACCCTTAATTCTGTTCCTCAAAACACAAATTCTACAGGGCTTTGATATTTAATTTGAAAAATACTGTCTTAAAAAAAGGCTAAATGGAGTTTTTTGTGTTTTTTTTTTTTTTAACTTCAGGACTTCTTAGCATCTGTAATTTGCTTATGAGCATTGTAAATTAGCAGAGTAAATACCACATTAGTTGAGTATGACCAAGTACCTTAAACTTATTTCATAAGAAGAGTCACACAAAGCTTGCTTCCGCTCTCTCTGTTCTCCATCAAATGAGGATACAAAGAGAAGATGGCCTTCCTCAAACCAGGAAACAGGCCTTGCCAGAAACCAGATTTGTTGGCACCTTGATCTTGGACTTTCCAGCTTCCAGAACAGTGAGAAATAAATGTTTATTGTGTAAGCCACTCAGTTTGTGGTCTATTTGTTCTAGCAGCCTAAACTAAGATCGCTGCTGAGTAGGAGTACTGGGGATACAAAGCCAGGGTCCCCCAGGGTTCACACTGGGACAAAGTTGCTGCCAGTATCAAAACTTTGGCTACATAAGCAGTCCCTAAACACATATTATTTGTCTGGCTGCAGAGACTAAAGTGAAAAAAGCAGCAGAAGAAAGCTAAATTAATAATAACTGCCATTATTGGTCAGCACTATGGATCTGGCAGGCACTGTGCAAATCAGTTAATCCAAACAACAATTCTATGGGGTATTATTATCTCTAAAATATAAATATAGAAACTGAGACTCAGAGAAGTTAAATAACCTGCCCAAGGCCTCACAGTTAGTAAACTAATCTCCATATACGTAATGTTAAAAAGATATCAGACTTCTCATTGAAGAACCCCCCAAAATTACTTGTCCATCCTAAATCCCAGGGAATAGATGGGACCTGCAGTTCCATTTTGGAACCCGCTAATTGTATGATATAGAACTGAAACTGGTGTTATCATCAGTGATGTAGTTGTTCCCTTTGTATTTGCTTGTTCTGTTCTAGATTGCTGAGTCTCTTCCCCAAGAGTATAAAAATGCACTTTAGATCTTTAACTCATAACAAACGGAAATATATTTCTTATTTTAAACTAACCCCTGGAGTGCTGCGATTTGTCCATCTTTGATCAAATGTTCTTCCCAAGCAGTCTGATTTTATGAATTTTCCTGAGCTGTGTTAAATGGCATCCCATTAGCATCAACATGAATGGGAAGCGAGGGGTGGGCTCAGCACAAAAGCATGACCTCTTATTAGTTGCTATTCTGATACTTTATTTGTCAGCACTAATTCAATGGCAGGGCGAGAAGGCTCATAGGAGATTATGTACAAAGACTATGCTACATTTTACAGCCTTTCTCAAGCCATCAGGGTGAAGAATTGACTGCTACTTGCATCCATAATTATATGTGGCATTTTGGCTCTGTAATTAAATTCAAAATAAATCACATGCAGCAATTTGTTAAATTTAAATAATGTTACAAAAAAATAAAAAGATCAGTGAATGAAATGAGCTTCTGAACTTAGGGATATGATTTGAGGAAAAACTGTCATTCATTCAAACTAGCAGGGTTGGCGGCTGTAAAAATAAACTCAGTAACACTTAACTCTGCTGAATCTAGGATGTGATGAGGCCATTAGAATCTGTGCCATTGGACTGGATTATACAGGAAACAACTGCAATAAACCCTAGTGTACAGGAAATTCAAAACTATAAGTTCAAAATAAGGACTGTTCATAGACTGGTTTCAATTTATTTTCCAAATGATTTAAGGTCTTTTAAGAATTACACTTAATATTTACTAAAATTTAGTGGGATTTTCCTAGTCTTTTAGAATAAGCTGAGGTACAATGAAGAGATTTATCCAAATCAGTATTAGAACTAGGATAAATCAAAATAACTATATGTAACAGCAACAACAATACTTCAAGCTTGCTGAATATTTTCTGGTTAAAAAGCACTCTCGTACATTAAATAAGTACACGTATCCCAAGAGAGTTTAGAAAAAGCCTTTTGATTTGTGGTCACTTTAAGCTATTAAGCTGCTCACTGTCAGCTGAGGGAGACAATGGAACCGGACAGGGTGAATTGGGTAGCCCAGGCCTAAATTTACCCAATGAATATGATGGACAGTAGGACAGGAGTTGATAAAGTGATTTTTCCCAGTGTTGTCATAGAACTTCAAGACCCAGAATCTGGTCACCGGGCAGGGATGATGTGGCTGAAGTTTCACTCTATGTAGTGGAACACAGTGTGCTGATGTGGCTAGAGGTATAAAGGTCTTCACTTCTCTGGTTGGCTGGAATACTAACCAAAATAATTTTTCCATTATCCTTCCGGGTTCTTGGCTGAGACATCCCTGTAATAAAAGATAGACTAACAAGAGAAAAACATATAAAAGTTTAATAACATGTATACCTCCTGTATACATGAGAGAGGCTCAGGAAAACTGAATGACTCTCCAAAATGACTGAAATCACCACCTTAAATATCATCTTCAGCTGAAGACAAAAAAAAAACATGTTGAGGGCTGGTGAAGTCAGTTATGGGAGGTTACCAGAAAAACACAGTAAAGAAAGATAAGGTTGTCATGCAGATTTAGGTCCTCGCCTTCCTCACTGATAAGAGTTTCCAGAGATAAGGTCATCCCCCTCCTCAAGGCCAGACACCCTTACAAATGGAGATTTTTTTTTTTACAAGGGTAACTTCTACCTAGTTTCCTGAGCTTCTTACATGTCAGCTGTTTCTTAAAATTAACCAGCTTAAAATAATCCTTGTGCCAAAGAGACATATTTTGGGGTGGCAAGTTTTGTTCCCCTCTAGCTCCTGGGCTACAAATCTGTAATGCAGCTGTCCTAAACCTTTTTGGCACCAGGGGCCTGTGCTCCTATTGTTACCGTTAGGGGTGACTTGATGGGGCGGGGGAGGGAGGGAGTAACAATGCAGAAGTGCAGTTAGCATTTTTCCTCGGTTCTTCCCTACCAAGGCAGCAAAGAATTATAGGCTAGCGAGATTTAGAAGTAAGATTTATTAAAAGTATATTTTAGAAGGAGATGGGCCATGCTAAGACAGGCTGTAGCCCTGTGGAATTTGGGAGGTGAAAATATAAAAGAAATAAAAGACAGAGTACCCTCCAAGAGGGGAGAGAGAAGTCTGCAGTTATATTAGGGCTGTGATGGGTGGTTACAAAAGCGTTCTTAGGTGATTGGCACTTGGCCGCTAGATAACTCTTTGTTTAGTGGGCATATCCTTACCCAGAATTCAGTCCATTGTCATTAGATTCATGAACATCCAGGCATAAACATGGTATCATAATGATGGTAAAATAAGGCTGAGGTTGTGAGCAGATCTGTTACCAGATTAAACCAGCTACAGATTACGGCCCTCCTGTCCTTTGTCTCTGGGGATGCAGTGGAGATTCTCTAACTACCAATAAGGTGTTCTTTGGGCAGTCTTTAGGCTGGTCCCCAATTCCTTTGTTCCTCTGTTGCTCATGTCTGACTAGCTACTTAACACTATGAGAATCTAATACCTTATAATCTAAGGTGGAGCTGAGGTGGTGATGCTAGCATGCTGGGGAGTGATGGCAAATACAGATAAAGCTGGGCTGGCTCACCTCCTGCTGTGCAGCCAGTTTCTAACGGGCCACAGTACAGGTCCATGCCAGGGGGTTGGGGACCCCTGCTGTAGAGCCTGTTATTGTACTAAATACTGTAAGCAATTGTAACGCAATGGTAAGTATTTGTGTAATGCATTGTGCTAAGTCATTAAAATGGCTGCTAAGTCACTAAGCAATAGGAATTTTCAGTTCCATCATAACGTTATGGAACCACTGTCATATATGCAATTTGTATATGTGACCCAAAATTTTGTTGACCAAAATGTGGTTATGCAGCACATGACTGTAAAAGGAAAATTGGTACCTGGAAGTGAGGTGCTGTTGTAACAGAACCGTGTGGTATTTGGTAATGTCAACACAAGAACATTCAAACCTGTAGAGAATTTTTATGAGTTTATTTGAGCCAAAAACTGACAACAATGCTGGGAAACAAGATCTCAAATGCTCTGGACAATGATAGTTTTTCAGTTTCTTTTATACTTTGGAATTAAGGAGAGAACATAAGGAAGATTACATGAAGGTGGGAGAAAACAAATTGGATTATAAGATAGTTAATAAGATTAAGTGCTCTCTTGAGGGTAGTTACACTTCTAAGGGGTCTGAAAAAGAGGCATTTCAAAGGTGTGTTAGCCTACATGCACAAAAACAATGAACAGGGCTTGCTTAAGGCAAAGATAAATTTTTTGCTAAAGGATTTATATTCATGGGTTGTGACTACCCACCAAGACCTACCCAGTTAGGAATTTATGATCAGATCACTCTGTGAGGTTTAGATTTATTACAGAGTCCATTTTTCATTTATAGTAAATAGTAACTATATGCACATTTTCCTGGGGAGAAGATCAATAACTTTAACTAAATCTTTATAAGGATATAAGACCAATAAAAAAAGATTAAGAACCTCTGTTCTTGATATATTTCAATAAAGAATTTTAATGTCAAGATGTGGTATATTAAATATGGTCACACATTTTGTTGCTCTAATTTAAAATTTTCATTAATACTCTGAAACTCATCCATGGAGAACCTCAAGTTAAAAATCCCTGGCTGGCTTGCAAAACAAAACAAAACAAAACAAAACCTAAACTCAAAACAAAACAAAAAGCAAGAAAAGAAAGAAAAGAGGGAGGGAGGAAGGGAGGAGTGAAGGAAGGAAGGAAGGAAAGAAGGAAGGAAGGAAGGAAGGAAGGAAGGAAGGAAGGAAGGAAGGAAGGAAGGAAGGAAGGAAGGAAAGAAAAGAATACTGTGACTCAAGTATTGGTGTATTTTCATTAATTTCAGTTAACCTTTTTCATCTGCAGACATAGTTCTTCATTTAGCTCTTAAAATTATTTTTCATTGTTATGTCTTTAATTATTGCTCTGTTTCAAGTGTTCGAGATTTATCTTTATAAGCAAAACTATCCATATATGGGCTATTATTTCTTTTTTTTTTTCAGTAGCTTCTTGCTTGTCATTTTCACTTCTATCTTTTTCTTTGTAATTTTAAGCAAGTTTATTGAATATTTTCTCCATATTATTAATTTGATTTCCTTTGATATCAGTTCAGTTCTCTATAGACATACCACTTAAAGGCAATATGTGTTACCATGATTTACATTAATTATTTCTCAATAAAATGGGGCTGGGGGAAAGGCAATGTGTGGATCTGGTTTGGATTCTGATTAGACAAACCAAGTACTTGAAGAAATTATTGTTGAGGCAATCAAGAAAATCTGAACATGATCTGGATATTAGATGTACTAAAGAAGTATTATTAGTCTTACTAGGTGTGATGATGGAATTGTGGTTATGTATTTTAAAAAACTGTCAGAGATACTGAAATATTCACAGGTGAAATTATATTAAGTTTGGGATTTGATTTAAATCGCTTTAGTCAAGAAAAGAAGTTGGAGAAAGAGATTTAAAAAAATGATTCACAAAATATTAGTAACTATTTAAGATAGGTGATGAGCAAATGGTGGTTATTATTTTAAATTCTATTTTTGTATATCTTTTAAACATTTCACAATATAAAGTATTAAAATTATAAAAATGTCTGAACTTTGCTGCTTTTAATACAGATTTAATATATGCTAGCTATTTCATTGTTTAATGATGTCTTTCCTTAACTTATCTTGGTTCCTTTATATGTCTGCCTGCTTCTCAATCAACTTCCTTTCCAGTCAGTTCTCTATTTTATATCAACTTTTATGTCTTACTTCATTGAATAAGTTTAAAGTTTTTGGGGGGAACATTAAACAGATATCTTGTTCCTATAGAAAATCTTTTTTACACTTGATCTTAGCCAAAAGGCTGAGAAGTGATGAGAAAATCTTTTTTTAAAGCATGTTCTTCTAACCCATCTTAAAACTATTTTTTTCCATGATTCATTTTTCAGTACCTTTTTCATATTCCCTGTGTTAGTCTACTTTCTTTCTATTTATTATCTTTGAAGGAGAAACATTTTCCAGGCCTGGTTTTCCCTCATAAACACAGAAGGTATATTCTACTTATTTCCCTCATTGTTCTCCAGGTTGTTGTTATACTTTTTATTTCAGTCAGAAGTCAAGTTGATATAAATTAAATAAAGCAGAATCCAAGGACTCATGAGAAGATGACTGAAACACTGAAAAAAACAAACAGACGAACTCCATCTCTATAATACGTCTCCACTGTGTCTAGTGAAGCTGCTGTACTGGAAGCTAAACTTCTGTATCCGGAAAGCTAATATTCTGTTTCAAGTTGGCCAGTTATTTATGTTAAGTACAAGTGTTTTGCAAGGTCTCCTTTCAACTGCTGCCAACTTCACAGTACTCAAGGTCCTACCACTTGACCAGCTCCATTCTTGCTGGTTGCCCATTGCCACTCCTTTTAATAACAGCTGATTTTCACTGGTGAAATAGAATCTAAGTGGATCCCATGGAACCAAGTGTTCCTATGTAGTTTTGCAATGTACCAACAGGCTAGGCTGAACTACATTTCCTAGAATTCTCTTTCTTGTATGTTTCCAATTAAGGTGGGCCACAAGAGACATTCTTGTGCGAGATTTAAAAAACAAAAATGAGCAGCTGTCAATTTTTATTTATAGCTCACATACACTGTCATTTATCTGCTAGCTCTCCTTGTTGGTTTGTCATACCTCCATCTTCCCCTGGACTCTCCTTCAGCTTTTTCAACTCCTAGGCCAGGTATGTGTTTAACTCCATGACCAAGGGCAAGTTGCTCCTGCAGGATACTCGTGCCATCAAGAACAGAGACAGTGAGAACCGGCATAGTTTTCAGTTCATCCATGTGTGTTTCAGGTCATGCTTGTAAATCCATTTGTCCTTTCTCTCCTTCCCTTTAAATCTACCTTCTCTTCCTACTGCCTACCCTGTGAACTTCAAGCTTTAATATCAGTTGTGAAATCAAACAGTCTTAGAGAGACTTCCAAACCAGCTCCCTCTCTCTCTCTCTCTGCCCTCCCAGATATATCTCAATATAGCTCTTTATATCTATCTATCTATCTATCTATCTATCTATCTATCTATCTATCATCTATCTCCTAATGATTCTGCTTCTTTAATTGAATCTTGACTGAAAAATCACCCCATCTAATGCATGACCCACTTTACTTCCTGTTATTTCATTTCAAAGTTTAGAAATACTAGTTGGTGTTTTCCAAGTCGCTTCAATTTATCTTTGTGGTTATTTTGCTGTTTCTCAGGAGGGTGCTTCCACTTCAACACTCAGTGACTTTCTTCAGTCCAGTTGAATGTGCACTTTATTTAACAGAAATTCCTTTACTTTGCTGGCACATGATATTATCTTTGCCTGGTAAAATAGAAGCAATGATCAAGCCATGAGGGATTCAGGTACTGGGGCTTATATAACCATTTTTTCCAGCTACTCCTGGGAGGAAGAAGATTGTCAGCCCAAATCTAATTCTATATATTTTATGTCCATACGATGTCACTCTGTTAACTCTAGCTCTTGATTTGAAGAAGAGTGCAGGAAATTTAAAAAAAGGAAGAGTCACTTGTTCCACTTCTGCTATGACTGAGTAGCTAATACCAAGCATACCCTTCCATTTTCTGCAAGTAGAAAACTAGACAAACCATATCTAAAAACTTTTCAGACATTGGGCCGCAACTAGTTCAAAACTGATCTCTGAGAAAAGAGAAATAAATGAGGAGAGCTCAAGGATCACCCCAGCTTTCTGCCTGCAAGGACCATTCTGGTCAATGACACCAGGAAGGGATCTCAAGCAGTATGTGGTGGTCTTGCTAAGTTGAGGAGACAGAGAGTAAAGTTTAAAGATGGTGTAATAGTTAGAATGCGTGGGACAGGGCAGTAGAGAGGGGAGAGTTATCCTCAAAAGAGACCTCCAAAAATAAGCATAGCATCTCCTTCCGTTTTTGCCTAAATATAAGCAGCACATAAAGAGGATGAGATTTCAAAAGGCTAGGCAATTAATGGTGCTATAAACTGAAAATTTCCCATATCTCACACTGGGCTGGGAAGTGTTTGATTTCTAATAAGCCATAGTAAAGAGATCTTATTGACACCAGGACATTCAGTAGGGAGCACAGAAATGTTATATATTAACAGTAGAGTAAGTTAACCATATAGAGTATGGCTACTTTAGCCTTGCCCTATAAGCTTAGAAGCAAGCTCTCAAAATAACCGAGGTAATCAGCAAGTAACTTATCTAATGAAACAATCCAAGACTCACTGAAGAAACTAATCATATTCAGCACTGCAGTATTCACAGCAACTAGCATCCAATAAAAAAAAAAATGATTAGGCATGTAAAGATTCAGAACCAGAAAAAAATCAGCTCGAAAGAAAGAAATCCAGAAATTATGAGGGTGTTGGATTAGCAGATAGGACTTTAAAAGTTATGCAAATATGTTCAAGAATTTAAAGGAAAATATTAGCATAATGGGAAATAAAAGACATAGAAACCAATAAGTGGAACTTCTGGAGATAAAAATACAATATCTGCAATTATAAATTTGCGTGATGAGCTAAGAGTAGGCAGCACAGAAAAAAATGTTACTGAACTTGAAGATATAGCAAAGAATCTATCCAAACTAGAGCACAAGGAAGAAAAAAATGAAAAATAGTCGATGACCTATAGAAAAATTTCAAGCAGTCTAATGACTTTGTAATTGGAATCTAAAAGGGAGAGGACGGAAATTATTTGAATAAATAAAACCAAAATTTCCCCATTTTGTGAGAACTATAGACTCACATATCCAATCAATTTAACAAATTTCAAGCATGATAATCACAAAGTCACACCAGGATGCATAATAAACAAATTGCTGAGAACAGTGACAAAGAGAAAAACATTAAAAGCATCCAGAAAAACAAAGATAAGAATGATAGGAGCATCCTTATTAAAAATAATAGAAGTCTAAAGATACTGGAATAACATCCTTAAAATGCTGAAAGAAAAGAAATTATCTTATTAAGTTTCATATATTAAATATGTACAGCTTTTTGTAATGTCAATTATAACTCAATAAAATGATTTGAAAGTTGCAAAACTAGAATTTCATATCAAAAAATTTTCTTAAAAAACACTTTCAGACCAATAAAATGTGACAGACTTCCTTGCCAGCAGATTTGAAGTACAAAAAAGTTAAAGGAATTTCTTCACACTGAAGAAATGATACCAAGTAGAAAATAGGACCTATACAAAAGAATGAAGAGTGGCAGAAATGGTAAATATATGAGTATATATGAAAGACAATTTCCCTGGTTTTTAAATCTATTATTTAAATAATGGACTGTTTATAACATATATAGAGGTAAAATGTATGACAACAGTAGAAACAATGTGAAGAAAATCGAATTATACTGTTGTAAGGTCTTTACATTCTATATGAAGTATTACAATATTTGAAAGTAAACTGGTAAGTTAAAGATACATATTATAAATTTAGAAAACCACTTAAAAAAAGTTAAAGTAAATAAACCAATAGTGATGCTATGATGGAATACTAAAAAAATACTCAACTACCAAAAGAAGGCTGAAAAGGGAGTGGGGGAAGGACAAAGAACAGTGAGAACAAATATTAGACAAATAGCAAGCAGTATGGTAGAATCAAACAAACCATATTAAAATTACTTTAAATATATGTGGTCTAAACACCCTAATCAAAAAGGCAGAAATCATCAGTGTGGGTAAAAAAAGCAAGACCCAACTGTATGCTGTCTACAAGAAAAAGATTAATATAAAGTTATGAATAGATCCAAAGTAAAAGGATGGGGGCTCTGCTTCTTGTAATAGCAAAGTATCTCCTATTTAACCAAATATTTCACAGACAAAATATAAAGACAACTACCTAAAATCCCCAGAGAGTAACCAAAGCAGGTAGAAACTAAAAGAGAGAGAGCCATTTGAATGAAGGGAACAGCACCGAAGGAGTTTCTGACTTTTACAGCTTTTCTTAAAGAGATGTCATAGTGGCAACGAAAACTCAGAAACCCACAGAGCCTCTACAATGAATTATTCACAAACGATGCCATCCAACATTACTACAAAGAAAAAAATTAGGCCTATACACAATATATAACAATAGATACAAACCCTAGGATGACTCGAATGTTGAAATTAGCAGACAAGGATTTTAAGCAGCTATTATAACTATGTTCAAGGACATAATGGAAAATATGCTTGTAATAAATGAACAAATAGAAACTATAAATAAGAACCAAAGGTCAAAGCAGCAACCTGAGCACATGGTAAGGTTGTGGGGCTCATGGCCAAAGTGAGCTGAAGGCCTTGGAGAGTCCCGGCCAAGTGTTAAGTTAGCTTATGATGTTTACAGTTAGAATCAACAATTTGAAATTGTAAGTTCACCTGATGCAGTCACGTCCTCTTCATCCAATTTCTTAAGGTCTCTCTCTTAGTTTATGAACCTCTTAAAAGCATTAATCTTCCAAGACCTAATAATTAAACCCTGTGGGATAAATTGGATCATTATTACAGAACTGTCAAGTTAACATTGCTGCTGTTTCAAAGTCCAACCACAGATCTCTTTCCCACTAACACTTGTGATGATGACCAGAATGCCTAGATCCAGTACAACCTATACTGTGCTTCTGGGGCTTAGGCTTTAATCCTTGCATATAGTCTACATTGATAGTGACAAAAGAAGACCCACAAGCTTAGCTATAAAAATATATGAGAGGCATTGCATTCTCTACTGCTATATGGATCGGGATGATAAAAAGTCTAGTAGTTTAAACAGGACCCAGTTAAGCAACTTCTGTTGGATATTTTGCAGCCTCAACAGCATGGAAAAGGTTGACTAAATTGTCATAGAATCCATGAATCTGTGAATAGAACTTTCACTGGGTTCTCTGATCATGCATAGCAAATCTTGCAAAAAAAAAAACAGAAACAAAAACAAACAAACAAAAACACTCAGTGATATCATTGTGCCTAGGGAGCATTTACTATGGCAACCAACTTGGCAGACATGATAATATAATAAGAGAGATTTCTTTCTCTTTGAAGACATGTTGGAAAATATCAACTAGCCAAAGTACAGACAGATTATTGTGGAGTTATTAATGGCTATACTCCTTGTACTGGAAGGAAATCTTCAGCTGAACTTTCAAGACAAAAAGTAGATCTAGACAAACCAGTGAAAGAAGCAGTTGATTAATTTCATATATATGTGTGTGTGTGTGTGTGTGTGTGTGTGTGTGTGTGTGTGTACACACATATATATATATCATTCAACTAAAAAAATTTGAAAAAATATGACTTTGTTTTATAACATTCTCTCTACTCCCCTGTAAAAAAGACCATATCACTTTTAACAAAGATTCTGATGAACTTTCTGCTGGAAGGAGAAGTCAAGCCAAGCAATAATGACCCATGTTTGGTTAGCAAGTGAGGCAAGTAGAAGAAACTCGGTTGAGACACACTGTCCAGAAGTGTTATGTTTTGTTGTTGAAGCTTAATCAAGGTATCCAAAAATGAATGGACAGATCATGTTGGTGAGGCATGTGGAGTGATTGAACCTCATGAATGCTATAACCAAGCTAAGGGGTAAGAAAAACCTTTATTCAAGGGTAAAAATTTTGATGGTGATACCAAAAGCAATAATAATCTTCAGTGAGTAGTAGAAATAATTTTAAAATGGAAAATTCCTTTCTGCTTGTTTAATGATCTGATAGAGCATGCTATGTTTTTTGATCCCTTGATATTGACTCACAGGTTACTGAGGCTCTTCTTTGTTTTTAATCTTTTTTCTCTCTGCTTTTCAGATTGGATTATTTCTATTGATTTGTTTTCAAGTTCTTTGTTCATTTTTTCTGTTGTTGCCAGTCTTCTCATCAGCTCATCCAGTGATCGTTTTTCCCATTTCATATATTATAACTCTCTAGTATCTGAATTTCTATTTGATTTTTTTAAATAGCTTCCATTTCCCTGATAAGGTTCTCCTATTTGTTCAGTTATTATTACGATATTTTCATTTGTCTTTGAATATGTGTATATATTACATGTCTCTTTAAATATACTTTTTTTTACTAATTCCAACATCTTAGTCATCTAGAAGTTTGTTTCTATCAACTGCTTTCTCTTTTGACCTTGGGAACTATCTCCTGTGTCTTAACATGCCTAGTAATTTTTTAATTATAATCTGGCCATTATGAATAATACATTTTAGAGTATTTGGATTCTGGATTCTGTTATTTTTTTCTGAGGAGTATTGATTTTTGTTCTACCAGACAGTTAAATTACTAGCTAATTCCCTCTTGAACTTGTGGTGCGCTGGTTTTACACATTACTAGATAGATTTGTTTTCCTCTCACATTGGAAGCCCATCTTTTAGTCATGAGACATTTTCTTGTCTTCCAAGGCAAGCTTTCTTTCAATGGAAAGCCAGAGGTGTTCATTGAATCCATTTAATTTCATGAGAATCAAACTCAAAATTCTCCCACTCAGCTTTTACATTCTTCCATGTACTTTTTCTGCTGAGCTCCTTGGAATCTCTCCCAGGAGTTAGCCTATGATTTGAGTGACTTTTAAAACCAAATTTCAGGTCTCTCTCCCCCATGGCTTCCTCTGTTCTGGGATTTTCATACCTTAATTTTCCAAATATTCTTCCAGCCTCTAAATCCAGTCTCTGACATCTCAAGCTAAAAACACTGGGATTTTTATGATTGTTTTCCACCTACCCTGTGCGCTGTGGTCTGAGTAGTGCCTTCAGCGGAATAGCCTTGTGAACTTGATTCTCACTCTGTGAGTCATTCTGTTAAAGATTAGAACCCCCTTCAGTTTCTGCTGGCTTTTGATTACTTTCGGTGCCTTCAAATAAGTGTGTGTGTGTGTGTGTGTGTGTGTGTGTGTGTGTGTGTGTGTAAGAGAGAGAGAGAGAGAGAGAGAAACCCAGAGTTTATCAGATTTTAGAGTTATCTGAGAAAGGCTTAGTCTGATATAAGCTACTTTCCATTACCAGAATCAGAACTCCCATTCAAGAAAATACACTTAAAATAAGGTTTTAGGTGATTCTTATGCACTCTAGAGAGCTGCTGTCTTAGATAAAGTTCTGCGCTTAACTTTATCTTTTAAGAAGTCATTTTCTTCACTGTAAAGAATTTAAACTCTTTAGGTACATTTAGTCACACTTATTTAATGATGAAAGTAAAGTCTTACAAACACAGTAAATATACTCTTCCCCACAGTATGTTCTTTATTACTACATTTCCCCAAAGGGACTAGATTCTGTTTGTTGGAAATTAGAAAAACATTGTAATAGAGTGGAAAGAATACAGTGTGGTCCATAATACTTGGTTGTTAGGGTTTAAATGTGATAATGCCTAAGATAAAAATCTTATAATGTTAAGATTACCCTAGAAAATCCTATAAAATGGTGATGAAATTTTGTGTATATAATTTGATACAGTAATTTTTATGCACATTAAAGTTTGATAACTACTGAGCTAGACAAAATGATTATACAAAGAAATCTCTAGGTAGGTTGATAGCATTCAAACTATCCTGCTGTCAAAGTAACTACAAAATTAGAAGACATGGACTGCAGCATAGTTAGAGAATTCTTAAAAGTTCCTATGTCTATGCTGTGGCTCTTCTTGTATTTTGATATATAGCATGCTGACAATCAAAACTGAGCTCTGCTACTTATTAGCTATGTTACCTTCAGCAATTTACTTAACCTTTCTGAGCCTTGTCTATAAAAATTAAAAAACTACTCCCTTTCTCTTGTAATATAAATACCATAATGCCTGAAACATTTCCTAAGACATGTCAGAAGGTAGGGTCCAGAACTTTCCCTTTATCTAAGAATATTTCCAAGCTTTGTTCTCAAAAATCCCAGGCAAATGCATTTCTTATGACTGGTTTGGAATTCAATCTATGTTCTCATAATGCTTTGTTTTTAGATGGGGCAAGGTTTCTATGAACAATTTCGACTTAAACACGAGAAAACTTTTGAAAACTTACATTGTAGTTTCCTTCTCATTTTCCCAAAAGAATGCATCTTATTGGATAATTTATAAGAGACTTGGGCAAGAGAAGAATAGCCATGATAATGGCAATTACATCCTGGAAAATATTAAATTAATGATTGTAGAATGTCTAACTGGTATTTCCACATAGAAGTATACTGACTGCTATTCTGGAAGCAAATGGGGCAGTTTCATATGATGGGAGGTGACAATCTTGTGTGCCTTTTGGGCAGATGGGAAACAGGGTCATGAAACTGTACTTACAGAAGAAATAAAAATAAACTTTCCATATGAGAGGCTGGAGGGAGTTTATAGAGATTGTTGGAGGAGAGATGAAGCCTTTCTAATGCTCCTCATTTTTGTGCTGGTCCTGGAAACAATGTAAGCCAGAAGACAGTGGAGCAACATCTTTAAAATACTGCAAGAAAAAAATACCGTCCACCTGTAATTCTATACCTAATGAAAATATCTTCAAAAAATGAAAATAAATACATTTTCAGATACGCAAAAGCTGAAAGAATCCATCACCATCAGACCTGTACTACAAGAAATGTTTAAAAGAATTTCTCCAGAAAGAAGGAAAATAATATTAGATGAAAATATTTGGATCTACTGAAGAGCACCAGAAATAGTAACTATGTGTGAAATATAAAAGGCTTTTTTCCTAGCATTTACATCTCATTAAAAGATAACTGGCTGTATAATGTGGGTTCATAATACATTTAGAAGTAAAACGTGTGACAACAATAGCACTAAGGCCAGGATTAATATGACTTTATAATGAGTTGGATGAGGAAGAGGAAAAGGTTGATACTCAGTTATCTGGCTTAGGAGTTGCTTTAGACTAATTTTGTGCCACCATCCTCCCTCCCCCCCATGCCCCCAGTTCATATGTTGAAGCCCTAAGCTTCAACATGATTATCTGGAGATAAGTTATGTTAATATGTTAAATGAGGTCATAAGGGTGGGGTCCTAATCCAATAGGGCTGTGGGTTGGTAAGAAGAAGAAGAGAGACATCTTTCTCATCATGCGAGGACACCATGAGAAGGCACTGTACACAAGCCAAGAAGAATTTTAACCTGAAACTGAACCTTGTGGGACCTTGATCTTGGACTTTTCAGCTTCCAGAACAGTGAGAAGATAAAGTTCTTTTGTTTAAGCTACCAGTCTATGGTATTTTGTCATGGCAGCCCAAGTCGACTAAGACATGTCCCTGTGGGGGTAGTGGGAAGGGGGAGATGTTCATGCCATCCACCTAGATCAAGAACATAGAATAAGAGGCAAGTTGGGACAGGCTTATGGGTTCAGATTCGGATGTGTTACATTTGGCGAACATTCACTTGAGGAAATAATCAACTGGAAATATAGGTCTGAAGCTCTGGAGAGAGTTTGGCTGGAAGTACACATTTGGAAACCATCAGCAATAGGTGGTAGTTGAAGTCATGGAGTGTGTATACAGTGAAAGAGGAAATTCCTCCACCAATAGAGAAGAAATGGCCAGAGTCAGAGGAGGAGAACCATGAGTGGTGACTCTGAAGACAATGAGAGAATTTTTAAAAGAAGTGATTAACAATATCAAATGCTGCAGCTCACTGGGCACATTTCTGGGGACATGTCTAAGTATTTGGCATGGCCCGTAACATCAAGGGTCCTACAGTATAGCTGAAAAGAGAACACAGACACATATGAAACAACTAGGAAATCATTTAATTAGAGTGAATTGTCTTATTACTTTAACAGAGAAACGTCATAAAGATTCACTCATTTGTTCCGCATATTGAGCTCCTACCAATGTGTCAGACACATAGTTGTTGGAAGAGGCAATTGGGCTTGTTTAAAAGAAGGGTATGGTTTGGTTATGGGGTGGGAATAATTATATTCTGGATAAGTGGAAAAGAACAAAAGCAGAATAATTTATGAGAGGGTGGTGGAGAGGATTCGGTCTCCACAATAGGCAAGGAGAAGCAATAATTGGGGAGAAAGCCTGACTGGGTGAGTTGGTGCCAGAGATTAGAGGACTGAAGTGCACCTGCCCTAGTGTAGCTAGTCCGTGAAGTATTCTTGCTCCAGTATCTCCTAGGCTCTATTCACCTACTGCTGCAACAGCAAGCAGAGCCCCCTTGTGTCAAGCAGGTAGGGTCATTGCTTTCTGCAGGCTCCGGACATGAAGAAAATGCAAGCTACTTCAGTGGCCACCAAATATGTGTTCGATTGCTGTCAGATATGGAGAGGAAATTCTCATAACAAGATTCCAAGGCAAAGCATAATTACAGGAGGGCTTTAGGTCTCGCAGCTGCTGTCATGGCTCTGATCTACACATTAGTTCTTTCAAACAGTGGATGCAAGAGTTTATCATAACCTATATTGCAGTGCTTTTGGGTGGACCGATTGGCAGCCAGAAATATGGGTGGGTGGATAACACGGTGAGTAGTTAGTCGGGCAAATTAGCGGCGAATGAACCACTACCAGTGTCAACACGACAAGCCTTGCCAGAACCTAATAACAAAGCTTCTCTATGACCGCCCTAAGGGTACAGTTCTCCCAACGACCGGAAGAGGGCGTTGCGGATCGCTTTGGTCTGCAACTGTCAGAAACTGACCCCGAGTCCTGGCAGGCGAGGAGGAAGCCAGATTTGTCACATCTCGGTAAACCCAGAACCGCGAACGCCTGGGTTTGGTACTGCGGCTACATGAAACTTTGCCCAGGCCAAGTATTGGTGGCTGGGGGAATGTGGGAGGTTGAAGAGGAGAAAGGATTGAAGAAAGAAACCGCAGCGCTGCTGGCGACTCCGCAGGAAACGCGAACACTCAAGTCCACAGGCGCACACTGCTGGGGCTGCGGTTTGATGCGAGGTGGAAGACAGAAAGCAGCAGGTTTCCACCATCTAAATCTGAATGAGATTGCACAAGTCCTGGGGCGAAACAGCCTTGCTGGCAAGAGAATCCTTCCTGAATCTGCCATTTCGGTCCCAGCAGCGGCTGACACTTTCCTCTGAGCTGCACGCGCCCCAGAGCGCCTTCGCGAGTGTCCCACTCCTTAAGATGGGGGTTTCCCGTCTGTCCAGAGTATGGCGGGATCAGCACTATACACTCGCTCAAACGCTTAGAAGTTCTTGATTTAAACAGTTACCAAGAACTGGGAGGAAATAGCAGCCGATTCGCTGTGAGGTTCGGGCTTAGCTCGTGCATCTCTCTACTGCGGTGCCCCGCATCGGCCTTGTTGGGTCTCTGAGCAGCTGCAGGCCCGCGTCCCCCACTTCCCTCTCCTGTCGTGGTTTCTCCGCATTTCAGAGTGAGTTGTAAGCGCTGAGTTCCATCTTCTCTCTGCTTTTTAACCCAGTTCCCAAATTCGCGCCTACCCCAGATCCCTTCCCGCCAGGGGGCGCCCCTGGAGTTAGTGGAGACGGTAGGGACTCAACTCTGACTATACCTTGGCACACGTTGACTCTAAACTTGAATTGTGTGACATGAAAATAGGCGGGTTTAGAGACCACAGATGCCAACTTCTTGGAGGGCTTGATCGGACAGAAGACAGCATTCTTCCACCCTAAAGGCCAGAGGGCGGGACTCTCCTCTTCTGGCGGACTCTGGCCTTCAATGTAAGACCTCGTCTTCCATTCCAAGCCTGAAGCGTGCCAGTGCAGAGAGACCGCGGCACAGGAGCAGCGTTCGGATGTCCTCGCGTCGCCCTCACCCCAGAGGCCACGGCTTGAGGAGAGCGTCCCCCAAAGGAAGGTCACCCTCAATGATCCTAGACAGTCAAGCCGAGTAGAGGGAGTGCGCTTTCTCGTGGGTCTTGGAATAGCTCCTCCAGGCCTCCTCGGGAAAGCCGCCCTACTACACACCTCTGAGCTTCGCGCGGGTCCTTGAGAGCTCGATTCTGGTGTCTGGGGAAAAGGCCAGCGAGGCTCTGTGAGATACTTCGGGGGAAGAATACGCCCTCCAAAGGAGACTCCAGATCCTCTTTCTGTTCTTAGATCTCGAGATTGGAGAGCAGCGACCCCCGGAGCCGGGTTGCGTTCCAGTTTTCCGTTCGCTAGGAGGGCTTGCCTCGACGGCACCCGGAAGCCCAGCTCAGCCTGGCTCTGGAGCCTGCGTTTGGCTGAGAGACACTTGTCTGCCGCGGACCTGGGTTCGGGAGTGGACAAGGGATCCGAGAGCTTCACGCAAAGAGTTAGAGGCCTGGTTTCACAGTTTCTATAAACCCGAGTTACAGAAACAGAATAACCCCTTCCTTTTGCTAGCTATTTTTACGATTTACAAACTCATGCAAGTGATCTCATCCTGTAATACTTGTACCTATAGCACAACTTAGGAGGTACATACGGCAGGTTATGACCATTTTTCAAAAAGCAGCTCAGGGAACAGGTGTTTAGAGCCTTTATTTACTTAATTCATCATTTCTTGAGGCACTGGTGGATTCAAGGATAAATAAAATAGGGTCTTGCCCTCTAGGAAGGGTGGCAGAAAACATCCTTGTTTACTCTGCCTGTGACTGGAGTGGCTCTAGGTGTGATGGGAGTCCACTAGAGCTATACCACCTAGCTGAAAAGGGGTAAAGCGGGGCTGCAATCTCAGGACTTCTGACTTCTACTGGATTGCTCTGCTCACCACTCCTGAGCACTTGAAGAACGGGAAATGGTGAAGAAAGCCATATGCAAGCCTTCATTACATCCCTCTCTAACTCCGTTGGACCCGAAGTAACATTTGTCACCAAGTAACTACATATTATTTGGGTGATTTATTGTGAATTTGTAGGCTCCGTGTGAGTAGGGGCCGCATCTAGGTTGTTTAAGGCTGAATTTTCAGGCCTAGGACAGAGCCTGGTACAGATCCTCCGGCACCCAATAATTATTTGTCGAATGAATCACGAATTGCGATAAAACTCGGAGCAAAATAACACCACCAGGAAACATAATCGCTCACCGCCACAGAGGAGGTGTGACGGACCACGAAGGGAATTAGAAAAATGGGGGTGAGGGGGGCAGAACAAGCGTTCCCTTATCGTCCCCCACCTGGTCTGAGCTACAGACCTTGACTTAGCCCTCTGTATGATCCCTCTCTTCTAAGTACTCAAGGAGGCGGCCCTGGAGGAAGAAAAGGGCATTTCCTTTCGTCCAAAGGAGTGGTGAGCAAAGGAGGATGGCAATTCTAAGCGCCTCTAGCTGGGCCTGTGCCTGAGCCTCAGGGGCTACTAAATACCGGGCGGATCCGCAGCCGGCAAGGCAGAGTGTGGCTGGGATTGAGGCGGGCGTTCGCGGCAGCTTCAGGGAAAGCTGCTTGAGATGGCTTGCCACTACCCCATCGCACCCACCCTGCCCGGGTCCAGTTAGTTGCGAGATAAAAGAAGAGGTGCGAGCTCTTGCGGAGTGGACTCGGAATTTCCAAGTATCGATTGCAGCCATGGAGAAATTACTGTTTTAATCGGGGTCCGGTTAAAATTATTAAAGATGTGCGCGGAAGGCTACTGAAAGAAAAGACACTGGTCAGGCAGAGGTGTTGGGGCCAGAGGAAGGACTCTCAAGGCCTCTGTTTGGACAAACTAGAAGATATAGATCTCCACCTTCCATCCCCTTCTCCTTCCCCCTTCCCCCCTCCCTCCAGCCTACAAGACTCCTTCCTTTTCGGGCTTATTCTTGGCAGTGCAGTACATCTAGGAAAGTGAGAAGCCGTGTGTGATGTGCATGCGTGTGCATGCGTGTGGTGTGTGTGTGTGTGTGTGTGTGTGTGTGTGTGTAGGGGCAGAGGTAGGAGAGGTGTGGGGGCCGGTGCCCCAAGGCGCTGTAAAGGCCCAGGAGAAGTCTAGACGAGGGCTGGTGCTGGTGTGCGCCGGCTGGGGAGATTGCCACAGAATCTTGGTTTCAATGAGAGGGTGGAGCAGGAGCCATGGCCAGCCCTTCCCCTCCCCTAGAGCTCCCTTCCAGCTCAGCTCCAGGGCCCATAGCCTGTTGCGTGGCTTTGGGTCCTGATCCCGTGTGCAAGCCTGGGGTGAGGGTGTAGGCGGGGAGCTGCCAGCCACGTGCGCCCCGGGCCTGTTGCGGAGCTGGAAATAGGCTGAGGGACGAAGGCCGAGGAGATACTCTCAGGGAATGTGGAAGGTACACTCAACTTTTCCCATCACGCAGATTCAGGGCCTTAAAGGGGTGGGGGGTGGGGGTATTAATGATAACAATACCGAAATCTCCAGCGCTGGCACTGAACTTACAATTTTCCAAAGCTTCCAAAGCACTTTTATGTGTCCGATCTTATTTGAATTTCAAAAAAACCTTTTGAAGATTTACCTCCATTTTTAAATGTCATTGAGATTGGTAGAAAAGTACAACGTTCTACATTTGGTGTTTCTTACACTTCGCAATAATACGACTTAATGGAGAAGGGAGAGAAAGATGATGGGTAACTGGGAAACCCACCCGCCTTGGAATTAAGATCTCACTGAAGACGCAGACCTGGGGCGGGTCCTGCCTGCAGACAAGATCAGTATTTAGTTTTGTCCTTTCTCTTCGACTGTTCTCTTGAGCCCAGCATCGTCTTCACTCCTTGCTCCCTAGGCTGAGACATGACATTGACCAAAGCACAGTTGTTGAGGTCTGAGTCCTTCCCGAGAGCGCCCCCCAGAGAAGCTCCTTGGAAGGAAGGGCAAGAAGCCGGCTTGGCGCGTGTCTTCGCAGCACAACCGACAAACGTCCAGACGCAGGATTGCCTGTCCAAAAGCCGCAAGGGGGAAGCGCGGAAAAGTTTGTCCACGCGGAGGGTACCCTGAGCTTTCTTCCCATCCTCCACCCGCAGTAAAGGAACGTAGGTAGTGAGGAAAGCGAATGTTGTATAGGAGTTGGCTTTATTTCGAGGGAGTGCAGAGTACTCTTCAAGGAGAGAATTGAAATAAAAAACCAATAAACAAAACAACCTTGCTATTACAATTGCTATTGATGGAAAAGGCGCCTAACCTGCTGAATTGAATCGTTCCAAGTACCTGTTCATCATTAGGAGCGCCTTCTCTACACGGAGGGGAAAGAAAATAGAAAAACAAAAACCAAATTCGAGAAGCCTCCTTAACAGGCCCCCGCAATGGCTAGGAGGCCCCTGCCCGGCCAGGGAGCGCTCCACCCTCCCAGCCACTAGCGCGGGGAGGAAGCTAAAATAGCCAAAGAGAAGACGAAACAACAACAACAACAACACGTTTAAAATCCAAGGGGGGAAAGTCGGAGTGGGTCTCAAGATCTGCGCCGCGCAGGGCTCAGCTCCGTTGTCCACTCGGCTAGAGGCCGGGGCCTGGCCGGAGCAGCGACGCAGATGCCTCAGCCCGGCTGGGGAGCGCAGCCCATAGCTCTCCCTCTCCAGG
Organism: Pteropus medius; assembly: GCF_902729225.1. NCBI lineage: Eukaryota > Metazoa > Chordata > Mammalia > Chiroptera > Pteropodidae > Pteropus > Pteropus medius. Next base: position 1,432,677 of record NW_024349799.1, on the reverse strand, counting down.
CGCCCAAGGACCCTCAAGGCGCAGGGCTCACACTTGAAGCCTGGGAACGCGCAGAAAGGAAACCCACTTCCTCCTAAGCAGTTTCTTGCTCGCCGGATGAGAGGCGTCCAATTGAAGCAGAATGATCCTCATCTACTAATATCCAGCGTGGCCACAAAGCGACTGGCCATTTACGCCACCACTTTAAACAAAGATATTTGGTTATTCCCGGGGAAGCAAGTGCACTTTTGCATGGTTGAGCTCCGGGAGGAGGCGAGCCTCAGCCCAGCCTCCCTCCCGCTGGGCTTCTCGCGCCTCGGGATTAGCCCCCTCCCGGCCAGCTGGGCCCGCCGGGGTTCAGGCTAAGTTCCGCGGGGCAACAGGCGGGCGGACACTCACGACGCTCCCTGCTAGCACCCTTCCTGAAGCATCAGAGGGGAAATCAGCGTGGGCTCGGGTGCCGGGGTTGTGATGTCCTTGGAAAGTCAGCTCCAGTCCCAGAACCCCGTGCGTCCAGACGATGGGCGAGGGTCGGGAACACCAGGTTTGTTCGAGGTGGGGCAATTTAAGTGATGGCCCCTCGCGTTACTGGCTCCTCCACCTCCCCCGCCCCGGTCTCCCAGCTCCGTTGGGTCAGTGGTGCGCTTGCTGATGGGGGTGGGGAAAGAGCCTCTTGTAGGCTGGGGCGTGATGCGCGCGGGGTGGGGGGGTCCGCAGAGAAGACCCTGAGCTGAGGGGAGGAGGACGCGGGGATCTGGGACAACCTCTCCGCAGTAGCGGATCCCCTGCTCAGCGCCCCCTCCGCCCGCTGGGATTTTCTCTCGGGTAGGGGGAAAGGGGGCGGGGAGCAGAGGTGTCCCTCTGACGGCGGCAGAAGCGGCAGACAGACTGACAGACACGCAGCCAACAGTGCGGCCCCAGGGTTCGTCCCCAGACTCGCGAGCTCATTTGGTGGCGACTGGGGCTCGGCGCCGCGAAGCTCGATGTGGTCCGGAGGCAGTGGGAAGGCGCAGGGCTGGGAGGCCGCGGCGGGAGGGAGGAGCAGCCCCAGCAGGCTCAGGTGAAACCCCTACCCCGTCCCTTGGCCCCCTCCCTCTAAACACCTGTCTCCGCCTGGGGAACCCCGACCGAACTGGAAAGTGGTTCACTTTCTAACTCAGCAAGTTGGTTGCAAAGCAGCATTCACCTTCCTTCCTCACCATCATCCCTCCTTGGCTACTCCCCACCTCACTTCTTGCCCTCCCTTCTCTCGGTTTCCTCCTCCTTTCCCTCCCCCGCCTTCTCCTGCGCGCCGCCCGCACCCCACAAAATATGGAGGTGGGGGTATTGGGGGAGGGGGAAAGAAATGCTTTAGGTCGCGTCTCTGCCTCTCTCTCTCTCTCTCTCTCTCTTTTTCTCTCTCAATTTAAACTGATGTGTTTACCTTGGTTACCAGCATAAGCTGAATATCTTTATTGTCTTGTTGCTTTAGCGCTTACGCCCCGCCTCTGGTGGCTGCCTAAAACCTGGCGCCGGGCTAAAACAAACGCGAGGCAGCCCCCGAGCCTCCACTCAAGCCAATTAAGGCGGACTCGGTCCACTCGGTTACGTGTACATCCAACAAGATCGGCGTTAAGGTAACACCAGAATATTTGGCAAAGGGAGAAAAAAAAAAGCAGCGAGGCTTCGCCTTCCCCCTCTCCCTTTTTTTTCCTCCTCTTCCTTCCTCCTCCAGCCGCCGCCGAATCATGTCGATGAGTCCAAAGCACACGACTCCGTTCTCAGTGTCTGACATCTTGAGTCCCCTGGAGGAAAGCTACAAGAAAGTGGGCATGGAGGGCGGCGGCCTTGGGGCTCCGCTGGCGGCTTACAGGCAGGGCCAGGCGGCACCGCCGGCCGCGGCCATGCAGCAACACGCCGTGGGGCACCACGGCGCCGTCACCGCCGCCTACCACATGACGGCGGCGGGGGTGCCCCAGCTCTCGCACTCCGCCGTGGGGGGCTACTGCAACGGCAACCTGGGCAACATGAGCGAGCTGCCGCCGTACCAGGACACCATGCGGAACACCGCCTCGGGCCCTGGATGGTACGGTGCCAACCCAGACCCGCGCTTCCCCGCCAGTAAGTGAGGCCGTCCCGCTGTGGGGCCGCGGGCTGAGCGCGGGAGGTGCGGGGTGAGCCGCCCGGAAGGCGCGGCGCCTGCCTGCTGTGCGCTGGGCATCAGGGTGGGCGGCCGGGCAGCGGCGCCAGGGAGTCGGGCGCGGGAGCTGGGGATTCTTCCCGGTGCTGGGCTGAGGGGTCCAAGAAGAGACACTTAGTAGCGGTGCGGTCCCGCAGGCAAGTGCTGGTATTCGGCGTCTCCCAGATGTGGCCAACTGGCAGCTCTGCTCCGCGCGCGAGATCTCAGAGTGCCCACCGAGTCTCCCTTCTAACTTAGGGAGTCGGGGCAAGCAGGACGCCGAGAGACGCGGCCTGGCGGGGCGGGAGGTTGTCGTGCTGGGACGCGCTCAGGCGCGGGGCCGGCCTCTCTCCAGTCTAGGCAACTGGGAGGGTGAGCAGCCCTAGAGAGGGATCTAAATGGGTAGAGCAAGCGTCCACACTGGGGCTGACAGGAGAGAAGGGCGAGAGGCAAAGCGTCTGGGGGTCCTAGCTTTCGAAACACCTCCTTTCCTAAGCTCCCAAAGTTAGGGTCTACCGTCGGACCCCAGCTCCTGGCCTGGGCCCAGTTGGCCGCCGGTGGCCCGTTAACCCCGCGACTCCAGCCTGGAATGGGCACGAAAGGAACTGGAGCGACCTTTCTTCACAGTGCTTTTGGGTGGAGCACTGAGACTGAGGGAGGTAGCTGGGGTTGAGGAGGAAGCTCTCCAGTCAACCCCTCGATGGCACCGCCCGGGCAAGCGCTGGCGATCCCCGCGGCTGGGCCTCTCAGGGCTGAGGCGGCCTAGGTGAGGAGGGCGCCGTCGGGGCCGGGCCTGGCCGGCCAAGGGCGCGGAAGGCAGAAGTGGCTTGGCCCGGCCCGGCCCCGGCCAACGCTGTGCGTTTGTCGCTTGCAGTCTCGCGCTTCATGGGCCCGGCGAGCGGCATGAACATGAGCGGCATGGGCGGCCTGGGCTCGCTGGGGGACGTGAGCAAGAACATGGCCCCGCTGCCAAGCGCACCGCGCCGGAAGCGCCGGGTGCTCTTCTCCCAGGCGCAGGTGTACGAGCTGGAGCGACGCTTCAAGCAGCAAAAGTACCTGTCGGCGCCGGAGCGTGAGCACCTGGCCAGCATGATTCACCTGACACCGACGCAGGTCAAAATCTGGTTTCAGAACCACCGCTACAAGATGAAGCGCCAAGCCAAGGACAAGGCGGCACAGCAGCAACTGCAGCAGGACAGCGGCGGTGGCGGAGGAGGCGCCGGATGCCCACAGCAGCAGCAAGCACAGCAGCAGTCGCCGCGCCGCGTTGCGGTGCCGGTCCTGGTGAAAGACGGCAAACCCTGCCAGGCGGGCGCCCCTGCTACTGGCGCAGCCAGCCTGCAAGGCCACGCGCAACAGCAGGCGCAGCAGCAGGCGCAGGCCGCGCAGGCGGCGGCGGCAGCGATCTCAGTGGGCAGCGGTGGCCCCGGCTTGGGTGCACACCCGGGCCACCAGCCGGGTAGCGCGGGCCAGTCGCCGGACCTGGCGCACCACGCCGCCAGCCCCGCGGCGCTGCAGGGCCAGGTCTCCAGCCTGTCTCACCTGAACTCTTCGGGCTCGGACTACGGCACCATGTCCTGCTCCACCTTGCTATATGGTCGGACCTGGTGAGAGGACGCTGGGCCGATCCCAGCCCAGCACACTGCCTCACCGCTTCCCCTCCTGCCCGCCACACACACCAACCACCCGCCGCTCCATGTGCTTCGACTTTTCTTAAGAACCTGTCCCGTTTAGACCAAGGGGAAAAAAACACAAAGGCCAAACTGCTGGACGTCTTTCCTTTTTTTTTTTCTAAAATTTGTGGGATTTTTTTTTTAAAGAAAATAAAAACAACCAAGCGAATCCAATTCTTTAAGGAGCCTTTTAACAGAGAAGGACATAACAAAACAGCTTTGGGCGTGTCTTTTAGATGGTTCAAATGGGTTTTCCACACCCAGGCGGGGCAGAGTTTGGAGAGGGCTCTATGCTGAGGTGGCTCTGGACTCTAAAGATCTCAAACTTCACTCTGCGTACACTGTGCCAGCAAAGCGGACTCGCTTGTAAATACCAGGATTTCTTTCGAAGGGGAGACAGGGCCTGGGGAGAGGAAAGACTCTTCTACAGAACCCACTTGTCACTGACACAAAGGAAATACCCCCTCTCAGCAAGCTCTGACTGCCCAGGCTCAGCCTGAGGGCCCTGGCTAAAACTGTTTTATGTTTGATGTGAACTTGTAGCTGTAAAACGCTGTCGACGTTGGACTAAACTAGCTTTTAGTAATCTGTACATTTTGTTGTTAAAAAAAAAACAAAAAAACAAACAAACAAAAAAAAAAAACAACCCAGTCCCGATCCCCAGCCCATTATATTTTTTGTGGGCGCTGATAAATCTGTGTATATTATTTGGCAGTTTGGAATTTGCAGCGTCTTTTTCTGTTGTAACTTATGTAGATATCTGGCTTAAATATAGTTCCTAAGAAGCTTCTAATAAATTATACAAATTAAAAAGATTCCTTTTCTGATTAAAAACCCACCTTTTGTTTGGTTTTGATTTGGCTTTAAATGGCATTTTTTAATGGGGCGGCTCATGATTAGCCTGATGGGATTGGAATTGTTTGGGGACTCAAAGGATCCTGAATCAGCTAAGGAGGCCTGACTCCAGTCTTTGCCCCACGCAAAGAGGGAGCTTTTCTCTGCTTCCGAATTGAGTAGAACCAAACCTTGAGCAGTTCTGGGACACGGCAATAAAGAGGAGAAAAGATAAACTACTTCCACCAGGAGGGAAAGGCAGAAAGGAATAGAACTAGACCAAAGGACTAGTTTTCAGAGACAGGCTTCTGTTTTTTGAAACCTCAGATGTATCTACTGTGGTCTTACACAGCTAAGCCAACGTTTTAAAAAAGTCCGCCAGGACATTTTAAATAACCCTGAATGACAATCGTTATTACTGAGCAGATCGCCCCTGTAGATTTCAACATCAATCTTTTATTTCTAATCCTCAGCTGAGCCTTGTCGGAATTAGAATTCGATGGGCGGTTGTTTTCGAAAGTGTCGGAAAGTCGTTACCAGATTTCATTTCTACTAGGAAACGGCTGTCCCCACGCAGGACTGGCCGCAGATCTTCTCTTCTTAAGGTCTCTCCAGCCTAGAGAGGTGTCTGACTGGGCAGCTGACCTGGAGACACCCTCCCGACTCCACTACTACAGGACATGGGGAGCTGGGCTTTTTGCTCTTATTCACATCGGTTTCCATCTGTGGGATCCTAAATCTTTGTAGTAATGATTTCCCTGCTCCTAACTTCCTCCTCCTCTCCCTGAACCTCCTAGCCTCAGCAAAAAAAAAATCATCTTGGACTTTTCTTCCTACCTCTTATTTCTTGGTCTTTGGTGCCCCAGATGTGGCTATTGGGGAACTCAGTGTTGCCCCCAGGGAGGGGAGGAGAAAGTAGTGGTTGTGGACAGAGAGAAAGCATAGTCCCTAGATGGGCTGTCGCCCCCTTAAGAGTCACACTCTGATAAACCAAGGAGGAAAGGTGACAGAGTGGGCTGTGGACAAATGCCCCTCCCAACACTTTTCTAGAGGCCTGAAAGTGTTTGATTTTGGGGTATTGATTCATATTTATCATGTACTCACTTCTCACCTAGAACTTCAACTTTTTCCTTTCTTGTCTCTCCCGTCTTTTCTTTCTCTCTTCATTTCATTCCGACTCCATCTCACTCTTCCTGACTTCCACTCTCATTCCCCAGGAACTTGTAACGGAAGTCACCTAGCCCGGGGCCTTGTTCTGCACCAGCAATCCTCTGTTGACTTCCTGGGTTCCTTAGAATTGGGGACCAAGGCGGGCTTCCGCCTTGGATTCTGGCTGCTGAGGTACAGTTTCCAATATCCAGAAGAGACTGAGAGATTCGGAAGAATGGTCGCTTGGGTCTAGGGAGTGTGCTAGTTGGGGTAAATCTCAGCAGCTCTCACATTTTGGAAAACGAGCAAAAAATGTGTAAAGTTTTAACCTTTGTGTTAGAATGGGCAGCAGCAGCCTGGGACAGAATGTATAGGTGGTCGAGTCACCAAGCTCTGGCCAGGAAAACGTTTGACTCTAAGGTCCCATTTCTGTGGGAGTGGGAGCTTCCCCTCAACGCTCAACACGCCGCATGCCCAGCACAAGCCTGTGTGGGACAAGGCGGGTGTGCCTGACAAATGACCCAGACGGCTGCCACCCACCCCAAACCCCACTCCCCATCCTGGCCCGGAGCTGATTTCTGAGGGTCACAGTTTTACTGAGCTGTGGTACTCTTGCAGTGGATGAAGTTTCTATCAAATTCATTCTTCTCCTGCCGTCTAGAGCCAGCTTAGTTTGAAGTCTGTTTACTTGTTCTGGGGAAAGGTGAATTCAGCGGGTCTACAGATTGGAGCGAGACAAACAAGGCCTTGGCCGTTTCGCTCCATCCAGCACGCAGGGCCAACCAGCTACCGCTCCTGCCCGGGAGGTCGTTGTGGCTGCAGGAAGCTGCTCTGAAACGCAGTCCAAAGCGTCTTGATAAGGAAATAGGTGTTCGCTCCGCGCAGCCAAAGACCGCAGCCTGGGGACACCCCCACATCCTGGTCAGCCTCTGCGGAGTCGAGTGTCTTCTCCTGGAGTGGACCTATCCTAGGTCTCTAGTATCTCTGGCCCGGGTCAGTTCTGGCCTCCCCTGAGGGAGAAATCAGTCTTCTGGGGACGCCACTGGCGCTGAAGTGCCGGAAGAGCCGGAAGCTTCCCCACGTGTGGGGGCAGCACAGTTCGCCCCAAGATTGGGGAGAAGCTGAGCGCCCCGGCCTAAGCACCCCACCCATCCCAAGCACCGCCGGCTGCGGAGAGTGGGGGAGATTTTGCAGACAGCATCCCCCCCCCTTCCTTCTCTCCCTCACCCTCCACCCCGCCACGTAAACACGAGGACTTTCTCGAGAGCCCTGGAGAGAGGCTCTAGTGGCTTCGGGGCCTGAAACCCCAGGCTTGGCTTGTTTGATGTTTAGCATCCCAAAGCGGCTCCCCGCCCCCGCCTCAGCCTGGGAACCCGGAGCTGTAGGTCGGAGAAGCAGGAAAGCAGCTCTCTCAGCTGGCGGGGCCTGGAAATGGGCCGGGTTTGGGGGAGGCGAGAAGAGCGAGACAGAGATGCTCTGAGCGGGGGAAGGGCGCCCGGGCTGCCGCCACCCCCAACAGGGGCACAAGCGGGTACAGCTGGAGTCCTCAAGGCCAGGAGGCGGCTGGGGATAGGGAATGCCTCAGCAGCCGGGGCAGCGGCTCTGGAAGAGGGGGTGTCCTGGTGGGAAGTAGCTTGAGGCCCCCCGACTGAAATCAGAGCCAAGTCTCAGCGGATTCCGCGAGAAACGCTCAGGGCACTTACTCCTGGAGGCGGGGGAGGCCCTCGCACTCCAGTCCAAGGACCTCGCAGGAGGCAGCTTTTTTCCCCCCATTGCTAGGGATTGGCCTTTCAAAGAGCCAGACTTGCTCGGGAGCCTTTCAAGGGATTTTAAATCACCCTGAAGCTGGGCTAGGCCGAGGTATTGGAGTGAGGTCTCCGATTTTGAGACCCCAGCGAAGAATTCTCAGACTTTAGAGGCCGCACACTCTTCCAGGACGCTCACCGCCGTATAGGCGTCGGTGAGGGTCTATCTCCAGGGGCGAGTGCACAAAAGGTAGCGCGAGTCTCTTCCCAGGCGACCTGAGATAAGAGGAAATGAGAGCGGGGGTTTTCTGACTTCCAACTCATTAGGGACCAGGTAAGGTCAATGCTTTCTCTATTATATCTTTATCTTAAAAGCGGGTCAATTTAAGATAAGAAAAAAAAAAAAAGTCCAGGATCTGTGTGAACTGTGCTGATAAAGACTGACCCTTTTCCTGAACTAAAAGCAAGCCGGGCAGACACTCATTTTCTATAAACAAGAGAGTTGTGAGAAGCTGCCTTGAATTCTGATCGAATGTCTCCAGTCTCTCTAGACATCGCTCCTCCCTTCCCCCCAATTATTAGAGGGGGAAAGCAGAGTGAGCAGGGATATTATTTGTGGAGAACTAGAAAGCCTGTTGGGAAATGTGAATCTGAGATGAAATGGCTCTTAGACATGGTTTGCTGACTTGTTTGTTTCAAATGCTGCTTTCTTTAAGAATGAAAGGAAAGTGAGACATGAGTATTGGGAGAGATGAGGCTGAATGTTTTCCTTGCTCAGCCTGGTTTCTATTGGGAGAGGCTGGACACCCCCTTTCTCTGGCATTCTCTGACTTCTTGGCTGATGTGTTTGTGGTTGTGCAATTGTATTCTTGCAGCTTCAGGCCACCCTCTCCGGGGCCCAATTTGGGCTTTTGCCTCAACTTGGAGTACAGAAAGTTTTCTGGTGCCTCTTTGGCCAGTAGCTTCTGGAAGGAGTGTCCTATTCCCAGCCACTCTCTCTGGTGAGCTTGTCCACCCAAGTGGCCGGAAGAATTGGATATGGGTGAGAGTAAAGGAAAGACTGAGTTTTATTGAAGGGCAGGGCCAGGATCTGCATGCTTCTTCCCCCACGTTTTTGAACATTTCCTGATGATTCTCAAAAGTTCAGAGGAGGAGCAGGCTCAGCAACTTGACAGCACAGCTTTTGCCTCATCTGAAGCCATAGCTGAAGTGGCTGGCTGCATTTCCCTCTGACAGTGACCTAATGCCCTACTTGGAGGGCATCTAAGAAGGGCCACAGGCTACTCATTTGATGATGTTTCCCATTTGGACTCTGCTTCCTAAACATGTATTGTCGTTTTATTACGAATTGTAACAAAAATTTGAAAAGGGTGAGGTTTAAATCCATTTTTCTGTTTTATATTTTTTAGTTATGTGCAGAATACTGCAATATAATTGATCACTATTAGTGCTCTGCTTGAAATGGAAATAAACATTTTAAAAATTGCAGAAAATAGGCCTTATTAAGGAGGACGCTTTCCTCCAATACAGTGGTGACAGTCTGATTTTGCCCACTCTGTAGGTAGGAATGAGTGGTTGCATGTGAACATTTGTCCGTGTATGTATTACAGAAGTAAATACACACATATACCTATTTTAAATGTCTATTTTATAATATATTTAAAAAGAAAAATTTTAATAAAGGATTCTCTTATTAGGGGATCTCAGAGAACCTGTTAGATTCCAGAAAGTTGAATGCATTAATTACTTCAATTAAGATGTCACATGAAACCAAGTTTCCCTTTGAAAAATCAAGTAAACAAAAACTTTCTTTAGTTTCACCAACTCAGATTGGAATGTTAATTAATCTTCAAGTAAAACTAGAGGCCTGATTATGCTCAGGAGAAATATTAAAATGTATTCTTAAAGAAAATGATTTTTTTTTTTTGCCTAAGACACACAGCTGCAGATGACTTCTTGAAGCAATCTATAACAAAAATTGTGATTTGCTGCATGTACATTATCCATTAATAACAATCGTTAATATAAACCGATTGTTACTATTTCCAGTTAACAAAAACAAGTGAAAATGTTTCTGCTACTTATTTGTAGCAAGCACTCCTTCCTATTCTGGCCTTCACAGAATAGTGGCAGAGGGCAGGTCTCAGTGTAGTCCAACAACAAGAAAAAGACAACTTTTCCTCCTCTGCCCCCTCATTTCATACATTTCCAGGAATCCTGTCTTTGATTGCTAGGTAGAATTGTCAGTAACACTAAGCTGTTGGTGAGTGTTAAACATTGCATTTCTAGGGTTTGGGGGTGACTGTTGATAATGTCATTTCTACAGAAGTAATGTCAGGTTATGAAAAGTGTCGTTGGATACCCTTCCCCAGTCGCTATGCCCTAGAGCCATTCTGTGGAAAATCATAGAGAAAGGCAGGGTCTCTAAATTGCCTAGTATTATCCCACCCGATACTGCTGCTTGAAGGTGTCCAAGCTCTAGGAAAACAAGGGTTTATTTGGTCTGCGTGCTACCGATTTGCCTGATCTCCCCGAACACACATGAGTGAGTGCGCGCGCGCAGTCGTAAACCTGGGAATTACCGTAATGACACGAAGAGGACTGAGAACTGGTACCTCTGAGCTAGCTGCTTGCTCTGTTCTAACCTGGGAAAACAACAGGTCAATGGCTTAGTACATCTAGCTATGCCTGCGTACAGAGAGAACCTCCACAGAGTTAGGGTCCCCACAGGTGCCCCCAGAGCACCAGGTTTCTAAACAGACTAAGGGTCACAGGGTCTTTCAGAGGAGACTCTGAAGCCTCTGAGGATTAAACCTGTTTCCCTGCCTGGCCACTCGACGGTGCCTCAAGGTCTGCAAGGCACAGTTTTCTGGGTGGGAACTAAAGGAGGGGAAGGGAGCTGGGCATGACGGCTTCTTCTTTCCCTTCTGAGTGTGCTTCAGGGAGAACTGCAACCCTTGCACCACAAGCATACACAGAGCACACATCCCCATTTCCAGGCATGAGAAGTTGTAGCTAGTTCATTTCTTCTCACCAACCTGCAATATTAACTGAAATGTTGCTTACTGCTCCTTGGCAGGACTGCTGAGGCCTGGTATGGTGAATTTTGGAAGTGCAGCAATGTATCATACCTACAACTCGCACCGTAGGTGAAACTCAGATATCTTTCTGCACGCCACATTGGTTTTATACTGAAACAAAACAGGATAACCTTTGGAAATATTTAACAAAAAGTCAACCCACCCAGAGCATCTAGCACTGCATGGGGGGGAAAGAGAAAATCTGTGAGATCTATAGTAGTGCACAAGTACCTTCATGCATCCCTAACGGTTGATATTAACTTTTCCGTATAAACAACTTCAATGCCACACCAATTCAAAATTAGTTGTTGAAAATTCTTGACATGGCTAAATACTTAGATTTTGTTGTTTGGGCATCTGAGGAAGCTGGGGGCTTGTGTGTATGTGATTCTGCTTCCTTGGTAAGACAAGATAGGAGAGGAAAGGAGAGGGGACTGAGGGGACTGGAAAGGAAGGGAGGAGGGGTAGGAACAACTGTGCCTGGTGAAAGTGCGTGGGATTCTGCTGGTGTTTGTGACTGCTGAGTAGGGCTGGTTATAGCTGGTCTGTGGGTCAAAGTGTTGTAGCAATTGCGTGGTGTGTGTGTCGTGTTTCAGGAGTGATGCTAGTGGGGAGGGCAGGGAAGCCTGCTGGGAGGCAGTGTGTGTACCAAGTCTTTACATTGGGCCAGTAACACAATAGTAACGTAATTATCCAGCTGAAACATGCTCAAATGGCAAAAAGTTGCAAAATAGATCGACCTCCCTGAGAAGAGAGGGAGCTGGTTACAGAGGTCTGCAGCCTTCATCCTTTTTTCAATACATTTTAAACAAGAGGATCTAGGGAGTGATTCCGATTCAATACACATAATCAGTTTGCAAGTCTTATTTCCATTTGAAAACAGGGCCATTTGCAATCATAAGAGCCGGACACGCTGAAAGATACAGAGCGCTTTCCGAGCAGATGATGGGTGACAGACTCTGCAGGCAAGCACTAAATATTTTCTTCAAGCCTCAGACCTTGTGCATCAGTCTTTAGTCCCGATGGATTTTGAGTAGAATATTCCTGTTTAATATCTAACTTAATTGCTTAGAAAATCAAGACTCCATGGTTGGGGGCGAGGGGAGTACCGGCGGGGAAGGTGAGAGAGAAACCTTGTTTGTCCTTCTCGGCTCTGGTTAAGTCATTTAGGGGAAAGTTCGCGGGTACGAAATATGATGGAAAATTCAAACTTGTTTTTAAAGGAAGGGCCGCCAGAAGAGGTTGCCCAGGCTAAAATTCGCCGTTTGGAGCTGTGAAGCCCTGCCCGGGTGTGGCGGGGGCCAGCAGGGCGTCTTCCGGAGGGGGCGCAGAGCTGCGACTAAAACCCAGGGGCCGGCTCCGCGGCCTCCCAGTTGCACCGCCAAAGACCTGAGGGCCCCACGTGGCCCCGCAGTTTCAAGATGGTTGTCAGGGGTCTCAGCTAGAGGTGTGGGTACTGGAAATCTTGAGCTATTTGCTGGTCTCTCGTCGTAGAAAGTTTTGTTTTCCAGCATCAAGAGAAGCAGCTGTCCGCGACCTCCCCCTTCCCGCGGCCGCGGGCACTTCCCACAGCCCTCGGCCTCCCCACCAACCCCAGTCCAAAGCCGCATTACCAGATCCCACCTTACCTCATCCCCCTAACCCTCAGGCCAGCCACTGATTTTTCATCCGGTTCCCCTTCCGGAACACCCTCGGCTGCGCGCCGCCTGCCCACCCGGCCCCAACCCCTTCTTGAGACCATACCAAGAAGTCTGTTGCGCAGATCAGTAGAAATTTCTCGTGAATTTCAACCTCAGAATATGTAGATACTAGCTCACTGATTTCACGACGGTGATCCAAACCCTAACCTGAAGGAATTTTTAAAACGATCTTAAAACACAATCTTTCTTTGAACAAATAAACAAAATCAAACTGCTGCTGTTTCCCTGATGAGTTTTCCTAGGGAAGAGAGAGATTTCGTCTTTCCCCAGACAGCAACATCTAACGAACTTTCTAGTAGGCTGAAACTCAATCTAATCATAGTATATGCTTAATGCCCATTCCGTTTTTGTTTCCAAGGAGGATAATTTATTAATCTCAAGTCGTGACTCTTTAGGCAGGCGTAGTGTTTTTAGACATTCTTGCAAAGCATTTTTGCCTCTGGGAAGATCTCAGAAGAACCAAAAGACAGAAGGGGTGGGTATGAGGGGGTTGGGGAGAATTCTGCAGGGATCCTACTGGCTTGCTCAATTTTCTGCAAAAATTTGTCCTAAAAGCCCCAGTGTTTTAAACAGATGTCAAATTATAGAAACCACAAAGATCCAAAGATATCCTTACGTACACACACACACACACACACACACACACACACACACACACACACACACACACCAGCTGTAAACTCTAAATATTTTTCCTCTCTAGAACCCCTTCTTTGGATAAGCAAGAGTGGTCCTGAGACACTAATCCATCCTGAACTGATGAGGCAGGGCAGGGCAGGGCAGGCATCCTATAACAGGGAGCCTTCAGGCTCCCTATTTCTGCAGACTGGGAGGACAGAACTCCTACAACTGACAGGAGGTGAAGGTGAGGCTGGAACCATAGGACCCACTCTGCTAGGGTGAAGGGGAGCTAGCTCACCCACCTGATGACAGGGCTCCAGTCTAGGTTTGGCTGGGAAGACAGAGGGAGGTGCACAGGAAGGTACTCCAGAGCAGCAGAGAGCCAGAGCAAGCAGGCTCCCAGGGCAGGAAGTTTCAGACACCTGACCACCCAATGGAGACATGGTGACTACACAGTTATTTCTACGAGTGGTGGTTGATTTGTGCTGATTCCTTCCCACTCTCCTAGACTTCCCTGAGAACCAAAGATACACAGGTTCAGGATAGCTACCCCAAGTCTTCAGACACAATCCCAGTCAGGGAGAAGAAATCTCAGCCTCTCTTCCTCAGAGAGCCCCCTCCCTGTCTCCCGAGACAAATGTGAAAGACCCTTGTTGGGACCCAAAGGTCACCTGCAGGAGCATCATATTCTTGTTTTTATAGCCTGATGTGACTTTATTATCTATTTTTCATTAGTGTCCTCGTCCTCCTCACTTTCCATTTCTTCATTTCAATACCTGTGTTTTACCTGCTTTCTTATCTAATTCCACCTTCATAGCTGCAGTATTTGCGGGCAATTCGGTATCATTTTCCTAATGTTAGTACTAACAGGAAAAGCAGATAAAGTGGATGCACTAAGCTATACAGAGTGAAAGCCAATAAGGCCCATATGGGAGGCCAGTTGAGGGGTAAGAAGACCAGAGAACTGCCAAGGTCAGCCCTATCAGCGGACTAGCAAGAAAAATGAAGAAGGAAAGAGAAGCAGCAGCACAGAGAAATTCAATTAATGTCAGTGGATAGGAGGAATGAATAAAGCCCTGACCTGAGGCATACGCCTGGCCAGGCATAGAACGGATGAGGAGGAAGCAGATGTGTGTGGTGGTCTGTCTCTGAGATGAGAGGCAAATCTAGCAACCCTTTCCTTCCCTCATGCCAGACCTTAAGAATAGGGACTTTCTGCCAGAGCAAATTAAGGGGCGACGGAGCCAAGGGGCTAGAGACTGGACTTAGCCTGCCAAACTCCAGCCTACTCTTTCAGCCTGGCCAACTCAGAGCTCTGCACCCTGAAGAGGAACAAATTCGGGGAACCTGGGGAACAGAGGGTGAAGTCACCAGGAGAAGAAACAGTAACTTCTGGAAACTTCCTTGGAAACAGACAAAAATTCTTTCTTTCACACTAGTGCCCCCACCCCATCCTCCCTGCAATTGAGGAAGGGACTTTGGAAAAAGGACAGCCTCTTGGTCTTTCCTGACCCCGGCAGTTCGACAGCGCCCCCTTTCGTCCCTGCGGATGCGGCCTCGAGGGAGGTGACACGTGGAGGGAGCCCCAGCTGCTTGAGAAAATGGCAGGGCGATTCCGCTGGGACTCGGAGTTGAGCTGGCCCCGCAGCCCTCACCTTCGGGTTCTGAGATGCTTCCCAGGGCTCAAGGCGGGTCCTAAAAGGGCGACCGGTTCCCCGAGACCCTGTCGAGTCACGTCCTCTGACGGGCGATTCCTCCCCGAGCCGGGTGCGCTCCCTGACCGTGCCTCCGGCCAGCCGGCTCCCGGGGAGTTCGCAGCCTCTGAGCCCCGCGACTGCTGCGCGTCAAGATGCCTGGCCTGTCCCGCCGCCGGGTACTCTGCCTCGCGAGGAGGAGAAGGGAATCTCCCAACCCTACCCTAACCTTCCACGACCCGTCATCCACTCAGTCCGCTTGGGGGCTCCTCAGTGGGACCTGGATCCCCGGATCTCTCCTTTTTTAAGGATCTCACACACTGTGATACGTTTTAGCTGCCGCACATTAACCCTTTTAATACCCCGGCATGACACTGTGTTAGTGAGGACCTCATCTGGTTGATGACTATAGAAGGGCACATTTTAGACGCTGCCTGCCTGTGAGGCACAGGCCCCCTGCCAAGGCTCCGGAGCTGGCGGGTGAGGTCGGGGAGAGCGACCTGGGCCAAACGCTGGTTCGTCGGGGCGGGAGGGCGGCTGTCCAGACTACCCGCTCTGGCGCCGGCCTTTCGGCCCAGCGGCCAGGGGCGGCCTCACCACGAGCCCCACATCCACCACCCCTGGCCACCGCTACGCCGTCAGGGCTTCTCCCAGGAAAAACCACGCGCCTCGGCGCGAAGTCATCCGGCCGGTTCCAAACGCCCAAGTCCTCTCTCTTCGACTCGCGCGCTTGCCCTCCGTCTCCCGTTAATATTCTTCGATGATTTCGGAGGCATAGATTTTCAACTTTTGGGAGGGAATTTGTTTCACCTCTCCTAAATTCAGAAAGGGAGTCTTCAAAAGTCTTAATGTTGCGTGATGATGATTATTATTTTTCTAGCATTCAAATGAATGCGAAGCCACGAATCGAATCCCGTCACTCATTTGGGGTTAGCTTCTCCCGATATTTCACACGGAAAACAAAACTGGGTCCTTCTTATTTGTACTTGTCCTTAACCTTTGCAGCCACTGCTGTAGATGCGGCTCTGTCCATTCTCTAATAGATTTTACCAGGGGCTGGTGACAGAGAACTGATTTCTTTTCTATTAGGGTTTAGCACATCTTTGTTGAAGGCCTGCAGAATGACCAGGGATTAGATTTGCATCTCTTAGACGCCCTGTGTGGTCTTTGTGCGAAGCTTGTAACTGTTAAAAATGACTTGTTAGGAAGCGTGTGGGCTCTCATCGCTCTCCTTTTGACAGAATGATTGTGAAATTCAGTTTGGCCCTGTAGGATTTAGCCCGCAGATTCCACCTGAACCCTAAGCAATTAGACCCTAATCTCACTGCAATCATATTTGAGTTAGGATTTGTTGCACTTTGTTTACTTCAATTAAAAGCAGTGGAATAATTTTTTTTTTTCCAGCTTTTAAAGTGAAATCTCCACCAAAAGAGATTTGCTGGGATGGGATTTTTTTTTTCCCTGTACATTTCTTCCCACTCCTCCCCGTCCGCCCCTCCCCCATTGAAATAATTCTTCTTTCTTTCCCTGTTGGCACGCAATGCCGGGAGCATCCTTACAGAGGTTGAATTCACGTCGCCTAGGAAGAACTGCGTCGTGATCACTCCCCGCTACGAGGGGTAACAAAGCTCCGGGCGTCCCCCAGTCCCTGAGAGGGCGCGTAGGTCCCGCTTGGGCGCCGAGCTCTCCCACCTTCGTCGGCTGGTCCCTGCATGGGCTGCGGGAAGGGGACACCGGCCCGGCGTTTCGCTTCCCGAGGCGGAGCAGCCGCTTCTAAGGCGCCTGGCGCTCGCCCGGCTGCACGGTGACCGCGGAGGCGGAGTGGTTAGCGGGACCGCGGCGAGGGGCCCGGAGCTGCCCTCAGGGGCCCACCGCCACCTCGACGTGGCTTAGCTTCGGTTCTGGGGCCTGCGGCGCGCACGGGCGGCACCGGGAGGCGGGGGGAGGGTGGGCTCACCTCCGCCAGGTCTTTCTCTGAGTGGGTACCTGCCCAGCTGGCGTCCGGCCTCGGGAGGCCTGGCCCCGCGATTCTCCAGGCCCCGAGCGCCGAGAGCGGCTTCTAGCTTCTCCTCGGGGCCCAGAGTGCGGGCCTAGTGCGCCGCCGCCGCCTCCCAGGCTGCGGAGGGCCAGTCGCCCAGGTCGACAGGATCTCAGCAATTGTCAGGGCATTTAACCCCGATGCATTTCCCAAAGGTCGCCTGTGGTTACTAAGTGTCAAGGCAGGCCACCTTAGTAGTATTTCTTGATCTGTGGTGTTTGTCGCCTTCGTTTAATTACCTGGTGAGACTTTGTCACTTTTATTTACTCAGAACATCTCATTTGAGAGACACGCGATGATGACTCTGTGTTATTGTTTTGCATTTTGGTTCATGACCAATTATTTGCTCCTACAGAGTTTGATTTGGTTCCCTAAATTACTCATTTATCTTTCTCAGTTAACGCTAACGTGCGAGTCAACACGATAGCAAGAGAAATTTTCTGGCACGGAGGACCTTGATGCCATTTATTTGAGAGGGAAGAGGGAGATGCCACTTTTTAAAATTCCCAGTAAACTTTTTAAATAACAAGTGCTCTCATTGTCACTTGTCTCAGAGAAAAAAAAATTAATATTGTTATTATATGATTCCATAAGAATGAAGGAAAGCCAGCCTAAAACCTAACTCTGTTTGCCTTTGTAACTAAAACATTTTAAATGAGAAGAAAGTATTTTGCTGACACTAAGTGCCATATAAATGGGAGCAATGCTAACTAGTTTAGGCAAGTGATACTCTCCCGATATTTTGAGGTGGAATCTGTTTTCAACAGACTCATCTTTGAATTATTTGTATACCTGATTATTCTTAACTTTATTAAGAATTCTTTAGCCTTCGAGAGAATAAAGGAGACTCTGTCTTGCCATGGATGAGGGAGGGAGATTGTCGTGGGGGTAGCAGAGAAGAGGGAGCAAGACTGTGATAATCTCTTTGAGATCTACCAGGAGAAGTCTTGATCTATTGATTGAGGATCCCTGCTTTAAATGAATCCTGTGTGCAGTTTAGTGTGATTTTTCATTTGTGAATAGGAACTGTATCAAAACCCTAGTGTGACCATGACAATTGGGTAATCACACACAAGGCATCTTTGCTAATGGAGATATTCTGTAAATATGTTTCTAGTGAATACACAGATAACAGTCACAGAGGAAAGGTCAGGTGCCACAAATCATAGATTACTCTGCCAAGGGTTGCCAGCCATCTGAGGCTTGGAAGGACATTAACTGCCTTTGCATTCTCAGAATACTCGCCTCAGTTCGTGATTTCACTTACTTGACCCTACTTCTGTTATTAAAAGGCTGGCAGGTGCAATCAAGGGCAAGCAGGTTGGCTACCTACCCTTCTGGCAGCTCTCCAATATTCCCATTTAGCTGCCAGGAGACAAGGAGAGGAGTGAATTAGTCATGTAATCCTGCAGTAGCATCTAGAAGGTATCAGGAAAACTTTAGTGGCAGCAGGCGAGTCCACCAATCAGCCCTGTTTCTAAATTCTTCACTTCATACACGGAACAAATCACTCTGGGGGAATTCACTCACAGGAAGGGCAGGGAGGGGAATGATAAGAAGTGACTTCAGTATAGGAGCTCTCGAGCAGTTTCCTTAAAAAGTAAGCTGTAAGTACATTACTTAATAATCCCAGTTTTGAAAACTGCCACAAATAGAAATAGGATATTCTACTAATGGGGAGCAAAAATCAGAGAGTGTCCCTTATCAGATAGTAGTAGGGGAAAAAAATTAAGAGCTTTTAATAAAATTTGGAGGATTATTATTTCTTGTCACCAGAACAAACTTCTGGCTTTTCACATTTGCTTTAATAGAGACATTATTGCTAACTTGATAAGATTCAGGCACCCAACTTTCAGAGAAATGTGAAATCGAAATTATATAAAAACAATTTTTTCCTACCTCAACTTGAAACAAGAAGGTATTTGGCTTACAGGAACATTGTAAATGCAAAATACATTTCTCCCACTCTAATATTAACATTCTTTTCTAGAGTATGTAAAATCTAGAGGTGTAAAATAAAATAATAATAAGGGTGAAATGAGACATCCTGGGTTCTCTTTTTTTGGCAGGATAGGCCCTTTTTCTCATACTCTTACATCGGAAGTGGCATTGGGATCTAGGATGAATGATCGTCATTGATGATAAAGCCATAACTTTTACTAGTAGGTAGTATGAAAGTAGACTGACTTCATCAGTGAAGTCTTCCTCTGGGGATTTGCTATGGCACTTTTTGAACAGAAAAGTACAATTTATTGAAGTATGAGTGTTCAGGAAGGCTAACAAAGTGTATTTTTAGAAAGAATATTATATTTCCTAATATGTCAGGAGGATTCTAGATGTGAGATATAAAAAAAAACCTAATTTTTTTTCAGAATTATACTATCATTACATTAGTGTATTCTTAAAAAATGGAGATAGACATTACTCATCTACATTACCAAAGGGGAAAATATTTAAAAACCAAATGACAGATTTGTGCCTTATAATTTAAACAATATTGAATGCCGAACAATCTTCCAAGTCCATTTAAGCAAGAATGGGAGAGAATCTCTATAAGAATGAATAAAAAAAGACCTTATTGTACAAATTTGCCTAACTTTCCCCTCCCTGGTTTTATTAGGTTATAATACAAATCATTACTTACTTTTGCTACTAAGCACCATTTTAGTGTAATGGATTCATTTCAGATGCTAAAGAAAACCCAAAGCCTGTGTCTTTTTATAAGTTTATGAGGAACTTTCAAATTGCTCCACCCAAATTGGAGAAATAGCTGTATTTTTTCTTGCTTATTAAGTTATAAAGTTAGAATTTATGCAGATGAACATTTTCCAACTTGATTAACATTTCCTACCAGAAAGGTTTTCTTTCTCCAAGAGAGCAGAAAGAGCCTATGTGATTTGATAGTGGTCACATTTTACATTCTTAAATTTAGAGCTGTAAACAACTTTATTCTTTGTTTTCCTTTTGTATATCTGCTGTTAGTCAGTACCTTGTATGGTGCCTGACACATAATAGTTGTTTAATAAGTTTGATGAATGAATGAATTTATGAAACCTTTTCACTATTTCCCTGTTGTAATCTTTTCCGATGTGCAAAAACGTAAAGACAAAGAAGTGTTATTAACCTTTTTCTTGTTATTAATGAAAATAAAAATCGTTAAAATTCTAGGTAGGTTGACTCAAAATGACAGATAAGAGGTCCTAGTCTATGTAGTTAGCAAGAGAGGAATCCCTTACATTTCCCTGCCTAATTAAAAAAAAAAAAACTGTTTGAGAAAATGCTGTAATGTTTAAAACAAACAAAAGTTTAGATGTAACACAATATGAACCCTAAAAATTAATGACTTGGAAAATCCTTAGGGTTAATCTCTTTTTACATTCCAGACATAAACTTTCTATGGCACATTCACCATTCAAAACCTTTAAACTTCTAAAGGATAACCATCTTTTCAAGTGGTGAGGGAAACAGAAGGTCACGAATCCTATCATTCTTTTTGGGGTTGAGAGTGGGAACTGGCCAGTGTGGTATCATTTACTATAAAAAAAATTAAAACACTTGTTTATTGTTAATGTAATACCACATAGGGCTGCTCTCTGGAAGGTGGTCCGATGACCAAGAGGAACCTGTCTGTTAGCAGAAGCAATGGCTACTATTACATTGTTCTCAACTTCTATCCGTTAGGGAGCACCCTTCACATTTAAATAGGGGCTGCAGCTTTGGGGCACAATGGAATCAGTGGAGTGGAGTCAAGGGAGAATCAAAAGATCGAAAGCGGCTTCAGAGTTGGGATACCTTGTGCCCTTATATTGGCCTAAACAGCTACTAGAGTCTCTCTTCGTTGATTTGGGGACTGGTTTAAGATTATGTGCATGTTAAGGGAAGACTATAGTAGCAAATTCTTTTCTATTTTGATGTGTAGTCTTTTATCAATGAGTATGAGGGTATTATTTCAAGCGGACAATATGTGCTTATGTGCCAGGGATGTCCCTGTCTTCAGCTGAGCAGCCCCCCAGAAGACATTTGCATGGAGGCAGCATTTGCTCAGCAAGATGGGGAAGACTGGAAAAAGTCAAACAGCAATAAGACCCCAAATAAGCTAAATCTTAAATCTAAATCCCATTTATTTAAGACTAAAAACCCCTTTTTAAGCACTCACTTGACATGAAGATACTGATACCTCTTTCTGTTTATATCCAAATATGCATTTACGCTCAGTGGATTACAGGTAATCCTTTAACACATGTTTCCAATAAAACATGGAGCTCTAAAAGAGAATATTCTTCACCAAGCCTGGAACAGTGGCGACTCACTATTTATCCAAGAACTCTCCTCTTCTTTCACATGTAGGTAGGAGTTGATATTTTGTCACCAACTTCATGCCAAAATCAAATCACTATAGTGAGAGAGTTATAATAAAATTGTACTTAGAGAAAATAGTTGATAGAAACCAAAAACAGAAGTTGATGCAAATATCCTGTTGTCCAAGTAGATCCAGTTTAGACATTCTACAGGAGATTAGGGGACATCACCCTACATCATAAAGGTTTTGCGATAAGAAAAAAATATGGTGGTGTATTTATTGATTTATTTATTCAGTCGGTAAACATTCACTGAGTGCTTACACCAGGCAAAGCACTAGGCATGAAGAAAAAGATGTCTCTGACCTAAAAGACAATGAGTTGGAGGACACAGGCCTATAAATAGACAATTACAATTCAATGCAATGAGTACAGCATTGCGACATCTGTGCAAGATACAGTGGGATCCCAGAAGAAACATCAATATTTGGCAGGAGGAGAAAAGATAATGCTTGAGCTCACTCTCGAAGGAGGAGCAGAGTGTTATCAGGCATTCCACGTGGGGAAAACAGCATGTACAAAGGCCCAGATGCAATGTAAAGCTTATCATGTCCAGGGAATCATACCTAGTTTAAATTGTTGGAGCAGGAAGTGTGAGGACAGCATTGGGAGTAAAACTGAAGGCGAAACATTTTGAAGATCCTGAATACCAGACTGTGAGGTATAGATTTATCTTGTTGCAGATAGAAAGACATTGAAAAAATTCAGATTTAATCAGATGTGCATTTTAGAAAGACCGTGCAGTCAGCAGACTGGAGAATGGATTGGAAGTTGGACAAATTAGTGACAATAAGACTATATGGTGGTGCTTTTTACCTGCCTGCTTGGAATAAGAGTGCTATTGCATTAAAGAGATACAAATCCTCAAACCTTGGCAAGAATGAAGGCATAAAGATATTTTCCACAGAGGCGTCTTTTTAAGGAAAATGACTGTTCACATTGGGTAAAGATCACTGATTAATTTTGTATGTCCTGTACGTACCTTTTAGGGTCAAGGGCACGTTGCTCATCGTTTTATCTAATTGTATGATTGACATCCACCTGAGCCGACATTTTTGTTACTGCATTGAAAGACTGTATGGTATTGTAGAGAGAGTGCTACCAGGAGTCAAGAGACTTGCCTCTAGTTCAGTTTTACATCTCAGTCTTTGTAAGACCTTGGAGAAGTCACTTTCCTTCTTTGAGCCTCAGTTTCCTCAGTTGTAGAGTGAGGGGCACAGTGTAAATTATTTGTAATGCCACTTTATATTATGTTATGATTTGTGACTTTGTTTGCACTTATTAATCTCTCCTAATGTTTATTTTTTTACCTCATCTTCCTGATTTTTCACAATTTTAAGAAGAACAGAACTATTTGGAAGATAATTCCAGGGTGTATTATTTAGGGCAAAATACTGTTTTTATTGCCCTGCACTTGATACATTTAGCCTTTCTCCTGGAAATAAGATGTTGGTAGTGTTTTGAAACTATGAACTTTCTGCTCATGTGAGTCACATTTTATCTTCATATGAACGAAGAGAGAACTATTTAATCACTTTCAATTTCTACTAGGTTAAATTAAGAATCTAGTTCTAATTTTTAAGTTACGGATTTTCTTTTCCAAAATGATTGTTTCTCAGGTCAGATAATTGTATGTTCTCAGAAAGCTAGTATATGGATAAAATTGTGGTCCTTAAAATTATAGAACATGTACTGCTTCTAATAGTACTTTTTTTTATTTTAAATTCTGTATTTCCTTGGAAATTTCTTGCTAGTTAATGCCTTTTTTTTTTTTTCACTTAAGGGTCTGTTTACATTAGTAATACATCTTCTAGAGCTCTGGGAGTTCATAGAGTTTGTACCTACAAAACAGCATAGCACGGTTACTGTGCTTCAGAGACATGCAGGGGTCCCAGGGCAAATCAAAATGTTTTTAAATGTATGACATGTGCGAAGTTGATGAAAATTCATGACTTCTCTCTGTCAGGGCTGCTTGAGCTTAAATCATCAGAGAAAGGTGAGTGCAAAGAATTTTATTTAATACTTTTAATTCTGAAATCCTTGCCATCCTTGCTCATGGTCTCATGTTTTAGCTCTGTTCTACTTAGTAGTCTGCTTACAAAAAAAAATAGTTGCATGCTCTAAATCACTTTTCAGAATTTCCTGTTTAAACCATGGCTCAGATGTATAACTTTTAAAGAGGAATTGAAATGCGGTTTAAGAATGTAATCACGTACTATAGAACATGCAAAATACATGTGAAAGACCACATGAGTGTTGTTAATTTAACTGATTATACTTTATGCTTTAGAAATATTTTCAAATTTATCTTTTAAAATTGAAAAGAAAATATTGCAGGAAAATGTAAAGAGATAAAAAAGCAAAAACACTGTGGATATTGAGATCAGCTGTTTTTAAGTAAAAATCCATTCAAAGCAAAATAAAAGGCATTGTGCAGTGTGTGCTGGCTAAAACTGAGAACACAAGAGCATTGCAGTTAATTGGAACCAATCAACAGAGTGCTTTGCAACGTTTCTCACATCCGTGTACCATCTGATCTTCATAATACAAATTTCCCACAGTCTTGATGCAAAAAGGAATAGAAGTAAATATTTGAGTCATTAAAATATATGATGTATTTCAATTGCTCTTTCCAATAATTATTTTTAGGTCGTTATGAAAATAAGATGATAAAAACTTAGGGTATAAAACTAAGATTAAGAAAATCCCCAAATGTTATTCTATTTGTGTTTTAGGGGGATAATCTTCATTACTTTTTTTCATTTTAATTTTATATGAGATGAAACATCGATTTTTGAAAATAAAATTTAGAGCACATATTTGAGTGATTATATGATTTATGTATGATTATTGTGCTTGTGAAAGATAACTGGGCTTTTTCTGGACTGTTGAGTCATATATTGTGAATGATTAATTAGTATATTACAAAAAAAATGAAGTACTACATTTTAGCTATTTTAATACTAACAGACTACTGAACTAAGTTAACTACATTAACAACTGTATCATACATGTCTTAAATATACAATACTTAACACTATTATATTTCTACAATTCATTCGCTGCTTGGTTCTACACAGAAGTTTTACTTTAGTTTCATTTATTCTACAAGAGGAATTGTTCTACTAGGGCAAAACTATTGCTTTTGTTATAGTTTCATAAAATTCATAGTCTGTTTATTGTAAATAACATTTGTTTTCCTTTTCTCTGCCCTCCCCATTCCTTTTTTGGTGCGTGTATGCGTGTGTGCATGTGCGTGTGTGTTTGAGAGAGAGAGAGAGAGAAACAGATTCTTTGTTATGCTCTCTTCTCATATTAAAGGTAGAGCTCCCTCTGGGCCACTGAGGTGCTTCAAAACAGATTTGTAAGATGGTTAGTTAAAAATATTTGACTCGAGTAAGAAATATCTACATCTTGACAGCAATTTATAAGTTTTTCTCCCTCATAAAAGCTAATTCGTGAATGTCTAGCAGGTGCCCTTTTTAGAGGCAAAAATAGCTATGAAACTGATGCTATTAATAAGAGAATTGTCTTCCAAATGAGTCGATGATCTGTTCTGTATTTATAAGGATGGGACTAATTTACTCTTCAGACTGCAATCACCTCTTGTCGAAAAGAAACATACTTTAGAAGAAAACAAATACAGTCCACTTTGACCGTTTTTGTTTCTGTTTGTTATGTTTTGGTCTGTACGTTTTCTCTTTTCACATCACACAAGATATTTTTTTCTCTCCCTGCTCCCAAAAAAGTTTTTGTGAAATATTTTCTTTTTGCGTGCTCATTATGTATTTCTGTTGAAGGAAAAAAAATAGTTTCAAAGAACTGTCTTCTCTCTACCACTAAACTTTTTCCTTTGTACTCTTCTTTGCACAGATTCGATCTACTTCATTGCAGGAGGGTATCTCTTAGCTAAATTCTCTTTAGGAAATTTACTCTTTCTACTCCTTTACAGAGATAAGTAGCTTTGATGACAAATACTTTAGAATGCTCATCTTACAAATACAGAAAAAGCACATATTGGAGTGTAAATATCTTTTTCTGACAAAAGAGCCTATTAAATACATAGTAATATTTGTGTTTAAATTTTTAAAATCTGGTATATTTTCCTGTCAGGATTGGAATAGTAGCTACAGATGTTCACTGCTCCAATAAAAAGCAGTGTCATTTAATAACAACCTGAAATTGGCTCTGTTGTATTTAGTTTGATTTATAGGAATTACAACAATAATGCTCTAAAAATGCATATTAAAATAACTCTGCTTTTCTCTATCATCATTATTTCTTAAAGCAAATAATTGAGATGGAAAAGTCATTCGATAAAAATAATTGGTTTGGACGAAATGAGATTCACATTCTTCTGCCAGATAATGATTCAGCAGCTACTCTGACTTCAGTGGTACTTCATTAGATGAAATTCTCATTCATCCTAAAGTCTTAAGAAAAAAAACATGTTCTTTATTTTAAAATTTACATCATTTTTGAAGAAGTAAACAAATAAAGAAGAGTAGAATAAAATCTCTGACAGAATTTATTTGTTGTTATACAATCCTTTAAAGTTTTTCTTAGGGGACAGGAATGTCATATGTTTAGTTTCAGGACAAAGGCACTTTTTTAAATGAAGAGCTTAAGGAAAATCTATAAAGAAGTTTGCTTAACAGAGAGTAGGCAAACTAAGCTTTTGGTTGTAAAAATTATTTACATTAAAAATTAGAAAATAACTAATATTTAATGAATTTTAGAGCTAATAGAAGGCTAGTCTTTAATAAAGAGAATCTTTAAAAAAATAAAAGCAATTATGAGCAACTTCTGGAATTTACTTTGGGTAACATATTTGGAGGCACATTATTTTTCTGTTTCTCTATGGTTCTATGGTGGAGATGATTTAGCTTAGGAGTTAAGAAAACTTACATAACTTCAGAATGTTCCCTCCAGGTAGTGGTTTTATGCAGGACTAGAGTTATGCAGTTAAAAACAAAAACAAAACAAACACCTTAGAGTCATACAACATTAATTAACTTATTTAGCAACTATGGATTATTATTGTTACTATTATTATTTTGCTCCAAAAATGACCAATCTATACAGGTCAGGGATTAAAACAATTCAGGTTCTTATCAATTTATAAAGTACTCTTTTTAATAGTTAAGCAATTAATCAAAAATCCCCTGCATGTGATTCATTAATATCCATTTTTATATTTTGAGTCATATGTATTTAAACATTTCAGCATTTCAGTTCATTAAATACTTTTAGCTGAATATCGTGTTGAGGTTAAAAAAATCTATTGTAAACTGGTTCAGTTCATTTAAGAGAATCTTTACATTTATGTTGCTTTTTAATAGAAATAAAGTTGCTAAGTTTAATACAAGTCATTGTTATTTTGCTTAAGTTGCAAACATTTTATTAAAATGTTTTATTTGGTAATGAAAATAATTTCATAGTTATTAATAAATAATCATTTTCTTGGCTTTCTATGAATTTTTAATTTCCTTAAAATATAAATATTTATTTTTGAAAGCATGAGTAAATATGTTTAGAATTCGAAATCACCCTAATGAAAGAGAATTTAAAGTCTTCAACAGAATAGTGAACTACTTACTCGGCTTCAATTTGTCTGTCTTGTACATGATTTTACAGAACTAACTAGTAAAAACTAACCAAAACCAAAAATCAACTGAGAGAATAGTCAAGGAGGAAAAAGGAAGAGTTGCAGGAAATGATATTTTCCCATCAGTGGATAGGCATGCATACATTAAAGGCATAAAAGGCAGCAGGGGGAGAAACAAAAGCTGTATACTGAGGATTCTGTAAGTCTGAATTAACTAAATGGAAAAAAAATGAAATCATTCTGCTTAAACTTGTTCACTAATAAAAGGAGAATCGCTTTTGTTAAATATGCTTGGTGTGATTATCAAGCAAAATTTTTTTCTCCCAGACATCTATGAATAAAACATGCATTTGAGCATTAGGTAAACAAACAATAAATGGATGAGTTCAGTTGCAACATAATAGCATTTTATTTAGAAAACATATATAATCATATTTGTATTGGCAATCCAAATTTAATGACTTCTTTCAGTAAAATTAAAGTGCCTCACAAATAACATCTTTTGCATAAGGATTGCTTATTCTTTGCCCATTTTTTCTATTTTTTCAAAGAAATAGATTTTTAAGGTCTCTGCTGAACCATACATAATAAATAAGATGAAGCATGATTTCACAGAGAAAAAAAATTCTTTCGAATCATCTTAATTTTGGGTTACAGATGTTATAAAAATAAATTTTAAAATACATTTAAAGAGAAAATGATCTCAAGTCTAGTACAGCTTGGGCTGATTTGAACAAGGCTCTGTGTGTGTTGCTGAACCAGTCTTTGGCTTATTAGCCATTTCATTAACACAATATCTTCTTCTGTGAACTTGAATGAGAAGAAACCATTTACAATAAGGAAAGCAAACAACAGAATGAATTTCCTCTGTTGGTGTTTTATAAGACTGTTAAACAGAAAATGGAGGGAAGAACTCTCTTTAGACGATATCACTTAATTAAGTAAAGCATCCTAATCAGAGTCCCCTCCAATTGTAATGACTGTAGGGAGTCAAGTACATTTCTGTCTATGTTAGAGTATCTAACTGCAATGATTTATTGATATTTATTTTAGGAGTACAACACAGAAGTAATAAAACAGAAGAAGCAGGGAGAGAGGGAACATGCCCATGGCTTACTGCAGGTACAACCAGAGCACTTCAACCAAATTCCTGATTTTCTTGTGGGAGGATTTTCTTTCTAAAATCAGAGCACACCTTTAGATGAGAATGTTCCTTTTCTGCATTTGACTTGTCCAAATATTCACTCTGATGTTTCTTTGTCCATTGGGTGAATCATTGATTCACTTTCTTCACTGTAAGAATCACCACAAATGAGTGGATGAGCACCTGCTGTTTTCTGCAGTGACATTACCGGATTGCATTCTACACTGATTTTAGTCTTAAAATACAGCTTCTCTGTATGGGAGAGATATTTGAGGAAGGAGAGTAAATATACTGTATAGGCAGACAGACATTGGCTGCGCTCCAAGCTGCACACAGCATAAACCTGCCTATCTGCCACATTTCCCAAATCTCAAAAACATGTGAATAATCAGGCGAGCAACTGGATAAGTGATTCACACTAGGGAATCTAACCAATATTCTGATGAGAGGGTACTACGATGCTAAGACAGAGGGGCAAATAGACTTGTATTGTAGAAACCGCACATAATAAAATTGATTAATGGTTCAAAAGAGAAAATATTCTATGAGTTTGAAGTGGTAGCCCAACCCTGTGGACTTTGGGTATTTAAGTGCAAGTTATCCAGATAATTGAGTTCAAAAATATACTTTCACCCGGATCACTCTAATAATTGGGGCCCATTCGCATTTAGACTTCATGTTAGTTGTCAAGATTACTTACTTCTGTATACTTGGATCTACATATTGGAGGCTTATGCCTTAAAAACCCCAACTCATGCCAACACATATGTTTGAAATTACCAAACATGCTTAGAACCTATTCAGTTTGCGGAAGCAAACTTTTCTTAGAAAGTTACATTCATTTTTACAATTGGAGATGAATTGCTTCGTAATAAGAGAATTAGGCAAGCAAAAGTATAATTATTGCTATATTACTGTCTTCTTAATTTTTTTCTTAACTTCTGTTATTTCTTCCTCATTTGCTGATCTTTTAACCCCTGTTTTTCTTAGTTCAATGGTTATTGTGCTTTAGGCATTTAGTTGTAAATGGAAGTTCTCAAAAGTTTGGGGGCTAACAGCAAAAGTATGCTTTGATTCTGAAGATCTCTTAAGATTGTATATGAATTGCAGGCATGGATTACTTCTATAAACTATACTTGGTTATAATCATAGCATGATGAATTATCTATTTGCTTGGTATGTCTGTCGATAGCTTTAATATAAACCTATTATCTTTTTACCAAGGAAATATAGGTTTCTCTAGATTTGCAAATACAAAATACTATTACAGAAAGACAAGCAATCATACAAGACATTTAAATTAACATTGTACACTGTTCAGCTTTTTTTTTTTTTTTTTCCTGCAGTGCAGACAGAAAAGCAAATTGCTAAAACTTTTTGACGCTGGAAAACTTTGTTAGATTAGTAACCAGAGACATCAGCAGCTTAGCAACTGGAAGCCTTGGAAAAGGTAGATGACCTGGAAATTGATGTTCCCAATGAAATTTTGCTATGTTGGCACTTCCTGATTAAAGCTTTGCCTCAAGAGGACCTATGTTTGTCTATTGCCAATCTTATCTACCAACTGCTTTTTTCTTGCCTTTATGTTTTCTCATCTTCTCGCTTCATGTCTCTGGTTCTTTTTCTTCAGGATCAGGCAAAGAGATTCATTGAATGGCTCCAATTATCAGGATTTGAAAACCTAATATCAGAATCTACCAGTTTGTGTAGGTCTGCACTGAGCAGTCTCTCCTTCAGCAACAGGACATTTGCATAATATGGGATCATCTTTTCTTCTTCACTTTTCCCTGGGCTTGTAAAATATGATACAAAATTTTTCATGACGTTAAAATCTATTGCATAGGAAATCTTGCTGGAAACACATGGTACAAACTAAAATGCATTTAAAAATATATATGCAGGTAAGTATCAAGGGGAAATTTGTAGGTGGTTAAGAATGATATTAAAATTGCTAACAACCTCATCAACAGTCTAAAGGCTCGACACATTGATTTTTGTAATCACAGGAAATTTTACTCAGCTTTCTGTATGAGTTGGATTTTGAGTTTATGTCCACAATGCTGAAGTTGGTTCTGTGAACCTCAATTATAGTCAACCATTGCTCTTTACTTAGCCATAAAGGACTTTTTTTGAGGACTTTTTTTAAAGTGATGGTTATTCTGAGTCAAAAATGGTCACTAAGCCCTGTATAATCTATTCACCATATGAACCTGAAAAATAATAGACTGGCTGCAATTGGATGTTTTAATTATAAAAGCAATACAAACAGGATATAAAGTTTAAAAATGAGTTTCTTTTCCTCTAGCCCCTTCAATCTCATCCCTTAATGCTAATCATTAATAATACTTTCTCATATATTTTAACAAACATTTTTAAAATCATATGCAAGCATATCTCCTTTTAAATCACAAATAAAATCATGCAATATATACGCTGTTCTGAACTAGCTTTTATTCACTTAGCAATGTATTTTAGCTATCATTCCATGCTCTACACATGGATCTAACTCATTCTTCTAGAAGCTGCACAGGATATCAAATAACATGCTATCATGGATATAACCATTCTCATATTGATGGATATTTAGTGTTTTTAAGTCTTTTTGCTTTATCAAGTAATATTTCGGCAAACATATGCATATTTTTGTGTACCTTTATAAGTGTATATGTAGAATTAATTGCCTGAAGTGCAATCGATATACAAAACACATTTACAATTTTGGAATGATAAGGCCACATTATTGATACAATGAAAAAGGTTGCACCAATTTACCTTTCATTGATAGTTTCTGAGAGGCAGGGATTTTATAAAGGGCTGAGATGAGTTCTGTGTGTGACATATATGTCTGCTATTCTGTCTCTTCAAACTTGACTAAACATAGTTCAGTGGCAGCTGAGATGATTAGGGATGAGCTAGTGAAGAGAGAGAATACTCCTATGGCATATGTGCCAGGATAGCAGCGATTGCTGGGGAGAGGGCAGAACTAGGATGGTGAGGGAAAGAGCTGGCAAGTATGGCTGCCATCGGTTTAGGACCAGATCTGAATTTTCACCAAGTTTCCTTGCTAGCAGCCTTCCTGACAAGTGTGGGCCTGGAGAGCAGAATCAAGAGCCATTCACAAGTCATAAGAATGGAGATGAAAGTGAATCGGAACCCTGTCTCTCTCACACACACACACACACACACACACACACTCTTGTACAATCTTCCTCGCTGCTCAAATTCTACTCCAGGTGTGCATTTACCTTTACTCCCTGTCTTGGGCTAAGCTTCTGAGCAAGTGCTGTTCTCAGTCATTTGTGGCTAATCTTCATGCAGCAGGAGTGTTCCAGGCTTCCCCTCTATCTTACCATTCAGCTTCTTGTGTGTGAATAACCCAGAAAATTTACATGACATTGTTCCAGTCCCTGGATTTGAAGAGACAGTCACATCCTTAAAACTTCCACTCTTTATTCAATATTTTCATTTGGCCTGGCATTTTACGAATCCCATTTTCATCCTTAAATAGAAACTCAGAAGTGCCTCTTAATCTACACCTTAGATCTCAGCCTTTTAAGTTGAGGGGTTATTTTAATGTTCTCAAGGTTATAGTTACACTGATAAGTTTATTTTGTATGCAGTGTTAAAATGCTAGGTACCGTGGTAGGGTATCTATGGATGTAAAGATGAATAAAACACGGTTCATACCTTTTAAAAGCTCATAAAATAGTGAAGAAACAGACAACACTAACTAAAATACCAGCCACTCTTTGATAAGTGTTAAAACATATATTTAATCAAAATTCTATGATGTCCTGCTTCTGGAAATGTATCCTACAGATAGACTTGTGCATGTACAAAAGGACACGTAGACCAGCATTCACTGCAGCACTGTTTGTGGTGTTAAGTTTGTTAAGAGTTAAATATCCTGAGTGTCTGTCGACAAAGACACTTTATATGTTTTAATAAATGCTCTCTATGTTCTGATATGAAATGATCTCCAGGATATATTTTTATATGAAAAAAGAAGCTGCAGAACACATATAGTGCATATTGCCTTTTGTATAAGAAATGTAGGAAAATAAGAATGAGAATTGATGTTCGCTTGTATATGCATCAAAAACATTGGAAGCCCCCATAAGAAACCAATGCAAGTGCTAACCTAGAGAGGGCATCAGGGATTAGTGGGGTGGATGAGAAAAGGGGGTGAAACATAGCTTCTCAATGTATACTTTTGATGTCATTTTAATTTTTAAACCATGTAAATGTATTTGTTATATATTTAAAATTATATTAGATAAATTTAAATTATTATAAAATAAAGTTCCCCCTTCAAAGTTTTGCATTCTCTGAGATATTTATAAGTGCTAAGCTACATTTCCTTGGGATAAAGAACATCACATGAGATTGGATGAGGAAGCTCTGAATAGGAAAAAGAAGCCTTCTCAGAGACTGGATTTACCACATTTTTAGGCCCACTATCTCATGGAACTGAATTTGAGCAAAGCTAGGAGGGAGAATGCTATTTTCTACAAAGTTCTCAGAGATGGAATTTCTTATAAACGGGTCAGATTAAGATATGGAAATAATTTTAGAAGTAGATTTCGTTCTTTAAACTTCCTACGGGCAAGGCTGTTTGGCCGCCTTGGGTTTCCCATGATGGCTTTGTAGGAAAGGCATGATTTGCCTGTACCTTGGGCTGCCTGCTTAAGTCATCAGATTGAACAATGTAACAATTTTCTAATCTAAACTTTGAATAAACGTCTTAGGCTCAGTTACAAATCAGAGAAATTATTTACCTTGCTGCTGATGATTTTATGATTATAAAAGACAATGTCAGAAGATGGTCGAAGAGGGATACGATCATCCTACAAACCACACAGGGACAGAAAAGGCCACTAGTGGATGGGGGACAACTTTACTTTCCTATGTATACATTTCTGCACTGAATCTCCTCACCATTACTACTGTTACGACCACTGCCTCTGCCTTTTCAGCTCATTTTAGCCATTTTTGACCATAAGACTACACCCAAGCGTTAAGCCCTGGTTACCCAGGAAGCTAGTGACAAGTGGGTAGAAACACAGAGGTGAGTGAGCATGAAGGCAGGTGACTCGCCACCCTTCCTTCCATTCACCAGTTTCTGTAATTGTTGCCCCTCCCCACCTCCCCACCCCCAATACCATTTAGTTTCTTAGCTGGTCTCCAACTTGTCCTGTAGAAAGGGGTTTAAAAAATCCCAGTGATTTAAGAATGAGACTTCCAGATACGATAAAGTGACCATATAACTTACCTAATCTAACTAGTACCAGTTTCTCTTTGAAGTGCTAGTGAGTCATTATTTTTATGCGATTACCACACAAATGTGCCCATGTTAAGTGAGCTATTGCCAGCAATCAGGGCCACTTGTTACATAACATCGGTAAGAGGGACTCAGGTGAGAAACAACTCTGATTATAGGTATTTAGTCCAAATGCACATCAGTTGTAACTCCTTAAATGTATTTCTTTTAGTAGCTAATTGAAATACTTTATCAGTGAAAGTCTTGACACAACAGTTATACAAACACACATAAGAGAACATGGGGAAATTAAATAAGACTTATAATATACACCTTAACAAAACGATGGCTTAATTTGTACTCCCTTTGTAATTTTAACTAAATATTGTGGTGAGTAGTTCTTACTTTAAATCCTAAGTATATGGGCATTTATTGCACACAATATGAAAATACTTCAGGAGGCTTGTGATTAACGCCGTGGTATTCAGGTATAATTTATAGAGACTTTCAATCAAAGACAAAAGGCCCAAGTAGATGATGAAACACATGAAAAAGATACTTATGTGTACAACCAAGGACTTAATTCAGATCGGCCATCTTACCTCACTTTTTCTTCCCTAAAATCAGTCCTAAAAGTTGTTACTAAAGTGATAAAATGATGGTCTTATCCTGGCATTTGACTAAGCTGCTCCTGGACTTGAAGCCTTCCTCTGGTTTTCTATAATACTTGAATTGGATTCAGGCATCTCCACGTCTCACTCCAGAATTTCTGGGCTAATAGTACTGTTTACCTCGTAAAGTTGTTAGGAAGATTAAATGATGTAATACTTGAAAAGGGCTGAAAACATAGTAAGCCCTCCTCAATATCAATTCTAGTGTGATTGCTGTCTACATTCACTTCCCAAACAGGTCCCAACTTCTTCTTAGTGCACTGTGAGAGAGACATAGGCTTAAATTGTGACTCACCATTTACTAGCTATAAGTCCGTGGACAAATTAATTAACTTCTTGGTAACGTGAATTAGTCCCACAAACATGGAGCACGCGGTGTGCCAGACATTGTGTCACATGCTGCAGACCCATGGATAAGAGCTTGAACATGACCCCTGCCTGCAAAGCACTAAACACCTGAAGGATGGGGCACAGGCAACAAAATAAGCAAAAGTAATACAGAGCTGTAAGGATAGTGCACTTACCCAACTTGAATAGGATCCATAGATTAGTCAAATGAGTCAGTAAAGCAGTGAATCACAAAAAATGTTATCGACATGTTTTACAGGTTCTGTTTCAACTTAAGCAGATTGGGGGCTGCTGGGGGAGGGGAAATGAGGAGTGATTACTTAAAGGGTACAGGATGTTCTTTTGGGATGATAAGAAAGTTTTGAAACTAGAGAGAGGTGGTGGTTGCACAACCTCGTGAATGCACTAAATGCCACAAAATTGCACACTTTAAAATGGTTAATTGTATGTCGTGTGAATTTCACCTCAACAAAACCACATAAGTGTACATTATTTTGCCAATCTTTTGATGGAGGCCTAAGGATTTTTCTTTAGTTATGTGGCCAATAATTGAAATCCCAGGTCATCTTTCTAGCATAAACCACACCTATACACACACACACACACACACACACACATATACATATATATATTTTATACATATATTTGTATATTTTTTTAATTTCCAGTTTTAATTTTTTTTTAATATCGAGACAAGAATTTAGATACCTGCAAATCTATCTCAGAGTAGAATATGTTTAGATTTGTGATTTTCCCATTTACAGTTTTACACCTATACATAATTTATATGATAGCAGTTTTTTAATAGCTTACATTTAGGTCTTTTTACATTCTTTTTCTCTTTTTACATTTTTTTCATAGAAAATACAACTTTCCTTCTGTACTCATATTTTATGAATTTATTAATATTTCATTGACTAGCATAGTTTGGAACGAACACATATAACTCTTGTTAGATTTACAATGCAGTTCAACGAATGGGAGCAGAAGTAAGGTGAATGAATGTACTGAGAGCAGTTTACCACCTTGGAGCACTGGGGAGGCCAGGGCTGGAGTCACTATATTTTACAAAGGAAATGATGTCTATCAAGTGAGCTGGTTAAGTAGGAGTCAGTTTTGAGAGCATTTACAATACAATAGATGCCTATAATAAGGATATTCAACCTGGACTTTAAGAAGTGATTGTAAGCTGAGGCCTAAAGGTTTGGAAGAACCCAACCAGAATAAATGCCAGATCATGTTTTAGGCACTGGAACTACCAGAGAGAGAAGAGAGCACATATAATGAAGAAATAGCAAGAAGTATGGCTGGGTTGTGGTGTGCAGAGGGAGTGTGTTGAAGATGAAGCTAAAAGAGGATTTTGCAAACCACATTAAGAAGTTCAGGCTTTCTTTTAGGGAGAGTAGATATCTATGGAAAATTTTTGCAGAGGGTGCTGATATAATCAGACTTGCATTTTAGAAAGATCCCTTGGACTGCTTTACATGTGACTCTACAGTTGATCTCAGGGGTTAAATGTGTCCCAAAAGTTAGATAAGGTAAGGAATGGAAAGAATGCAATACTTTTAGCAATGAGGAGTCTCCTGGTGACATCGGCGAAAGCGGTTTTAGAAAGAAGGCAGGCATAGGTGGCAGACGGTAATGCGGTAATGCGTTTAAAGAGTGTATGGGATGAGGAAATGACTGTGGTTTAGAGAACTTGAGCTTTCAAGGGTAGGACAGAGTAGGGGAGTACAGTAGCTAAAGATGAACATGGGATGAAAAAGAACACATTTAAATGCTGCCAGGATAAATCAGTAGAAAAATGTTGCAAACGAAAGCTTGAGAGGAAATAAGAGGGGTTAAAGGAAGAAAACCACACTTGTTATGGAATGCTGTTGTGAGGGGATCAAGCGCAAAGCGTGCATTTGGCTTGTTAGTTTTTTCCATTCTCTATGCACCGTTCACCCCCTTTTAAATCTCATTTTGTTCTTATCTATAACCTGATATTGATACTTTGGCCTGTGCTTTCTTGGCTGCTCACTCACAGTTTTAGAAAGCTCCCCATAGTGTAGACTGGCCTAATGTCTCGCATGTCACCTCTTCCTATCAATGCCCACAGTGCCTACAATTAATTTCCATTTGGCTAATTCCTACTCTCATCTTCACTGTCACGTTCAGCTGCTCAGCAGCAGTGATGGGCTCCTAAGCACATCTGAATCATCTCACGTACTCACTGAGACTACACTCAAGCTTTCCTGTTTTTCACTTAGCCAAGATGCGGGGCTTCTGTTCATTGTGGAAAGAGGCTATCTTCCCCCAGTGGTCTTGTTCCAATTCTTATCTTTAATTATTAAAAACAATTATTAATAGGGTTAAATACTTAGCGTGGGGTTAATTCCAATGCTTGTACACAGTAGGTGTTCAAAAATGCTAGTTTCCTCTTACTTAGTTCCTGGTTTCCTCGTTCACCTCTAAGCCATTTCTCTGCCACCCTCCTCCCATCCCCTGCCTTTATTTTGCACTGTGGTATATTTCTTTCCAATGTTTCTCTGCTTTGAAAAACATAGTTGAAAACATACTATTCATACTTTTTTCACTTGCTCTTTTAATGTGAATATTTTCCTATTGTATTATTATTAACTATGATTTTTTATTACTGCTAGACATTCCATCTTACAGATGTACCAAGCTTCACTTGACCTTTTTCCCATAGTTAGGCATCTAGGTGCTCATGTATTTACAAATAAAGATTTGTTCATATTGCAGAATATTTCCCTACACTAGGCTTCTAGAAGTGGGATTACAATGGTAAACATTTTAAGTATTGGAAGTGATTACTGCTGTTTTCTCACCAGCGCAGTGCTAACTTTTCAAGTCCCATTGATATTATTACAAAAAAAAAAAAAGGCTTTATGACATCTTTTACGTTTTCTAAGTAGCATCATCTTCGTCTTAAAAATACTAACCATCTAATTGTTTAGAGTGTTACACACTGTTCAAAGAGAACTACACAGATTTGATCCCTGCATTCTGAAAGTTTACAGTCCAAGAAAGGCATACTGATGCAGGTAGTTTAAGGAAGTCACAGCTAAAAGAGCAGGACCAAAGTACATTTATTACGCAGACTGAGGAGTGAAGAGAACAGTGGGACAAGCTGGGACACCTAGCCTTTACTTGGGCCAAATGTGAAGAACAAATTTGTGGTCTGCTAATTCCTTCTGAATGTCTCTGTTGTAATCTATTTCCTCCTCTCTTCCAGTGCATAATAACAAGTAGCTGCTCTCAGAAAGGTACTGTAACCACCACTTGCTTGGTTCTTTAACTTCCTCCTCCCTTCCCATACCACCTTCCTGTCCCCCAGCCCTGCCTTGGGTCCCAGACTAACCCCGACCTTACTTAGTGGGGTGGTAGGTAGCACTGGTTTGAAGAACTTACCAGATCTCCTGGAGCTCATAAGCTTGAAGTTGTACTTGGAAACCACAGGCTCTGACCATGGCTGCCAGACCTTCCAGACACCATCTGCTGCTCATCTGTCATCATCATCTTCAGGTAGTATGCTCATCTGGTTGGGCATACTCTGATCACCCTCCGCTGCAGCTGTCCCATGAGTGCCCGCTCCCTAACACCAAAAGAGAGCCCATCTAGATTCCAGGAACAAATCCATCCTTGTCTGCCTCATTCCCACCAATGATAAAAATATCATTAATAGCAACAATAAATATTTAATAAGTGTTTACTATTATTCATTTAATTGTTGGCCCTTCCATTCCAGGCCATGACAAGAGACATGCTGTAATTTACTCCTGCGGAGATATGATGACGCACGTGGACAAACGTATTAGCATATTATCACTGGCATCAAAACTAATATTATCTGTTTACCCAGAATAGGCCTAAGGGAGAGGGAAAAGCAGAAAACCTACTTATCTCAGTGCTCTATGCCAAGTCCAGGAATGGTGCTTGCACTGTTGCATCCACCAAGTCTAACCACAAGAAGGAGGTGATCAGAAAGCAAGGTGTTGTCAATAAGAATATTCACTAAAATAAAGGTATTGACATCATTGTCAGGCAGATTCTCTTCCTGTGCAGTATCTAGTCTGTTGACCTAGTCTTCTTGTTCTTCCCGAGTCTGATCTGTATCTGTTTTGCTGTGTTTCAGATACGAGGGCAGTAAAAATAAATTAGAAAGAAAGAACTTTAAGTTGCTTTTCTTTTTCCTTTATATTGGATTCATGCTAATATGAACCTATGGTCTGAAAAGAAGTTTTTTGATTATATGTGTATGCAGTCATCCATTTTAATCCTCTTACCACTGACTGACCGAGAGTCAATTACCAGCTAATACCCACCCACCAAGGATGAGTTACAAGTTATGGCAGGTGTTTGGTGAGTAATACTAATGCAATTTATTTTACTGTTTACTCTCTTCTCTTGGAGTAATCAAATTATAGATTGGCCCTTAAAAATTTTGTTTTTAAGACTTCTGTTCCATTCATATTAACCTTATTTTCAAATTTATTTTACTAATTATACTTCCTGTGCATGAATCACATAATTGTGTCTTTTGCCCATTTATCCATTGGGTATTGGTAGTGTTCACAAATATGTTTAAATAAATTTTCATATGTTTGGAGATAACTTTTTCATCTGTGGTTTCATTTGTTTTTATTGTTAGTTATTTTTGTTGCTTAGAAGTTAAACAATTTTTGTAAATATATTTGACCATTTTATTTCATTGCTAATTTCTCCTTTTTCTCCAATTATAAAAAAATTATCACTTTAAAGTGGGACTAAAAACCCTATTCTTCCCTCAGAGTTCCATTCCCCACCATCCTTGAGATCTTACACTGACATCCTCTGGGCCTCCGAGCCCAGGCCCAATAACTCTTAAATGTATTATTTTCAAAAATTGAATACTTATGACTTCAGCTGAGCTGTATCCTGCAGAGTCCATAGTCTAACTTTTTGTCCTGAATTTAGAACTATTTCCCATGTTTTCTGATGTCTAAGAACTCTATGGCTTACTCCATTCGTACCTAAGTTAGTACTTAGATTCACTCATTCATTCACTCACTTATTCATTTATTCATTGATTCACGCATTCATTTATTCAATCATTTATTGTATGTGAGACATATTCTCTATGGTAGTCCCCAACGAACCCCGCTTCCTGGTGTTTCCCCTAGGATAGGAACTGTGACTTGCTTCTAAACAATAGAACATGGTAAAAGTGATGAGATGTTCCTCTTGTTATTATGTTATATAATAAAAGACTCTGTCTTGCCAGAAGACTCATCCTAGAGACTAATCTTGCTGGCTTGATGAAGTAAGCAGCCGTGTTGTGGAAGCCCACATGGTGAGGAACTCTGGGCAGCCTTCACCCAACAGCCAGGAAGAAGCTGGGATCCTTGGTCTTAAAGCCTCAAAGAAATTAATTCTGTCAAGAATGTGAGTGAGCTATCAGGGGTTTCTTCCCCAGTTGAGCCTCAAGATGAGAATACAGTCTATTTGACACCCTGATTTGCAGTCTTGTGAGATTCTAAGTAGAGGAAACATCTAAGGCACACGCTGACCTGTAGAAATCCTCAGATAATAAATGAATGCCAATTTTAGCCACTAAGTATGTGGTAATTTGTTGTGCAGCAGTGGAAAATGAATACACTGTGTTATGCTAAATACAATATATTCATTCTCTCAATGAATTACTCTTCAAGTACCCCCCATGAGCCTTACACTAATATTATTTCCACTTTACAGATAAAGAAACTGAGGCTCAGGAAGTGAATTTCAGAACATTCTGCTCTCAACCATTGTACTATCGGCATGTTTAATTTAAATGTATTTGATTATTTCATGGATCCAAGTTTATCATGGTTTAAAACTTATCTTCTGAACATACTGAATATATTTAGGAAAAGTCCTACTAGGCATACCTAGTACACAAAATAGGTGTTTTTATAAACTTAACATTATAAAGAACTTTCCTATAACTTTTTTGTGCTGTAGTTTTGCCATATACATCACAGAAATAATATTAAATTTATAAAAAGGAAACATTCTTTTTTGCGTTAATGATGGACAGTAAACTATTTAGAAGGGAAAATAATTATGACTGGTACAAGCCCCAAATCACCGGAAATTGATCTGGACTTAGAACACTAAAGTAAACATCAGTTAGAATGTGTAGGATCTCGGATTCTGTCTTTAGCTGCAAGACAAAAACATTTCATTTTTTGTGCTAACTTTCCCATTTCTGATCAAGTATATGGAAAAATTATGAAGTGAAGAGACTTAGAAATGCTTTTTTAGAAAAATAACTGAAGTCCTATTTGGTTCAGTGTTCTGAGGAACTGAGATGGGATTACGACTCTATTACTGTGTCTCCTAATGAGAGTTCTTTCTATTCTGCATTTATCAGGTGTTAATTATTCATACTGCATGATTGAGGATTTTGGAGTCAGAGATTCACCTGCAATATTTGGAATACCAGTGGAGGTCTACATCAACACAGAATTTATACAGCAGCTGGTGCTAGTCAAAGCTAATGATCGAATTTCATTTTAATAAAAAGACCCCCAACCGAGCATACCATCTTGAAAAAAGTATACTTATCAAATAGCTTTCAATCAGTTCAAGAGAGATACCTTAATTGGGAAGAGGAAAATTTGCAGAGCAGTTTGTCATTGTGCCAATTTCAGATCAATAACTGCATGTCTGCTTTTTGGTAGACACAGCTTATGCTCTGTACTGAGTAACCATGCCTACATCCTCTCCATTTAGACAAGGCGTCTTTGTTCCATTTGACAATGTTAAATGATATCTTCTTTTAATTCCCCTCTGTGTCTCCATAATCACATAAGCAAAATTTAGATTTGTGACTATAAAGATCAACACTGTTTTTAAAATTTTTAAAGAAATTGTATGTATCTATATATTTGTAACAGAAAAGCAGCACTTATGACATTTTTATATTTTCAAAAATTGTTTTGTTGAAAGAAAATTGTATGAGTAAAGTTAAATTATGATGTTTTAACTATAAGAAGAATATACTGAGCAATGATGATCTGATTTCATATAAAATTATTTTGGAGAAGACTGTACAGAGTCATCTACCAGCAAGAAACAAAGAAAATGGATTTATTCTTTTGAAAGGAAGGATTTGGAATAGAAAAGAATGGGACTCAGCCATCAGGTCTTAGTTTCCTTATTTGTTAAAAGGAGAATTTCATTCAAGCTGATGGCTTTCAAACTACTGGTCTCATTGCTGTGATAGAGGGCATTATGGACCAGGCAAGGCAGGTGGAGGGGATGAGGAGGGTGGTAGAGCAAGACACCAACGTGGAGGTCAAGGCCAAGTGTGACCAAGAGGGCTCCGTAGTTTCCTTTCTCACTTTGACCACTTTGACCAGGGCAGATCTTTTTTCTCTTTTTCTTTTTTCCCGTTTTTTCTTTTTCTTTTTCTTCTTTCTCTTTCTCTTTCTCTCCTTCTTTCCTTCTTTTCCTTTCCTTTCCTTTCCTTTTCAATCATAATTGACATTCGATATTATATTACTTTCAGGTGTACAACATAGTGGTTAGACATTTATATAATTTACAAAGCGATCCCCCAATTAGTCTAGTAACCTCGATACCATACATAGTTATTACAGTATTAGTGACTGTGATTCCCTATGCTGTGCTTCACATCCCCATGACTATTCTGTAACTACCAATTTGTATTTCTTCCTTTTTTTCCTCCTTCCCTCCCTTCCAAAATCTATATCCGTTTATATAGGTATAAATGAACATATAAAAATATTGAGTTTCTGTGTAAGATTTCTTTTTGGAAAACAGGGTTCTACTGCTAAAATATAGTTTGAAAATTACTGGACTAGGCAATTCTAAGTCCTCTTCCTTCAATGAATTTCTTCCTTTTAGTAATTCTTCAATTACTGTTAGGATTTCAAGACCCTGGAACAAAATAGCAGGAGAGATTAAAAATCTAATAACATACACAACAAATATCTATCTCCATGAACTGTAGTTCTGCTAAGAGGCGAAGCTAAGGGTGAAATGGTGTTTTGCAGACCCCTACAGAGACATGGGACTAATTAATAAGTCTCTTTTTTCAGAGTAACTATACAGAACAGAGTCATACTCAGTTAGGCACCTAATCTACTAGATGATGTTTGAGCAGACTGACAGAATTATGGCCTCATTTTAAAAATCAAAGCCTTGCATTTAGAGAATCATATACTATAAGAGTTGGTGGGATAATGTGAGATAATTTTCTTCACTTTATACATTTACTCACCTATTAAATTAATAAATTTTTGTTAGAGTATGTATCAGCCACTATGATAGATATTGGGGTTAACGTATATTGTCCCAATCCGTATAGAGATTATTATGTTTTAGTGGAGGAGATAGCAATTAAACAAATAATCATACACATAAGTATATAATTATAAGTTTTTAAGTGCTATTAAGTAAACAAACAGGGTTCTCTGAGATCATAGAGAATATACTAGAACAGTAGACTGTGGAGAGTGACAGTGACTTGCCTCAAGTCATTGAGCCAACTCTAATACTGCAGAGCTGGCACTAGACTCAGTCGTATGTTCTTTGTTTTACCGGCTTGGCTGTGGAACTTTAGGCCAATAGTACAGGCTCAGTGATGGAAATCAGAAATCTATGAGCTCCTTTTCTGGCTTCTCCACTACTTTGAAATGTTGGGTAGCCTGAGAGACACCTAAATATCTGCACTAAGAATAGAAGCTTCAAATCTTTGAAAATTCTTCTTTGGTTAAAGTCTCTCTGCTTGCAATGTGGTTGACTACAGGCTGAAAATGGATTGCAGAGGCAAAAAGTTCCACAATTAAAGAAAAGCAATCTCCTAGTGGCTACAGCAAGACTACTAATTATCAAAACTTTCAGGCTGCAACCAGATTTGATAGCTTTCTTGATTCTACTTTGCTGTGAAACAAGTGATTTTGTTTCCATAGAAGGTCCAGTCCAAAATGTACATCAATTTCCATTACAAATCTTTGCCCAGATAGGTTTGCCAGAGCTATCAATTACAAGGAAAATGAAGTTAAACCATCATTATTATAATTATTAACTAACGTCAACTATAATGAACCCATTTTAATGTTTGGAAACTGAGCCAGTTGGGATAGCCTTCAGCTCATATGGATAGCAAGGTGTTTGAGGTTATTTTCTCTGGAAAGAACCTTCGAGTAGGATTTGGTTGGGTGTGGTTGGTGGCAGATTCA
This sequence comes from Pteropus medius, assembly GCF_902729225.1. Lineage (NCBI taxonomy): Eukaryota > Metazoa > Chordata > Mammalia > Chiroptera > Pteropodidae > Pteropus > Pteropus medius. The sequence goes on along the minus strand of NW_024349799.1, from coordinate 1,389,381 downwards.
TATGCTTTGGAGATCCAAAATACACAGAGACAAATGGCATCATTTCATGAATATTGAGATGCTTTGCCTATCTATCTCTAGAAGCACCTGCCATCAGCCAATAACAATTTAAGTCCTTCCTAGTCTTTGATGGGATAAGTGATCCACTTGTCTCAATTTAAACCCTAAATATAGTCAAGCGCCATTATTTTAGATTGTTTTGTTTGTTTTTATATGATCAGATTTGCATTTTTATTATATTTCAGAATTATTTGTACATATACACTTTATATAAATTTTTGCATTGATGAATAAATGGGATTATAGTGTTGGGGTTTTTAATGGTCTATTTTTTTTTCCTCTTGCAATCCTCCTACCTCCACATCTCCTTTCCTGCTGCCCCTACTCCCACCATAACCCATATCAAACTGGCTTGAATCTTTGCATATTTTTAATTCAAGCTCATATAATATTATAAAAGCGTGTGTGTGTGTGTATATATATATATGCATATATATAAGCATATATACATAAAAGTATATATATATTCCCACGTGTGGATTTTTTGGGGACCTTTTTTATTTTTAGAAAAACTGGATCATATTATATACCTTTTATCTACATGGATGCTATCTACCTCTGGAAGCACCTGCCTCTTTAACTAGTAAATACCTCAGGAGAATGTCTCCAAGTCAACTGGCATAGTCTACTTCATTTGCCAGTGCTTGTATGGTGTAGCTGCACTGTGATTCACTTTGTTTTCAGTTTTCTGCTATAGTGAACAATGCTGTGATTAACTTCCTGTGCATGCGTCCTTGTGTACTGCAGCTTTTATTTTTATAGGCTAGCTTTCCAGAAGTGAGAATTCTGAGTTAAAGATGTGGCTATTTAATTTTAATAAATGTTATCAGATTCTTTTCCAAAAAATATCATAACGATTCTCATTCGCATCAGCAATAATGAAAGTACTACTTCTTTCCGCATCCATACCAAAATGGATGTTATCACTTTTTCATTTTTGTCACACTGAAGTGTTTAAACCTCAGTATTACTTTATTTTCCATCTCCCTTACTACTAGTGAGTTTGATGTCTTTGTATAAATTCATAAGCCATCAAGTTTTGTTCCTCTGGGAGTTGACTATTTTCTTTTTATTTTGCATTTATGTTGGAAGAGCTAGTTCTAGAATAATCTTGCTTTTTTCATCTGTTAAATTTTTTTTCTAAATTTCTCATTTGTCAATTTTTGTAATTTGGAATACATATTTTTTTAATTATAGCTAAAAATTTACATTTTTTTCTTTTACAGTTTCTAGTTTACTGTCTTGGTTATGGAAATTTCTCCACATGTACATTTTTAAAGAATTTTTATTCTTTTATTTTTATGTTTAAGTTTTTAACCCATCTGAAATTATTTTTGTATATGAGTTTAACTTAATTTTTCTATATCATTTAAAAATAATCCACTCTTTCCTACTGAATTGGACTATTATCTTCATTATGCCTTGAATTCTCTTATTGGGATCTACTTCTGGATTCTTTGTCCTGCTCTACTGATTTACCTATTCTTATGCAAATACCTGATTTGATTTGTTTTTATCACTTATATGTGAGATCTTCTAATATTTAATAAAGCGTGTCACCCCTAACTATTCCTCTTATCCTTCTATTTACAATTCTATTGGGTTATATCTCTAGGGATGTGTTCCCTTAATAAACTTCAAGGTCAATACGTGTATGCCAAAGTTATACGTGTCTCTTCTGGCTTTAGGAGCCAGAATATGGTTGCTTCATCCTCTTTTGCTGTCTTGGTGATGGCAAAAGCACTTGTGGAAATAAAACTTCTTTCAGCCTGGGTTCTGAAGTGACAACAATGAGCAGAGCCTCCCTCATGATCCACATTATCCATGAGTGAAAAATGAACTGGTTATGTTAAATCACAGAGATTATGGGGTTGTTTGTTACTGCAGTAGTACCTAGCTCATTCTGACTGATGGGATTGTTGTGAGGCTTAAGTCAGATAATATATATAAAAACACATATTTCAAAGTAACAGATCAATAAATTTGAGTCACTATAATTAAAATTACTAGTAAATAACAGCTATAATAAAGTTGCTCTTATGTCTGGAGACAGGGCTTTCTGGCCATATGGTTTAATTTCAGGTAATTAAGATGATACATGTACCAGAAGAAATATCTGCTGCTCCTGCTCGACATTGTAGTTAAAAGTTTAATGCCAATAAAATGCAAACAATTTCACACTGATAAGATGATAGTCCATTAATGTAAGGAAAGAAATTTAAAACACATTTGAAGATAATGATTAATATCACGGATTGCAAACTGGAGGCTCATTGTGCCAACCCTGGGCCACAGTTGTATTTTACTTTGATCACAGTGTTTTAAAATCAGGGAAACACACACACACACACACACACACACACACACACACTTCTGGCTTCTCTTGAAAAAACTGTGAGATCACATATATATTTCTTACTGATACAGGGTTGTGTATGAATATGTGACCCTTGGGTGTTTATAGTGAAAGAAAATTTTATTATTTCTTGAGCAGTAGGGTAGAGTGAGCTCTAACTACAAAGAAGATAAAACACTACAATGGAAGGAAAAATGAGGGACTGATGCATAAGCCATTTAGTATCTTTTTGATAGAACCAGTTAATGGAGGAAGAGACATTTCTTTTCCTGCAGGAAAGAATAAAAATAGATCTTTGATACCTTAGCAGCAATTTTCATCTTCAAATCAGTTCCAGACCACATGGGATAATTAATTCTCTCAGCCCCCTCACAGGGTGAGAATCTCAGAAATACCATTAGTCAGAAAACAAACTCAGGAAAACATTTGCAAAATCTTTTGTCACCTCCGAAGAATCTTAATGTAAGCTACTGAATCGTCATTAAAACCTACAAACCGAACCTCCCCCATCTTGTTCATTTAGGAAAGGGGATCTAACACAGAAAAGGGATTGGATAGAAAGGTCTAGAATCTAGATTGTTCAGTGTATAATTCTTATGTAATTGCTTGAGCAGTGTCTAAAACCATTTACATTCATATCCTTTAAAATCCCTCTTATAATAATCACCTTCATCATTCTGGCTATGTTTTCATTAAAGAAGAAAACAGCTTCCTACTTAGAATCTGCAAACTGGCCCAGTTTTCGAAGGCAGACTCTCCCAATAAAAATATGTCTCTTGTTACATGTACAACCAATAAAACAAAACCAGCCTGTATAATTTAATGTAACCTTAATTCAGGTTTCCATGGTACGTATCACTATTTTATTAATTTCCTAATTTATTTCAAGGTATTAAAAACGAAGATGGATATCAGATACTGCTCCAAAGTAATGACTGTATCTTCTGTATTATCTGGAACTGACAGTGGATTTGAGAGTGGGGTATCCTCGGATCTCTAATAAGATACTTCTTTCTGTTTGCTGATTTTTTAAGGGTCATAAACAGTTCAGAAAGAAGGGAACACAAAATATCTGGTTGGAAATCACCTAAAAATCAAATTTATCTCATCAATAAGTATCACTTCAGTTCTTATTCGTTGGACAGGAAAGAGGTGAATATTTTAAAAGGTCTGGAGTAAACTTATAGATTAAAGAGAGACCTTCTCAAATCAGAGATGAGGACTTGCCACCTGCATTTTCAAAGATAGACTTTTAAAAGAATTAAATTAACTTTTAATTTTGATACCTTGAATACCTTAGAAAACTGCATTATCACTGATAAATTATTAAAATAACTTTTTCTTCTTCAAACATAATAAAGATCATTTTCATAGACCTATTACATAGCTTCAAGTGGAATCAATACAATAGATGAGCTGCTTTCTATTTTCATTCTAGTTATAGTGAAGGAATGTTTTTTGGATTCTGGATGTTAGCAGTTTCCTTTAAAAAATATTCTAGAAACCCTCTATAAATGAAAGGAATGTGTATAGTATGTAAATTCAAAGTGTGCTGTCCTCATTTACCCAGAGGAATTCAAAATAAGCCCCAACTTGTGAACATATTAAAGCAGATTGAAATGGATATTAGCAGGATTTGTAAGGAGAAGCACTCCAGTCAGTCAAACATGCTATGCACAAGAACTTTGATAATGTTGTTTTACTGATAATTACCTGCCGGCTGTCACCTCAAAGTGGGATTTCATGCAGGTTCCAGTATTTAAATATTACATTCAGAGCCAAGCCTGCAAAGACACTTATACCAATCTGGCCATGTCCATTTTATTTCACAATTATCTGTCTCTTGCTTCATGAAAAGCAATGCAGTTAACTCCGTTTTAATTGTATTTGATCTGTGTGGGCGAGAGAACATTAATACTACGCTCCTGCTTTCCTGCTCCAGAGCAGGTTCTGCCTTCTCTCCCTCCCAGACACCATCAGACTCCATCCAAAATTACTAGAAAGCAGTACTTCCTGACCAGCATGAATATTCATCTAACCTCAAAACTAGTCGCTGGAGCAAAACCAACACCCCACACTTACATTAACTAAAGGTGATTTAAATGGAAAGGACCAACTTATGTGGTCGTCCCAAGTGGGTAGTGCCTGTGAGTCTTCCAGCTCTGCAGATAACTTCCTTCTCTTGGCTACCACCACTCCTCACACTGCACCGCCCCCGCCACCCCCACCCCATACTGAACTCCTAATTAAATTTAACAGTTTAAAGAGTTTAAACTGTATACCTTTTTAATTGTGTCCTACTTTGTATTGGCTGATGCACAAGTCTGAAAATGGATATTACAGCTTTTTATGATATAATATCACCCTAATTGGTGCTTCATAGGCCGTGGCTGAATTCTTTTCAATTAAGCTCTAACATACAGTAACTGTTTCTCTCTGCAAATGCTGGAAAGCCATTCACAAGAGAGGACTGGTACTGCACAATTCCGAAGTACCTTAATGTGTCAAAAATGTTTTGTGAAGAAAGCTACACTGTAAATGCAATCACCTACATTGGTGTTCCCATTGTTAACTGGGAGTGAAAGTATTGCTAATTGTCCTGCGTTTTAGCTGGGTTTTTAAAGCATTATGTAGTAAGTACACCGGAGGGTCAATTTGTGAAGTGAAATACTTAGCATGCAAAGCGTAATACAAGATGCTGTGTAATACTTGACCTCTCAGCATAATAAATGTAGCAGTGAAACGCTGTGCATTCAGTATTCACTGAATAGAGCCTTCGCAGTGGAACAAAACCAGAAAATGTTCTCTTCATTCCTTTTTTTTTTTCACTAAGCGAAAATTATTCTTTATAATGGCCATTGCAGCAATTAGCTGGCATTTGGTAGAATAAATGTGCAGAAATAGCAATTTCTTATTTTAAATGAGATTTTGTATGGCGCCTGCAAATTACTTGAGGTATATGAATAATTGTGCCTTAGCTTTATGCTACAGAATAGGGTGTGGGTGGGTAGAAAGATTTCCTATTTGCAGTTAAATGTTTAGACATTTTATTATTTTAATTTCACTCACAGTCTGCCTGGATTGACCCTGCTTTCCCATTGATCATTTTATATGCGCCTGGAAGCAAGTGTGCAGATGGCGGGAGACTCCCAATTAGTGCACTATGTTTTTTATGTAAGTGCAATCAGGTCTCCTCTGGAGGCAATGGCACTGTTTAGACACTGGAATCCTAAATCAATACAATTTAATAATCTGCATGGAATGAACATTTATCAATATTCTCTTGGTCAAATGCAATTGAAAAGTTCATTAAATTTTTATCCAAAGTTTTTCACCTTATTGAAATGCATTCTTCCAGGCATTCATGATTCATCTAATTAGGCTTAAGCAGGGTATTTTTTTTCTCCTCAAAGTGATTCAGTTAATTATGTCCATATATTCATAATTATAAAGCAGACGAGTTGGGTAAAACTGAAATTATGAAATCTGCAGAGCGATTCTATGAGGTTTAGAATGTAGAATATAAAAAATAGATGAGTAAAAGTCAGAACAATGAAATACTTTGTTTTAATACCCCTCAGCCTACCTGCCACAACTGCTTGCTCACAGGGTTTTATGTATTTATTCACTGATCATTTGTAATCCAACAACTTCCAAAAAGTGATTTGAGGCAAGCACACAGTGAATAATAATAATAATAATAATAATGATAATGATAATAATAATATAATAATAATACCACTACGAATACTAAGAACACTTGACTAACGTGTCAAAAGTTTTTTTGAATTAAAAATTAAAAGATAATATATAGTCATTTAAAAGTTAACTATTCAAACAATAAAAATAAATCTCTTTCACCCACCCTACAGACCATCACCCCATACTCTCCTATGATATGTCACTACTTTAGTCTGTTTCTCACATTTCAAGTCTTCTTATTCCAGTCCTTCACACATTTTACTTGCATATTCTAATACAGTCTATATAATATTTTAAGTGTCAAGAATTTTATTTTCCCCCAGGCAACTTTTCTAGCTCAAGAACTTTTGTTTTGTCTTTAAAATTGTTTTCGGATTATTTTTTAGCTAAATAAAAAGACGGTCTACCCTAATTTTTATTTTACCTAAGACCTAAGCACAAACAACTTTTTACTCAAACTAGTATTCTTTCTACCATTGAGCAATGCCCAAAAATTCCTCTGCCGGATGCAATAATGAAGGCAGCTCATTATTGAATGACCTAGCTCATTTTTAAATCCAACCTGTGATACAACAAAATTAGTTATTGTTAATCTAATCTGGGTAAAATAATGTTCTCACACAGCAAGCAGATACCAATCTTTTATCACTCCATATACAAGTCTTGTCAGCTGTACTCCTTCACAACAAGCCCCAAGGAGGGTGTTGGGACATTAATCACTGTCTTTTCCTGATGGTCATGGTTAAGATCAAAATTCATAGCCACTGGCCGGAAAGAATAGTTCTATTTCACCAACTCATGATTTTTTCCCAGTGGGGCAAATAATAGGTCACAATCACAGTTTTAACATTTGAAATGATTTATAGTGAACCCAGGTAGCTGACTGTGAAAATAAATTTAACATTTTGAATTATATACAGATGCTCCTCAACTTATGATAGGGTTGCATCCTGATAAACAACAGGTTGAAAATATCTTAAGCTGAAAATGCATTTAATACACCTACCCTATTGAACATCATAGCTTAGCCTGGCTTATCTTAAATGTGCTCAGAACGCAATGTCCAAAAAATGCTGGCAACACAGTACAATGTAAAGCAGCGGTTCCCAACCCTCTTGGCACCAGGGACCGGTACTCCTATGAGAGTCTAATGCCTGATGATCTGAGGTGGAGCTGAGGCGGTGATGCTAGCGCTGGGGAGCGGCTGCAGATACAGATGAAGCTGGGCTCACTCACCGGCCACTCACTTCCTGCCAGAGTGAACTGGTTCCTAATGGACCACAGACCAGTACCTATCAGCACCCTGGTTTTGGGGACCCCTGCTGTAGAGTATCGGTTGTTTACCTTTCTGACCCTGTGCCTGACTGCACCTGTGGCTTCCTGCCACTTCCCAGCATTGTGAGACTATCATACTGCATATCGCAGTGTAGGGAATGCTACCTTTGTAGGGGATGTTTTAAGTGTCTACATCAAGAAATAACCTTTCTTTTCCTATTTCCCAAGGAAATTCTCTAGAAAACACCTATAGTTTTCTTAGGAAACTAAATGAAGAGGGAAGGCTTCATGTAGTTCACTCAAACCAGATGACTGTCCATTTTCCAAATCTGTTCGTAGTCTTCTACATCCTGCCTACGCTTGGGGTGGGCCTCCTCTTTGGAGAGCTTCTCCTCATTTCCACCTCTGGTTGTTCAATTCCTTCTCCTCTTATCAAGATCTGGGGCAAGTGTTCTCTCTTCCATGAGGTTTTTTCTGCTGTCCTACTCTAAATAAATCTCTCCCTCTTCCGAACCATGAGATCGATTTATCTCTCTACCTCTTGGTTATTTCATCACTCTGTTTGATTGTAGGCTTCCTGGCAATAGGATCCATGTCTGAACTAATTCCAGTGCTTTACACATTGTGAGTATACGATAAATACTTCTTGAATGAATAAATTTTACCAGCAAGATCCTAGTCAGTGATCCATTATCATATGTGGCAAAGAGATACAAACAACCAGAGAAATGTACACATTCCAGGAATGACTTAATCTACACTCTAGAACACAGCATTGAGCTTTTCTGATATTCTCTTAAGTTTCCAGATAGCAAACAACTTCTGGTGCTTTGGATTCATCTGGATCAAGGACTAATTAGTTTCGCAACTCAGCTGGGATCGTTTGCTACTCCCAACGCTGCTTTGCAAAGCAATTCAGAATATAAATTAGTAATTCTTTTCAACCAGCCCTTAATCATGAACATATGTATGGACTTTTGTGATCTTGTACAATTATGTAATTTTTTAAGCCTCAATTTTTCAATCTGTAAATTGAGGCCAGTAATGCCTGCCTCACATAGTTGTTTTAAGGATTAAATGTCTAATGGATACAAAAATGGTACCATCATAGTAGGGCTGTCAAGAGTCACATTATGTCCTTTGTCTTTATTAGAAAAAAGATGCCCCTCTCCCATCTATCAAAAAAGTATCCTAATAAATTTATAAATCCATGATGTCTGTGAAGTTCCTGGTACCCCTTTAGAATGTGGTACCTCTTTTGTATTCCACAACTGTGCACAATGGTCCACTATCTTGATAATGATAATAATAATTATGATGATGATGATGATGATGATGATGATGATGGATCTATTTTATTTTTAACCATCTGAGAAAGTTCTGACAATATTTCTGTAACCTGAGAAAGTTCTGAGGAATGAAGCTATTTTTGCTAATACGTACCTCAATGTATTATATTTATCTAAAAATAGTTCTGCCTCCATTACTAGACTGTGTACAACATGAGGGTAAGGGCCAAGATCCTATTTATCTCTGTATCCCCAGTATCTAACTGGGGCCTGGCACATAGTGAGTGTTCAATAAAAGCTGGTTAAATGAATTAATAGTTGAGGAGGTATCTCCATCACATTTCAACTAGTTATTTCTTCTCAACACACCCAAGAGGTGACAGGTTGAGATGTGGTATCAGAAAAAATAACACATACACATGTGTATATCTCAAAGTAACAGCTCATCCACATGCACTTAGGAAATACAACCTACTCTATTTTAATCTTGGATTATCAAGAGATGGTGTCATTGGTGAAAATCGATCTCCTGTATTGGGGGTACATTAGTGTGACTAAAGTATTTTTTAAAATGTTTCAAACACCCACCAGCTGCTACTAAGGGTTATGAGTCTCAGAAATGAAAAAAGAAAGTCCTTGAATGGTTGGAACTTGCTGCCTTCCTGACCTAAGAAGACAATGATTATTCTCTTTTTTTTTTGTGGCTTTCTGGCTACTTCTTTGGGGGCACGATTCTTGGAAAGATATCAGAACAACCTTTAGTTACATAGTAACAATGAAGGCTGTGGACGTATGGAGAGAAGACTTGTCAAATGGTCTTCTCACATGGATCAGTGTCCAAGGCTTTGAACCTGTTTCAGAACAATTTCTTATACTTGATTTTTCCTTCCTTCAACATTTCGAATGCTTTTTTTTTTTTAAATAATTCCTTTATATAGAATAACCACAGTATAAATTTGAACTTTTTTTCAATTCTTTCCTGATGCTTATCTTCTATTGAGCCTGATTTTTCACATCGTTTAGAGTTCGGAGACTTCAAGGTACATATAAAGCCCATCCTGTTTCTGTTGTGCCTCATTTTTTTGTTTGTTTTTGTTTTTGTTTTTGTTTTTGTTTTTTTTTGTGAAATAGCCAGGTTCTAACAGTGCCCCTCCTCATATGGCCAAAATGTTGGTGTGCAATATGGGGTGGCATCATGGAACTTCTCACTTTGTCTCCATGTCTGGGTAAAGGTGGATAAACTCTAACCAACCCTAGCCTCTTTTGTAGATGTTTATTTGCCATTGTGCTCATCTGGCAGAAAACATCAGTTTATTAAAAAAAAAAAAAACAGTAAAAGCTAACTAACATTTTTTGAGGGTTATACATCAGGAGCTGTACTGAGGACTTTGCAAACATCGTCTCGTTTGATCCTCACCACATCACATAAGGGAGAGACTATTAATTATCCCCATATCACTGGGAACAAACTGAGCTGAGCAGCTGGATGGTTTTCCCGAGCTATAGTATGATTCTAGGAAAGAGCAGAATCAGGGCTTAGGTCTGTTTAGATTCATAATCTGAGCTTGTAATCCTTATTCTTTCTTCTTTCCAGCTTCACAGTTGCCTTCACCCCTTCTCCTCAGTGAACTTCTCATGGAAAAGCATAACTGAGGGGGAACTGCTTACCCAGCACAAACCAAACTCCAGGAACTATGGGTGATGATGCATGGGGTACCAGAAATAATTGACCAAAGATCCCATTTCTAATTCTCTGTAGTGTGACTTGTGTTGGGGGCAGTTAGGGAATGAAGGAAGGCTGAGTGAAGGCACAAACATTTCTCTTCACTGCTGAGGGAGGGCGCTCTCACAAAGAAATGGCTTTACAGCAGGGAGGTGAGCCCAGGGGTGAAAGGGAGGATCTCCTGACCCACCTAGGAGTTGGGGCTGTGGCCCTGAGGCTCAGGATACCCCAAACCTCAGTGTGTGCAAGGCAAGTTCTTGCTGATACAAGGAGCCCAGGCCCCAGCTCCTGGAGAAGCCCTCTGCTTGGTGTTAGGAGAGAACAGCGAGGCCCCTCCCCCTGACAAATGTTTCATTCAACATGAAGGAGAGAGTACAATTAAACAATTTACTCAAAGAAACAGGTAAAACCCCATCTGAGAACCCCTGCCATGGTATTCTCTTCAAGTTGTATTTATTTAGCATTTGTACTGGCAGTTCTCAAATTTTAGGGTATAAAATAACCTGGGGGGGAGTGGTGGAGGTGATGGGGGCTTTGTTGAAAGGCATATACCCAGATCCTCTCTCCTAAAATTAGCATTCTGTGGGTTTGGGGTGAGTTCCTAGACTCTGCATTTTAGACCCCACCCAAAGAGAATCTCATGTCCCTCATCAAAGAAGTAAATTCTGAGAAAACCAGCCTGGAGTTAGGCAAAGGCTGAAAGAGCTGACGTTCTGTGGGGTTTAGGATGAAGCTTACTAATAATATGCTCCAAGAATTCTCATCTTTGGAGAGCTGGCAACAGCTGACAATGTCTCAAGCTGCTACCAAAAGTTTCTGGTACTTCTTCAACACTCGCTTCTAGGAAAATTTTGACACAGGAATGAGGGTGAGGTGAGGGCCAGAGAAGCTTTTCTTGTGTGGGGGTGAGAGAGTACACCAGTGTGCTCCCTATTGGTCTCAGCTGGGTAGGCCTTCTTTCTAGGTATTCTCTGCAGGAGGCAGGTAGGACTCCTTAGCTTCAGGGATGGCCATTCATTCATTCATTAATTTGATAGCTGTAGAGACCTCATGTATCTGCTTTAGGCCCTGGGCCTTGCACAAGTTTTTCTCTCTTCCTGGAAGGCCACGATCAGCCAACTTCACCTAGTTAATTCCTCTTCCATACCCGTCCTCCCTGAGGAGGTCAGTACCACTACCCCTTCCCATAGACCTTCAGGGCATCACTAACCTGTGAAAAGGGGTTCCTGGATTCACACCCATCTCCCTCACTTATGAGCCTCATGAGGGCAGGGACTGTGTTTTTGTTTTGTTTTGTTTTTAGTTCTCAGTCACTTATAAAAATAATTTTTTGAAATTCAGTTTTCTGAATAATACTTTGTCACATTTAGTAATATACCAGTCTAACAGAATGGATTATTTTTCTGTTTATAAATTATACAGCAAATTATATTGGCTAGAATGTTTTAACAGCTTTTGATGATTTTTATGAAGGTTTAGTTGACTAGTTTTAATTTCTTCTGCATAATAGCATTTTCAGAAATGTTCTATTGTTAACAGCTAAGGGTCATAGAATGGTTTAGCCTTTTAGAGTATATATTTAAGACTCAGGAAAGGGTATTTAATCATCAGTAACCACAACTTTACTTAAGATTAGTACCCAAATTCTGACATTCATTCCCTTAAGTGTGAAATTGCTAACGATGAATTTAGAGCAACTAAATCAACCTGGACTGCAGAGATTTTAGACACTAATTGCTAGTTATATGAAAATCAAGGTTGATATGCCATTCGAGGCATTGGTGAAAGAATGTACAAATAAATTCTAAATGACATTCAGAAAGATGGGGAAAAACTCTGAGTCAATTGAAATAATCTCATACCATGTGTAATGCTAAAATTTTTAAATTTAATTGCTAGAAACAAAATTAAGCCCACCATGCCACCAAGAAATTATAAAACAAATAATAACTATGTAATTTGAAAAAAATAGAAAATTATAGAGATTAGAAGTAGCCAAAGATAAAATGCTCAATTTTAGATTTTAATTTTCTAGCAAGGGTAAGTTGAGATATTTTTAACTGGTTTTATGCACCAAAAGATTTAAAATAAAAGGGCAAATGTGTTCAAAGATGCATAACGAAAGTTAGGAGGCTCAAAAGGATTGGCATAATTAAATGAATGCCAAAATGTCGAATTTGATTTATACATTACCATAAAACTAAAATTTGCAAAAAAAGATTTAAAAGATAGTTTAAAAATTCTAAAAATTATAAAAGATAGCTAAAATAAAAAATGAACTAAGAAATAATGAAGCAACAACATCATATACAAAGGCTAATATTCGTCTTAGAAAATTGGCAAAAACAATCTTATAAGTGCTAAATAGTTGACTAAACTATAAATAATAAAAAATAAATCTGCATAAGACTGAATATTTCTAAGAAAAATAAAATTTTGTATAAAAAATGAAATATTTTATGTGTATAAAGTATATCCATAGAAAACTAAGCTACCTTTAGCTTTTGACAAATTAAAACTTCTCAAAACGCTGCTATAAAAAGCAAATGAAAATTGATCAACTAAATCATCCTATACAAATTGTTGTAAATTGTATAAATAGTTAAAAGAAGCTTGTTTTTGGTAGATAATTACATTTAGTAAATTTGACAAATTAGTGATTCGGTAAAATGATCATTTGATAAATTAATTTTGCAGGGCTGCTTTTTGGCTAATTGGCCAGTTTCTTTTATTTGTTTTTTTTTTTTTTTAATTTTTTATTTACCATTGTATCTCAAAACCTGTTGCAGTATGTGGCATGCTGTAAGTATTCAAAAAATAGTTAATGAATAAATGAATGGATGACTATGCTGGGTGAGTGGAATACAAAGGAAAACAAGACTGTTTGGGCTCCTGGCTTCATGCAGCTTACACTCTAGGGTGAGTTGCAGTTCAACTGTGTCGTTACTGGTTATGTAACTACAGTGCAACTTCATCTACATGTTGAACTTATGCTCGGATTCTCAGGAACAGGTTTACTTTACTATGACACTATATTTAGGGACCATTTAAGTGGAAATATAACATCATTCCAGAGAGAGGTGAAAAAACTTTTCAAATAGGCCAGAGTAAGGCAATATTACATGGGACTGTTTGACAGTAAAATGTCTCATAAAATGAGTAAAACACTAAAGTTAAGTTCTTGTATATGTGACATTCATACAGCAGTTCATCCTGAAGTGATTGTCAAATGGACATGAGTGAGGAAAGCAAGCATTCCTCAGAGAGGAAGAAAGAGCCAGGTCCACTCTCCCCCTGTGAATCATGGAGGAAGTGATCCCTGAATACCATCCCAGGAAGTCACAGCTGGGCTGAAATCTTTCTTTCTTTTCTTTTCTTTCTTTTTTTTTCCCCCTACTCCTTCAACTCATCTCCATGTCCATGGCCAGAATGAAAAGAAATGAGTAAACCTGACAGGAGACAGGTAGGGTGTGCAAATGGGGAGCCCGGTACCTTGTGCATGGCCCGTGTTATTGTAAGCTCATGTGGAAATGGTACAGTAAGAGCAAGAGGCTTTTTCAGTGCAGTGAGTTGGAATTAAACATGCTAATTTGAGGTCTCTTTCAAGTATTTTGTTTAACTCCATTGGCCTTTAATTCCTTTATATCGCATCATTTAATGTAATGTTATTTATATATGAAGCATGTTATGCTTATTAACCAATGTGCAAAAACCCAAAGTACAGATTTTCCGTAATGGGCTAATTACAGGACTTTAAAGCCACCTACTGAGTTTTGCTGAGCTTCACAACAGGTTCACTGAACTGGATAAATTTATTCAAACGTGTGGAAATGAACCCCATTCTATGTGCAACGGTACTGGGAAAACACACAAATTATACCTCAATACCAGTTTAATGGGTCAAACAGTGAACCTGAATACTGAACTTATCTACATCTTAAAATAGTGGGGAAGCCTGCGGTAAGAAAGGGAAGTGCCCATTCAAGGGCGTTTCTCCCTGTTTGTAAACAGTGTCATAAAACAATAAGCCTGGCGATGAGGAGCGAGTTCTCCACACTCAGAAAACAGAGGTGGATTGCTTCCCAATAATCTTTGAAAATACACAACTTTCACAACCGAACCTAAGAGCGGAACAGAGTGACGAAAGCTCAGCAAACACACATCTCGAGTGCGGCCCTTTCATCTTTCCTGTCGAGAACGAGAGGTGCGTTTTCTTGCGTCATGATTTAGGAAGAATCCAGCACAGAGTGTTCAGAGTTGGAAATACAAATAAGGTATAAATATGTGGTGAAATTAAACACTTTTCAAACCAGCTTTCTCCCCGACCCCCTGAGCTTGATCAAACAACAGGGGTATGTTGATTATGTTAGTATTAATTCTTCATTAATCCATTCTCAAATGGTGTTTTTCATTTGAGAGTTTTAGAAGACGTTAGACTCAAGCTCCATAGTACCAAATTTAGAACTATTATCCTATTATAAAAATACAAAGATGGGGGGCAGGATAGAGGCAGAGAGGTTTGAGAACCTTGTCAGGGATAAAGTTGAAAGAAAAGACCCTAATTCCTCTGTTGCATCATTACCAGTGGAAGTACTGTTTTCCAATAGTTAAATACACACACACACACACACACACACACAGAATACACTAATAACACACACACAATATAATAACGACCATTTATATATGTCTTAGATGGATATAGACACTGCTTTTATTCTTTGATAGGTTCCTATAGTACAGGTAGATCTATTGATTTTGTCATGAAAGGGAAAAGAATGTCATTTCCAAGCCTGAAAGGATCCCGGTCTTGTCCTCAGGGCACCTGATTTGCATTGTATGATCCACCACCCAGTGGCTGACAGTTGGGTGTTGATAACCCAATTCATGTTCGTCTCTTCAGGGAGATGCTGGTGTGCCCAGCTCTGAAAGCAACAAAGCCTGGCAAGTGCCACATATACCAATAAGAAGAGAGTTATCTAGGAAATGAGGTGTGACGCAGGCCAGCTTCACCAAGACTCTAGGGCCAAAAAATAAGAATTTAAATATGAAATACTAAAATTTAACACATGACTGAAACAAAATAAATGGTGCACCACTGAAAGCATTTGAGGTAATTAATCAATGCTGTGTTTGTACATATCATTAAATATATTATACTCAGTTTAGATTTGATTTCTATGCTCCTTTTATAAAGAGTTAAAAGAAAATACATTTGAATTCACGCTGATACCGAAAACATGCTCCTAGCTTCTAGTTTTTTGGATTTCAAATCATTTCCATTAACAAACAGCTATTTGCCCTCTAATAAAATATGTCATTATGCTTTATTCACATCGCACAAAAGAATCACTGAAAAATCGCCCCAATGATGGCCAATAATTACACATTTTGCTCCTGTGCTAGCGATGAAGAGATCTGTTCATTGGAGAAAGCAGGTGCTGGGGCATCTAGCTAATAGTCAATGTGTGCCGTGGTAATTAGCCACTGCGATTGCTAAAATTAACAATTAGCTAACATGCAATTCTCTTTTTTGCAGGCTGCAGTTTACTTTGTATAATCCTTGCATGTTCTTAGTAATTATTCTGACAGCTTATTATTTTTATTTTTTCTGGTTTGAACACAGCTTTAACATTTGCATCGGGCGACCCAAATGTTCAACAGGCAGGGGTGAAACAACTGCTTGACTATGCATTTTTCTGAGGCACGCATTTGGTTGTGGTCTTAACTTTTCATTGTTGGGGAGGGGAGTGGTAGGGGTGAGATTTATGATTCTTTCATGGCTATTGTCTTCTCCCCTAGGGCTCCCCCGCCAGGCCAGGGCAGTGTGCTCGGTTATCCTGAAGCTCTTAGAAGGAAAACTGCCCAGTCAGCAGTAATTTAGACTCGAGGGAATAACTCCAGCGATGAAGTGTCAAGCTGGTCCAAACATCTTCTTTTCATTCTTCTTCCCTGGAGTGTGTCTTTGGTTAATGCATTCGCTGCCCCTGTACAATGCCCTCTGCCCTGCTTACCGAGGGAGAACATGTAGCATCCACGGTGGATTGTTCTTGTCTGAGAAGATATAGAGCCTTTCAGCAGAGTAAGCCTGAATAAGTGTCAGCCTTGTGAAAGAAAAAAAATTAAAAGGCAAGGGGATAATTTGTTTCCAGAAAACCTCTGAGAGAGATGTGATGCAAGCTCTTAAAGCATTCAAGTAAGTTAAATTGTGGCAACAAATTTAGCAAACTGCTATTCTAAACTTGTATTGTTTACTAGAGCAGCCAACAAGTTACCAAAAGTATAGTGGCATAAACAATATGAATTTTATTATCTTACAGTTCTGGGGGTCAGAAATACAAAATGAGTCTCACTGGGCTAAAATCTGGGTGTTTCCAGGGCCACATCTGTTTCAGGAGGCTCTGTTTCCTTGTCTTTTTGAGCTTCTAGAGGCTGCTCACACTCCTTGGCTGATGGCCCCTTCAAAGACAGCAAATTTGCATCTGCTTCACTGTTCTTCTGTAGTTATGTCTCCCTCTAATCACAGTTGGGAAAGAGTTTCCAATTTTAAGGACCTGTGTAATATATTGGGCCCACCTGGATAATCCAGGATACTCTCCCCATCTCAAGGCCCTTAATTTAATCATATTTGCAACATCTCCCTTACCATGTAGGTGACATATTCACAGGTTCTGAGGTTACGATGGGGATATTGTTGGAGGGCCATTATTCTGCCTACCGCATAAACCAGTGGAAAAGATACATCTGGTAAAGGTGTGATTCTCCACAGTTGTGAGCGAGTCATTGCTATCTAATGTCAGAGAATTGGTTATTTAGGAGTGGTGGGGGCTGGGACGAGGGGCAGTGGATTTCCATGGCTTCCATAGACAGTGACTCTTTATGGCCCTCTCATGCCAGTTTCTTAACTCATGCATGGAGCCTGTGCAGGCCATGCTTTGTCCTGTTGCTCCAGGCTTTCGAGATTGGAGAGCCTTTTCACCCTCTTGATAAGAGTGCTGCCTTTTAGAGTGAGGGCTTGGCCTAGCTAAGACCTATCATCTTGTGTACTGTGCTTTATTACAGTGGTGGGCTGCATCTCACTGGCTTGCTATGCAAATGGGTGACACGGATCGCTGTCCACAGAAACTCTGAATTACGTGAAGAAACACCACCCACTGAAGCTCTGACTTCCAAAATGCAGGAAAGGGGGTGGCAAAGCACTGGATTCCTGAGAAGTGCTGAGATCTTGTCCATGTGTCAGTGTGAGCCAAATGTCAGGGCTCAGAAGGGCTTCAGCAGACGTTAGGATAAGCCCAGGGAATCGAGTCCTAGGACTGGCTGCAGGCTGCAGAACCTGAAGAGGGCTGGCTGAGCAGGAGAGGTTAGGGAAGTGAGCTGTGGCAGAGGTCGGGGCCAGACTCCTGGTGGCAAAACACAGCAACTTATTCTGTTTGTTTAGTGGGAGGGAGCTGGAATGAGCAGAGTCTGCCCAGCAGATTTAGGCAGACAAGAGTCAAACATCCAGAGAAGAATCACAACTGAGTTTAACTAAGGTGAGACCTCACAGTGTCTCGGCTGTTCCTCGCCAAGCAGTAAAAGAGATGGGGGCTTTAAGAAAATCTACTCTTCAAAATAGCAATGTGTTAGGTTCTTTGCTTTACAAAATAATTCATCAAATGCGTTGTCGATATAGTGATCTCTTATGGACTATTTAAAACACAATTCTAAAGAGAAAAAATGTATTGCCCAGCCCCAACAGCATATTTATTGTGTAAAGCGGGCCATCCACATAAGCTAAGGCACTTGTAAAACAGTGAATAGAGAGAAACTTTTGGAAGCATGGAGCCAAAGCTTAAAAATGCTTTGCTAAAATCTCAGGGTATTTGCCTCAACCCGCGAGGCTGGTCAGGACGTGGGAGTCTGGGAAAAAGCTAAACCTCTCTGGTGGTGAGGCAAAGTAATCAGAATGATGGCAACAAAGCTGGGCAACGTGTTTAAGGAAAAATGTATTCCAGTAAGAACTGGAGCCATCTCAGCAGAGGGTTTTCCTTATCTCATAGAAGAATAAATGCGGTTTACGTAGAGTAACCACATTGGCTTAGAGAACACATATAGCATTCTGTCTCCATGACCCAGCACTATTTCTTCACTACTGGCTTCTCGCCAGTGTTAAGTATTATTTTACTGATTTACAGATGTCAAGATGCATTGTATTGGAAAATAGTTTGGGTTCCCAGAGGCAGGCCTGGCAGAGCTGGGAATAGAACCTAGAATTCATGAATTGTCCTCTGATGTTGGTCATTTTGGGCTGCATGTTCACAGTACAGGGGTAGAGTGAAATGAGGAAACTGGTGGGGTTATGGACAGGGACGGTGGTGGAGTGGGGAGTGGCAGGGGAGGCGGAGAGGCAGGAATTTAAGAAAAAGTGAAACATATGGGGCAAGGGGTCATGCAACCCCAGGTCAAAGGCATTATAGAAGAGTCTCAAAGATAGGCTTTGATGAATAAAAATTATTACACCAAATGCGACTTGTGGTCAGGGATGGCTGAGGAAAGGCGAACTGTCAAAAGTCATTACAAAGGAGATGGAAGGACAGGGGCTAAGTAGCTGGGAAAGGGATTACTCTTCCCATTCTAGATACTTTTTGTAAGTGGGGCAATAAAAGTCATACTAAAATTACTTGCTTACCTATTAAGTCTAGCACAGTCCAGAAAGCATAATTCCTGAAGTTCTCATAAGAAACTTTATACCCAGCCTAGAGCATTGTTGGGGCATGCCATGACCTACAGGTAGACAATCAGACCACTCCTACCTTTGCCCCTCACCTCCAAGCTGCTCTGCTATCATCTTTTAGCCTCATTACCTCACCCTCTACACCAGGAGCTAGCTCACTATTAGAACACACAGAGTGGCATTGGAAGCTGGGTAGGTTACTTAGGGAAAGAAGACAGTATAAATGTATTATGGGTCCATTCAGATCAGTGGTATCCCGTCCAGGGCAAAATACCAAATAGAAAGAATAAGAACACAGAGGAGGAGTGTGTGTGTGTGTGTTTTCTAGGGACCCTCAGAAATGCTTCCTCTCTAGCTTATTTTTCATTTGGTGTCAGTCCTAGTTTTTATGGGAGCTTAGGTTCCTCCGCTTCTCTTTAGAGCGTAGATTCGTAAGGCAGTGTTTGCTCCTTGGCTTAAGCCGGATGTCTTGTCATGGATTCCCCTTTTCCAACACACTCTCTGCCACTTTTTCTCTTCCTCCCAATTACTGTCAGAAAAAGATACCCAGCACTGTGCCATATCCTTAGCAAAATCCTCAACATCTTGAGGTTACCTTGTGGGATCAAGGTCGATGAGACCATTGGGTTCCATGGCTTTTCAGTCTATGACCGATGATGGCTTCTTCTAGTATATAGATTGTCTAGATAGTGTTCAAGAAAGATGGGTTCAAATGAAGATATGTTAGTTTCACAATAAAGTCATATTAGAAGAGACATCATTACAACATTTGACCACTATGGAAACAGGAAATACTACATATATCAGAGCAGGAAAAGAACTTGTTATAAAAAATTTAGACTTGGATGTACTCCATATATCCTCATCAGGTACTATATGGGCAGCATCATCGATCGCAGACTATCTAACCTAATCTCTGCAATAGCTCGGTGAGAAGCTGAGTCCTGTCACACAATAAAATGCTGTTGATTTTATGCCTCCCTTTACAAACTTTAGGCAGTCGGGATATTTTATTGAGACTTCTAAATGTAGAAATCTAATTTTAAATCTTACCATTAAATGTCTACACACTAGTGTTTTGTATGATTTAATGAGTGGTACCATTTATAGGACACAAGGTTATAATCTAAATTTATGAACTGTAAAGGAAGTACCAGTACACTGACTAACTAATGAGCTTTTTAATGATGAGAAATAGATAAAGCTTAAAATGCAGAATGCTTATCAAGGACCTCAGACAATAGCAAAGTGGAGCAATTTAGAAGTACTTACCAGTGCTACTGCTGTGACAGCGAGAAGTGAACTATTTTGTTTCATTTTAAAGCAGTGCTTTTCATACATGGGAGTAATTTCTATATTTTTTAACTAAAATTAAATGTCCTGGTATAATCCTCTTTTCAATAGAATTCAAAATATAAATAACCTATTGACACCACTTGTGATAAAGCAAGAGAAAATACCTCTACAAAAGGGGGAAATATCTGAACATCAACATGAGATGATGTGATCCCTGGTTTAGAGGAGGCCTGATGGTTGAGACTTCACTCAGGGAAGCTTTTTCTTGGAGCACCTTTCAACACAGGCTTACTCTCTGGAGAGGATGGCAGGGCCCTGGCTGGGCTGACATAGTATCGCCATCTCAAGTGATTTATAGCAAGGCTGGACTTCCAAAGAGTGTCTGAAGTTCACCTGTGGTTGTCTTTTTTATGCTCTGGGCATAAAAAAGAATTAATAAAATAACACTCCCTTGCCATAAGGGCTCTTTATCTTCGGGCCTCTAGAACATGGTACCCAAGACATTTCTGGCATGTAGCACCAGCCTGAGAGAGATGAGCCATTTCAGAGCACACAGGCCCACAGGCAGCTATTGGAATTTGAACCTGCTCTCCTCAATTTTAAAACTACAAGTCTAAATTCCCATGACCTAGGAATAAAGGAAAGGCCGGGAAATACTGTATGGTGGGGCTTTGCTTTTTCGTTGTTGTGGTTGTTACCAGTGCTGTTGTTGTTCTTTACAATTAGATTGAGCTTGTCTTTTCCTTCCCAGGAAGTGAGCTTTCCAGCCGATTAATTCGATTGCTCTTCCTTGGGCTATGGAAAGGTGCCTAGAGAGTGTGGCCTTCATTGTTTCTGATATATGACACAGACTTATGGCCCCTGACAGTTTCAACCCTCTTCAGTAAACAGGAGAGGTGGCATTACAGAAGGAGCAGCGAGAACAAAATCCTGGAGTGTTAACTGCTAGAGAGGCAGTGAGGTATGGTGGCAAGCATGACGTCTTTAGTGTGTCAACCCTGGATGTGAATCTCAGCTCTGCAACTTCCCGCGAGTTGCTTAACCTCCCTGGGCCTTGGTTCCTTTATGTCTTGTGAGGATTAAGGAAAAGGAACGTTGTTTTCATCCATTTCCATAGTCAGGGCAGAGTGCCTACCCAGAGAGAGGAAGAAGTCACTGAATAAGATCCCTCCAAAAGCCACCTTGCCCTGGATTCTCTGCCAGGATAATTTTCTGTGTTTGTCTCCAGCTATCCTCGCTCTTGTGTTCTGATTTATTTCATTTCATCTTGTCGCTTAACTCCTCATCTCTTTACTCCCCTTTGAGTCCTGAAAATCCTCTTTCATTTTAAAACAAATCACTAAGAACTTGCCACTTTTGAGTTTAGTTCAATTTGAACTAAACTCTCACATCACTTAATTATAATCTACACTTGGTTTTACTTGCATTATATGACATGTTAATTTAGGATTTCCAGATAAAATACAGAACAACCAGTTAAATCTGAATTTCAGAAAAACAAGAAATAATTTTTAGTATAAGTATGTTCCAAGAAATAATTGTTTTTATTTACCAAATTTGGCAATTCTAGTTGACTAAATGTGAGCAAAGTTTTCCTTGATAATATCTTTACTTTGTTACTTTTACATCTTACCAACTCCCAGAAAGATTTTATTTATTGAATTTTGTCTTGTAATCCTACTCATATAATGCAAAGAGGCACAATTTATGTGCCTATTCTATTTTGCTTTTTCCAGGATCACCTCTCTCCATGTGTCCATGGTGTATGCCTTGACTTACACGCACATGAGTTTTATAGCTGGGAGGAACACACAGTCTCAGAAGTCATTGGAGACATCTATGTTCCACAGAATTCAGTAAAATTACATGTGTGATGGGCTCAGATCCAGGGTACCACCAGCTGGGCACCTCCTACGCATATTTCTCCTCTTTCCCCTCCCTAGAGCTAAGGCGAGAGCTTTTAGGTACCTGATGGAGAGTTGGAATAGGCCGTGACTGCAGGAGGCAGGCGTCCTGTGGGTTTACAGATAGAGTTTAGGGGGTCCATGAATTTGGATGGAAAAAAATACATCTTTACTTTTATAACTGCTTTCGCTTACAGGTGCAGGCAACAAAAACATTAACTATCACTACCCATGATTGTGTCACTAAGAGAAATCACAGATTTTTTTATGACACATCGAAATTATTACAGATATTAGAATTTTAATTACTTATTTTTACTTCAGAATGATAGGAGGTACTAGATCTCTCCATAGATTTTATTATTTAAAGCAATAATTTTATTAAGAATAAACAATAATAGAGAAATTGCTATATATAATTTTAAAAATATTTCGATGACTTTATTTAAAAATATTTGATAACTTTATAATTGATTTCTTTTGTAATCCTAGGTATTTTATTTTATGCATTTAAAAACATTCTGGAAAGAGGTCCCAGGACTTCATCAGATTGCCAAAGGATTCCATAGCACACACAAGAAAAAATTAAGAGCTCAGGCCAAGGGAAGACCCGAGCTGCGTATATATAATTTACTTTCCCAAATCAACCATAACCGAAGCAAAATGGGCAGAACTATCTTCATTTTCTCTGCTAAATGCATACTTCGAGCTGCAGACTTCCTTGCCACGACTTCCACGTTGCCTTTAAGATTCCTCTTAACCTGAATTTTACCTGCTTATATTTTTTTTGCGGGGGAGTGTAATGTCTGGAGGAGAAGTTCAGAGGCTTTAGGAAGACCCATGGGAGTAAAAACGGTGAAAGAAAAGGAATTAAGATTAAAGCCCAAGTTCACGATCACTGCTTGGCTCCATTTTCAAGCTCTTTTCAATCAGGATCACTATAAATCCAATATAAACAAAAACGACATTAAATGAAAATATTAAATATATAACTGTTGGGTAGTATAGCAAAATGGAGTTTATTTGATACATTTAGATTTGATCCCCGGGGCATTTGTTACTTTGAGGGCAGCTCCTCTCTACATTCTGGTTGGCAAGGTTCAGAGCTCAGGAAAAGATGAGCTCCGTGACCGGTGCGGAGAAAAGGGAACCTTTTACTGCCCACACCCCTTTGTTGCTTGTGAGCTTCCAAGGGCTCTGGGAAGGTCGAGGGAGGCAAGGGGCCTAGAGATGGGGGACTGCATGCTGGAAAATGGGTTACTTGCTGGGTGGGAGGTGGGGGTGCCTGATCCCCGCTTGAGCGGGAAGCGGGGGAATTGAATGAATGCCTGGGGGTTGGACTGGGAGAATAAAGCCACGAAGGGACCGGTCTCATTAAAGAATCCATTTCCCATTTTCTGCAGTTTGCTACATTAACAAGCTGAGCCCTGAAAGGATTAGATCTGCTAAGTGAGTGCCTGTTCTGTGCACCATTGCAAAACACATTTCAGAAAGCAGTGGATTTGTCTTAAATGAGTATCTGCTGGAGGAGCAAAGCCCTAGGAAAACAAAGGGGCCCGCCGGGGTAAGCTAATAATTCCTGCTGTGCTTTGAGGGCAATGAAATGACTGCAACCCTGAGAACTTTTTCTCCCTCCCCTGCAGTTGGTATAAACATAAGAGCCATTTTGATGATCATATCGACACCTCAGCAACAAGTGCTTCCCAGGTGCCAACAAAATGTCACTTTCCAAAGGGTTAAATGAAGCAAAAGGCCTCGACCTCAAATATTCTTTTTCTGCACCCATTTAGTATGCATACCTATTAAACAAAACAATGGGCACAATTTCATATCCTGCCTACAAATAATCGAATGATACAAGAACAAATCTACCACCAGCTGCTCCGTCCCATGCTATGCTTTGACTGGGAGGGGAAAGCCAAGTTTTGAGCAGGGTCTAGCCTGACTCAGGCCGTAACTTGTGAGTCCTGCTATTCTAACCCTTTCTCTTGATCTGCTTTTCAGCCTGTCTCAGAGCACACAGCTCAGAGCAGCAGGGAAGTTGCTTAGCAAAGGGCCACCCACTTGCCTATTATTCCTTCCTTGCCTGTGACATGACACAAGAACAAAGTAGACATTAACCGCTACATTAAACCCAGAAAGAAAGTAATCAGTAACCTGTTATTCCCTTAATAAAGGGAAACACATGCAGTGTGAAATCCAGAAGACTAATCAATAGCCACAGACAATGTAATGTGCCAAACAAATTGCAAATCAATTAGAATCCTTGTTTTCTTTGAAATGGTTCACTATATCTAAAGCAATTACTCCTTCATTAGACCTAATTTAACAGCATGACTGCCCTGGCTACAACTGGCAGCGTCTGGCTATCAAATGGAAGAATGGCAGCTTATTTCTGTCTGTCTGTGAGTCTAGCACCAATCAAAAAAAAAATTGAATTCCTTTATATGAGAGAAACTTTTAATGAATGAGTGGATATTTGTCTTAATCCAAATATCAATACCAGAATGAGGATATCTCCAAAGGGAACTTAGAAAAGAACTCAAGAATTATTAGACAAAAATCTGTAATTAAAAATGTATTTCCTTTCTTTTTATGGTAGCTTCAAGTAGATAAAAATAGCATTTAAGTACATAAGGTCTTTTTTAGCTTTTCAATTTAACTAGTTTTAGGACTTTTGAAAAAAGAATCCTCCTGATCCTTATAGGATCTGGAATAGTCTTGTAAATGATTGCCTAAAAGAGTACTAGTTCACTCTGTTTTTAAAACTACTTAACAAATAGCTTTACTGAGGTATGATTTACAGTTAATAAGATTCATCTATTTTGAGGGTACATTTAATGAATTTTGACAAGTGTATACAGTTGTGTAACCACCACTCCAATCAAGATCGAGAATATTAGCCCAATTGTTCTCATGCACCCTTTTGCAGTTGGTCCCCTCTCCTCCCTCCCTGGCCCCATTTTAATTTTAAGCCCATTTTACTTTTAAGAACAGTTTTCCATCCTGTGGAGATATGGGACTGGAAAAATAACTGAAATAAGATTTTTCTACCAGTTCGGAGTTGGAGGGTGGGAGATGGTTTTGTCTTTGTTTGCAGTGGCAAGTAACAATTTCTTAGAACTGTAGGAGATTACAAACTTTTTTGAAAGTAGATATGCTTAAGGAGATCAAACCATTTCTGGAAGTGGAAGTAAATAGTCCTAAGTGAACTGAAAAAATTGTAATAGTCACAACTTGTTATTAAATTGCCAAACCCAGTAGGCTGATATTTTAATTTTCTTATCTTCGAGAATAGTCATGGCTCCAAGACTTGTTTTTCTTTTTTTGATTTAATGTTCCTGAGTTATTTTTTTCTGACTTTAAAACCAATTCATTTTGATTATATGAAATTCCAACATTACAGAATTACAAAAAGTAGGCGGGAAGATTTTTATATTTCTATTCATCCCAATAATTTTCAAAAGGATGCAAAACTATATGTATAAGGATGTTCTTTATAGCATTGTGGTAATAGCAAAATATTGGAAGCTCTGGGAGTTCAAGACTTAAATTAAGCCACACATGTCCCTACTTCCCTTCTTCCTTCCTTTGCTTTCTTTATTACAGCTTTTACTCCCCCACCCCTCCCCCTAATCCTCCCTCTTCACCTCACATCGAATGCCTTTTCATTCTCCTTTGCCTTTCTTCTTTTTTTCTTTAGAGCTCAGCGCAGGGAAATTCTTGCACTGAGGTACCTATATCTTTTGCAGGCCAACTTACTCATTTCCTATCTCCTATTCCTCAAAAGATAATATTCTGCCAAAGCTTTCGCATTCTTAACATAAATTTGTGCTACCCCACCATGCACCCCATCTTGCCTCCTTTAACTTTTCACTATTAACACTGTCACTCAGTCAAACTATTTTTTGTTTCTATTGGTTAGACTAGCACTCATAATTTACTCTAGTCAATCAATCAATTAATCAACGAGCATTCACTGAAGGCTTGCTTCCCACTAAAACCTGATTGGCTGATTCTGAGAGTTGATTTTTAACTCTAATGAAAAAGCATATATGATGGTGGGGGATGGAATGAGGAAGTTATGAAGTTTGATCACCTTCTAAAGGTGATTTGGTTTGGCACTCAGGCTCAGCGAAAGCTGAGTCAAAGTAAGTAACTTTTCAACTCTGTGCTAACCTTAGAGAAGAAAAGGCTCCGTCATGGACACTGCAGCTACTTCCACATCAGGGCCTGGCTCAAAATGAAGTGTCCTTGGGAAGGAAGATGCTATAACTATCTGAAGAGTATTTTTTTATTGCTAGGTAAAATCTTCCTTAACCCATGGCTATTTATGCTCTCCAAATGTGTGTGTACGGAGAATGTTTGTGTAAAGACATGGATGTCTCAATTATTCATGTGCACCTCCTCCCAGTGCTTTGCCGCAGCTCCAAAACAATTGCCAGCTAACAGGCAGATGGACACGTAGGGCGCTCTCAGTGGGAGTTCACGTGGTGGTAGTTGAGGAAGAGATAAGTGTTGGTCTCCGACTAACAACGTGGTGACTACTACATAAGTAAATACTGAATAAATAAATGTGAACTCTTCTAAGGAGAGGAATGGCAAATTTTATCCTTTGTCTGGCGAAGAGACAGGATCATTTGAGTTTTCAGGCAGTTTCTTAAGAAAGATAAAAATAAATTAAATTTTAAAACTTCCCAATAGAGAGTGTTGACAGAAAAGCCTTCACTCATAATTTTATATCCAGCCATAGTCACTGGTTAGGTCACTGCTGGCAATTCTTTAATTGTTAGCAGTCATTTAAATTTTTTTTTTTTTTTTTTGCAAAGCAATGTCTGACCAAAATGAACTATCTAATGGCTCTGGTTCATATACTTTATATCATTCCCACCCATGGCATGGAGACCTGATTCTTGCTAATGTACAGATAAAAGCCATAACGAAATGGCAACAGAACAAATGAAGCCTGTCCTTTAAAATAAGCATGGCCCTTTTGTTTGTCCTGCTATAGAAAAAGTGCATAGACGGGACTTTTGCAAATTTAAAGGGTACCAACTTTTTATCTACTATCCCTACTCCTGGGAATAATCATTTTGGTTATTGAATTTTTTTTCCTTGACTCTCTTATTGACTGTTAAGATGAGAATTTTACCCACCATGGATGAATGTTAACTAATACAGTTCTTCATGCAAATGCAAACTTCCTCTTTACCAGCCTCTGGTGACTCGGCGTCTTGCACCAGCGTGGCATCATTCAGCTTCAGTTGCTATAGCATTTTCAAGAACCTCTCTGTTCTTGTCATAAATTATCTTTAAGTGAAAAAAGCTCAAAGGAGGTCTGCAGCAAACTGTATCAAATAATGAATTTGTAAGCGGTAGGAGAAAACACTTATCTTACTTATGCTCTTCTCCCATCGATTGTTCAGTGACCCTTCTTTGGGATACAGATGAGCATAACCCTGAAAAATGTTTGTGTAGTCTTTCTTTAACTGCCAGCCTGCGGGCTGCATGATCTAATAAATATTGGCAGGGCCAAATGAAATAATATAGAAGAGCTTCTCTTCTTTAAAGTCCACAGACCAAGAGACTCTTGTCACTTGTTAATATCTCCATCAAACACTGAAGTGTTAACATATGTGATACGACCACGCAATCAAGTAAGGACCGATTTGTTGACTAATTAAACCAACACAACAAGCTCTTTAGCACCTACAAGTGACAAGTTTAGAGCAGGCAAGTGGAAACTCTCAATTGAGCCCCCTTTTATGAGACTATCATGCCAAATTCAATTCTGACTGAGTAGTATTTGAATGTACTTGACTTCCACCATGTGCTGACATGCTTACAATAATTCATCATGGGTGACAATAGCCCAATATTAGAGATTTATGATATATACAAAACAGTTACAAATGCAATGTAGCCCTAATGTGGGTCTGCTTTCCTTACCCACTGCCTATTGATATTATAATTAATGGTCAATTACTTCAGGAAAAGAAAATAGAAAATAGTCATTACTGGTTTCAGTCATCATTGGACTTTTTTTTTTTTTTTGGCAAATTCTTGAGGTAAATGAAACCACTTCCATAGTGTTTGACAGTTGCTTCAAAATAATAAAAAAATGTATAAGTCTGATGTTCATGACTCATTTTAGCAATGAGAATGAACTAATAATAATGTTCTAAAGGAAACCGAATGTAAATTAAATGGCCCGAGAAGTGGAAAAGCATTCCAAGGTGTATCTTAGTGTGAGCAGATAACACATACATGTTATATCTATGTGCATATATATATATACTTTCCCCCACCTACCTCATGGATGTTTTATATTCAATTTCCTTGTTTGTAGACTGAAGCAATTTCACTAATTTATTTCTAATGTCCTTCCAAACCCTAAAATTTCATTGCCTCTGATCTGACCTGTCCACATATAGGTTAATGAAAAGAGAGGCAAAATCATTTTTATTGTTTTTGGCATGCAGTCAATTTCTCTCCCTCTGTCCTTCTTCCTCTGTATACTCACTTTCTATCCTTTATATGCACATATTCATATTTTCTGTATCCAGTTGCAACCCTCTTCTGACTGACTCCATCCTTGCCAGGTAGATAATTCCACTTGTAGATAACCAAGAAATGAGTGTAGTATCTGTATAAACAAAACATATACCTTTAGATATATGAGTCACATTTTGCAATCCCTTCATGCCTGTTAACACATTAGCACATAAGGCACGTTAGCAGTAGCAGGGGCCCCAGGGGCTGTTAAATTAGCAGGAGAAGCTAATTTAAGGTCGTGGCACTTAAATCCAGAATTGGCCTGTACCCTGGGCGCAGCTATAGGTGTGTTCTGCTTTAGACAGGCCCCAGGTTCTATGCATCCCAGAGCTGCAGGTCAGTAGCTATATTACAGGTACTAAATGCCTTCTTGTGTCCCACTAGTAAAGGAATACTTCTTGGCCCAAATACCTGGCTTGGATCATAACCTGGTAAGATATCAAATAAGTTCTCATCAAATGTTTGGGTTGACCTCCAGACCCTAAGTGGCCACATCCTGGCCATCAAAAGAGCTGTGTGATAATTCCCCCCACCTTTTGACGAAAATGACTGACATTATGCTACCTGCAAGTCTTCCTGCCTCCTGTCCCCCATCTCCCACAAAGGGACAATTTTCTTATTTCTCCCTAAATTTCTAGATGAATTTTATTTATTCTGAGTAGACAATATAGTCACATGGTTTAAAAATAAAAATGTTATAAAAATATGTTCATTAAGAAGACTTGTTCATAGCTCAGCCTCTGTCCATCCAATTTCCCATCTCCCTTTTGGTAAATTCTTTTATTAGTTTCTTGTATATCCTTCCAATGTTTCTTTAGGGAAATGTAAGCAAATATATATGTATTTACTTCTTTTCCTCCCTTTCTTAGCCAAAATGTATCATACAGTATGTTGTTCTGACCCTTGCTTCTCTTCCTTAACAAAACATACACTGGAGGTATTTCCAAATCAGTACAGAGACTTCTGCAACAAAGATAAAAACTTTATTCCTGAACAAAGTTTCTTCCAGGAATCCTGGCCTTTCCTTCGCAGAGAACTGATTGGAGCATAATAGAGGGAAACTGGAATCTCACCCTTAAGCCCAGAACAAGCCTAGAAGAAGCCATTTCCTTTTTGCCTGAGAAAACCTGCTTTAAGAAACTGTGGGATCTTCTGAGAGGTCACTGCAGGAGAGGATAGATGAGGTTAAGGTATTGCAGAAGGCATGAGGCAAGCTGAAATGGAGTCCAGGTCTTTAAAGTAGTTTGATATTCTGAGGAATTATTCTAGGAATAATAAATTGTTCTTCTGAAGATCTTTTTTTTCCTCAAAAGGTTTCACTTTTCAAGTTTGGGGGCAGGGCTCACCCAGTCCTGAGTTTTCTCTGTCTGGTTCCTACAGTCTCGACTAGTTCTGAACCACTTGGGACTTTAGTTTCTCCAAACATACCTCACTCTAAGTATTTTAAAAACCATACATACAGCTTTTTAAATTTTCTTCTTTTGATTTAAAAATTACTCTGTTTATCGTTTGCAAATATGGAGAATGTAGAAATGTATACAGAAGAAAATTAGCTAAAGAGAAAACCACATTTGTTTTGGTATATAGTCTTTTGGCTTTATAAATAGGGATCATATAAAACATACTGCTTTGTAACATTTATTTGTTTATTTTCAGTTCACATAGCTTTTTTTTAATTAAATTGATTGGGGTGACATTGGTTAATAAAATTATATAGGTTTCAAGTGTACAATTCAACAATATGTCATCTGTATATTGCATAGTGTGTTCACCACCCCAAATCACATCTCCTTCTGTCACCATATATTTGACCCCTTTACTCTTTTTCTACCTCCCTTCAACCCCCTCTCCTTCTGGTAATCTCTAATCTGTTATCTGTGTCTATGAGTTTTTTGTCTTGTTCTTTTGTTACTTTCAGTTTTATATCCCACATATGAGCGAAATCATATGGTTCTTGACATTTTTCAGCTGACTTATTTTGCCCAGCATAATAATCTCAAGATCCATCCATGTCATTGCAAATGGCAGTATTTCTTCTTTTCTTATGGCTAAGTAATATTCCATTGTGTATATGTATCACATCTTTTTTATTCAATTGTTTATCAAAAGATACTCAGTTGTTTCCATGTCTTTGCCACCGAGTTCACATAGTTTTTAAAAAATTGGTATACTTTATTTTTAGGATGGCTTTAAGTTTACAGTAAAATAAGTGAAAAGTACAGTGTTCCCATATATCTCCATAGCCTTTTCTTCTTTAACTATGTCATTAACATTTTTGTGAGTCCTGTAACTTGATTTCTTGAATATCTTCATAATTTTCCATCACATATATGCATGACACTTTAATCAATCTCCTGTAGTTTAGATTGCTTCTCACATTTCTCATGTTCATTATTATAAATAACACCATAATCAACATCCTTGTAAATTAATCTTTGTCCAAATCTCTGAATATTTCCTAGAATAGTCTCAGAAGTAGAATTGCTAGGTCAAAAGACATATGTATTTTTAAGGTTTTTGACACATAATTGCCAGGTTAGTTTAGATCTATTTAAAAATAAATACAAGGTATCAGACAGAGAAAGACAGATACCATATAATCTTACTTACACATATGTACTAAAGAACAAAAAAAAAAAAACAAAATGGAAACAGAGTCATAGATACAGACAACAAACTATATCATAGGATTGGCTCATGCAGTTACGGAGGCTACATAAAAGTCTAACCAATATACTGTATACTTGAAACTAATAATAAAATAAAATAAAATAAAAAAAAGAAACTCCACAACTGCCCTCTGCAAACTGGAGAACCTGGTGGTTATCATTCAGTCTGAGGCCAAACACCTGAGAACCAGGGGGCCACTGGTTTAAGTCCCAGAGTCCAAAAGCCCAAGAAACAGGAGCTCCGATGTCCAATGTCTGAGAGCAGGAGAAAATGGTTACCCCAGCTGAGAAAAGGGCTAGAGAATTTGCCATTCCTCTGCCTTTTTTTTTTTCTATTTGTATCTCCAAAGGATTGGATGATGCCTCACCAATGCAGGCAGATCCTCTTTACTCAGCCTACTGATTCAAATGCTAATCTCTTCTAGAAACATCATCATGGATACATCCAAACATAATGTTTCCCTGGTTATCTGGGCATCCCTTAGTCCAGTCAAGTTTACCATAAAATTAACCATCACAGAGAAACAATAATACCTTCTCGATGCCAGTATTCCCAAACTGGGATATATTTACCCCTGTCTTTTGAGGGTATATGCATAGAGATACTTATTTTAATGATTATAACTTTTTTATTTTGTATCAGAAAAATCAATGACGAAAATATCAAAAACCTAATAGTCTAAATATTATTTCTTAGAACAAGTTTTAAGATAAAAAACAATAATGAAAGTGGCTTGATTGCAAATCCTTTTTTTAAAAAAAACACAAAGTAAAAAATAAACAACTGACATGCAGATATGGCAAAAAATGTGGTTTACAAAAGACTGAGATTTGAGAAATCTTGTTCCATACAATATATGTATTTCTAAAAAGCACAGAATATTTTCAAATTAAATTGCTTTAAAACTTTTAGAGAAGGTCATTAATAAAAAGAAAACAAAACTGTAATGAATCATTTTGTAACTTGAATCATCATCATAACATTCTTTATTGTAAATGTCTCAAAATTTCATGTTTTAGCTTCAAGTTACTTCAGGAGCAGGACATACATATTCTAGCTTAGAACCTTAACATATGGTTGAAAGGATACGTAATGAGTTTCTGAACGTAATAAGCATGAGGCACTTTATAATTCTTTTTTTTTTTTTTAACACGGCTACAGCACCTGGTCTTCCTAGGTGGTCTCCCATCCAAGTACTAACCAGGCCCAACCCTACTTAGCTTCCAAGATCAAACGGGATCAGGCGTATTCAGGGTGGCATGGCCGTAGACTTTATAATTCTTTTTTTTTTTAAACTATGCATTTTTTAAAAAAAGTATATGCAATTAGAAGAACTTTAAGTTTATAGGTTGATGAGATAGTTCAAAGGAAATTTTAGCATGTTTGAAATATGGTAATTCTCTTGAGTAAATAGGGAAATCAAAAAGTTCAGCACAGAGTGAAGTATTAGGTGTTTTTATATGTATAGACACGCACACTTTCGCTTTTGTTTTTAGATGCAAATTACTGGGAGAAGGGATATTTTCATGTTCAAAAAACTGAGAGCTCAGATTTTTAAAAAAATCCATTAATTTTAGTTTCTTTCAAGGTCCAGAGAATTTTTTGCAGGCTGCTGTTGAGATCAGATGGTCTCTGAAGGAATCAATCCAATTTCAATAGAAGAGCTATGCTGTGTTGGGATTTTTCATATAATCCAATTGTTAAATGATATCAGGGCTACTTTGATTTAAAAGAAGAAACAGACAACTCAGTGTTCTCAAGCCTCTACATTCTCACAAGATCAGCTGACTAAAAATCCTTCCCTAAAGAGAAAGAATGCATTTTCCATGATCAAGGAAAATCAACATTAATGAAATAATATCTGTACCAATATAGAATGTTATTTATTTGATAATATCAAACAGTGCTAATGCTCTAAGCGAAAGCCACGAGAGTAAAGATGAAGCATATGAAACTTATTTCTGTGTTGTTCCTGAAATGTATCTCTACTCCTGAGATCTACAGGTGCTTCTTTAGCCTCTTGACTCAGAGGAACCCATAAGTATACTCCCCAGATTTGGCAGATAACAAGAGAACAAGGTCAGGAATAAAGAGGGCCATCAGTAAATCTAAATCTAAGAATGTGTTTCTATTGCAGAAAGGAGAGGGAAGTGACTTATTATCACGAATCCTTCTTAATAAAAGTTTTAAAGAGTACAATCTAGCAAATACAACCAATTCTTTAATTGACATGATGCTACACTGGTTCACACAATATAAGAACAACAAAAAAAAGGATTTCTATTTCACAAGTTTCTCAATTATAATTTCCATTAACAATATTTCACTTCCTTCACCTCTGTCAGTCCTTCCCTACCCACTCCAATGTACTTAATCAATCATTGTGAAAAAAATGCTTTCTAGAAAGCTCCTATAATGGCTGTGACTTGTAATTTTGAAAATGTCTAGATCAGGTTTCACAAACTGGATTTCTTGGAACCCCAATCTCTGATGATGTTAACTGATGTTCCATGAAAAAAATGTTCAATGTTCAATCTACACCTGAAACTAATATAATATTGAATGTCAACTGTAATTGGAAAATTAAAAAAAAAATTTTAATGCTCAATCTGAGACCTGGGATGGCCAAAAGGCATCCCTCAAACCCTTGACAGACACAATAGTTGAAGGAACCACGTGGAAGGATCTCAGGCTTCCTTTTGCTAAAACCCATCTTGCCTGATGAGCTAAAGTTAGGATATCTGGTGTAAAAAGTAACTTTGCAATATTTATGTCTCCTTTAATTCTTGTGTCAAGCAATAAAAATTATACAAACAACACATGCTAATTATACATAAATATAAAATATAGATACACTTTTAGTATAAAGTCTCTATATTTCACCACCTAGAAATAACTACTTTGAAATTTTTTCACTGTTCTTTCTGTTTATTTTCTTGAGCACATATATGTATTCACTCACACATATACACACATATTTTAAAAAATATAATCCAGTCACGTCCGTGGTTTTACAATTTAAATTCATTCACTCAATAAACATTTTACAATATTGCCTTTAATAGCTATATAGTACTCCATTTATAAATGTTCCATAATATATAACTGATCTCTGATTGTTGGATATTTATGACCTTTGAGTTTCAGTAGCTTAAAAAAAAAAAATCCATCAGGTTAATGACTGTAAGAAATAGGTTACAGAAAAGTTCAAAATTAAAAACAAAAAAACTGTTTTCTCCCTCTTTTCTTCCCTATAACACCAAAACTGTGTAACAAGTAAGAAATCAGAAATATGGGATATTATTTATAACTTATGTCCCATCCAGGTCCAAATAGAATTATAATAAAAGACCTATATCTTCCACTGTTACTTTAAATTAAAAGCAATCAACATACACCCTGCCTATGGTACCATGTTTTGAAAGCACCTATGTACCAAACAAATAGTATTTAGTAAGTGTTGACACAATTTCCACTTCAGTATTAAGTCAAGTTTTCATCACTTTTTCACCAACTGTTTTCAGGGTTGCACAATATTATAAAATCAATAATCTATAATGTATAAAACAGCAATGAAATTAAGAAAGTATAGTTAAGTACTGTTTGTTACAAGGTATCCGATAATTGTGGTTGCCATGCTATCACAGGTCCCTGTGAAACATTCCCTCTGTAGTTACTGTCTGGCCTGTAGATCTGATAACAGCCAAGTGTCCCAGTCACATCCCAAAAATGCCTATGTGGCCAGTGACGATCAAGCCAAGTTTCTTATTAGTATGATCTAACCAAGGTTTTCCTAAGGAAAAGGTGATAACATAATTCTAACCCAAAGCAAAGAAGTGTAATGTTCTAGTTACACTTTCTGAAATAGTGAATATAGCTCACAGATTGAAACTAGTTCCCACTTCCTGTCCTCCTTTACTTCCTTTGTGGATGATAAGAAATTCTGGGTCCCAATTTGGAAAAATCCACTACAACACCAACCCACTGCTTGGCATTCTAGACCTTCCACAAACTGGCTTCCACAAACTGAGCTTATGTCTTATTCTTTTTCCTTCTGCTCATGACCCCTTAGATCTATTCAAAACACAGCATTTAGAGTGATCTTTATCTAATTTATAAGTCAAAATATGACTTTCCTGCTCAAAAACCTGAAGTGGTCCCTCCTTTGACTCTAAATCTTTGACTCAGTGTAAAACCCAGAGGCCTTAAAACCCTCTTCAAGGCCCAGCTCCCATTATCACTTTGAGCTCATCTGCTCCTACTTTCCACCTTGCTCGTTCCATTTTAGCCACACTGGCCACCTTCTTCTTGCTCCCTGAATTTGCTCCTTCTTCCACCTCAGGGTCTTTACACTTATTTCCTCTCTTTGGAGTTTTCTTTTCCCAGATACACACATGGCTTGCTCTTTACACAAATACCCTTTCAAAGAGGCCTTCTCTGGCCACCCTACCTATGGTAGATTGAAAAATATGGCCGCAATACTTTGTGGCTCTTCTCATCAAGAGGTAGAAACTGCTTCTCCACCCCTTGAATTTGAGTTGGTCTTGTGACCAGTCTGGACCAACAGAAAGTAGTGGAATTGATGTTTGTGAGTTTCAGAGCCTAGGCCACAAGAAACTTTGCAGCTTCTGCCTTCGTTGTCTTGGAGTGCCCATCAATAGGCTCTCAATAAATATTTGTTGAATGAATGAATGATTGAATAAATGAATGAGTTAAATGTAGATTTGGAAAGGGCCTTACACATTCTCCAATATAACATTGTTTTGTTTTGTTTTGTTTTGTTTTGTTTTAAATGAGAAAACTGAAATCTGGTGAGATTAAGTGACAACATCAGGACTAGAACCTGGATCTTCTCACTCCTAGTGAACTGATCACTGAGCCAGGGGCATGGCTAGCCTCTTATTGGCCAGGCCTAGGTTATGGGCTTATCTCTTTGGATGGAGTTGGGGAGCAGGGTAAACCCCATCTTCATCACATGAATGGGTTCCCCTGGGACGGGAGGGCTCTGTTACCAGGAGGGTGGAGGTCAGGCGTTCCAGATATGCTTAAACTCTACACATCTACTTACAGTCTGTTAGTAACACTGTGTAACTAACTGTAGATAGACCCTCCCAGATAATAGAAAAGACATAGACACCATTGTTTTCTCTTATGAAAAAGGACCAGTAACAAAGTGGAGACATTTGACATTGGATGGAAAAACAGAAAGAAGTGATTGCCAAGCTTGTTTTGATTCTCTTGCCTGGCTCCAACCAGTTTTCTACATGACAGGTTTAGAATTTAATGATGAAGTAGAGAGGAATCCACATCCAATAAGCCCCCACAGCAACATCCACAACCTGGAATAAAAATGAAGTGCTTCAGAAAACCCTACTTTGAGGAGAGAGATGCGGGGGGCGGGGCGGGGGTGGTGGTGGCGGGAGGCACTACATTTTATCAGAAAAAATCACCATGTTTAACAAAGATTTTGCGAACAAGCTAAAATGAGACTATACAGCGTCCATTATAGGGCAGAACTGGGATGAGAGGAGGAAATCAATATGCCTCAGCAATACTTAGGAGATGTTTTTCATCTGGAAAATGATCATAGGACCACTTTTGCTATTTTGAAATCCAGCCCAAGCACTTGTGAGAAGATGACCTTTTATATATTGCATTTTGCAGAGAACTATATATAGTTGGATACAATATCTTGACCTAAAGGGGAAAAATGAAATAGAGAGAAAAATGGTGTTTCCGGATTTTCAACCAAAAAGCAGTACATAGCAGAAGAGAGCAGAGGCTGCAAACTTGGCTCAGTAGGCCATGCTAGTTGAAATGTTATTATGTGAAGGATTCTAGACATCTGCATTATTTTGCATGAGCTTCTATCAGCAAATGACTTAGGGTAGAGGATGGATATCATTGTTTTTTTCATGTCTTAAAACCATCTTCTCTCAATTCTTGGCTTTGCATGCTTTTGGGAGGAAAGGGGAAGGTGCTGATGAGGAGAAAAGGTCACTGATTTCCAAAAGGTTAGAGATTCTTTTTTTTTCTTTTAAAGAATAACATTTCAGCCTGATATTATTTTAGTATTTACCACTCTGTATTGTCTTAGACCTCTTCTTGGCAAAGGGCTCCTAAACAACTGCCACTTTTAGCATTGCTGCCAAAAGGCGCCCTTTCACAATAAAGCATGCTGTGCTTTGGCAGGAAATCAATAAAGTGAAAATCTGTTCTCATCATCCATACATTTACCATCACAATCAACAATCAAAGGCAAGACCTGGGTTCTTTATCCACAGGCTCCAGCCTCCCAATTTTCTGCTATGAAAGGCAGCATAAATTAGAACCCTTGGTTCCTGTTAGCTGGGCTTAATGGGTATGATTTATGAACCATTAAATGAGGTTATGTAAATTGATCCTTAGCAGAATGCTAGCGCCCAGGTGACAGGTGCAGTGCGCTCGTCCACAAGGGTTCTGCACAAATCAGATTTCAGTGACATTCAGTTTGAGGAAAGAGAAATATGTTGTCAACAAGGAAGTGATTTAAATAGTGCCCTGGGTTTGTCAGCAATTATGCCTTTCTTCTTAATTGCTGCAAACTATATAAATTCTAATAGGAAATAAATTAGTAATTTACCAGTTAATGACAAGGGATATAAAGGAGAAGAGCTTATATTTTAAAAGCCATATTACCAGTGAGGCCATACACTTGGGTGATTTCACTTATGCTGTTAAAGTTGAAGAGATGCTTTAAAGCAGGAGTATAAACTTTGACACAGAGCAACTAAAATTACATTCATTGCATCAGAAAAGAAAACTGGATCCACACAGAAAATACCCTTGCAGAATTGCTTCCTGTGTTCCATAGAAATGGACATGTCACCAGGGCTTCTATTTTTCATCTCCGTTAACATCCTAAACTTAAAACAAACAGTCTTTCCAACCCAGGTGCAAAATCCTTGCTTTTTCTTAAAATTTTTTGGAAAGCTGGCATCTGATCAATCAAGTAAAAAACACGCGATTGTAAATATATTATGAGTGAAGGTGAGTGAGTGGCTCAGGGCTGGTAGCTTGCGGGCCTTGTCGAGACAATAGATAGCAATAACACTTTCCGCTATACTCTTTGCAGTGAAAGGAACAGGCTTTAGTGAAAGGAATAGGCTTTGTGTATAATGATGACTCCCTCACTCTGAGTCTCCAAACTAAAGGCCCAGTTTAAAAAAAGAAAAAAAAAACAATAAAAGAGCCTTGGGGGAGCATACATAAATTAATTTCACTAGCTTTGAAATGAAAAAAAAAAAATCTCAAATCCATTCCTTCCCTTGGGCTTGCTCTCCCTAATGAAGAATGTGGGGCCTTCTGAGAAAGGTTTCTCCTGAGAAAGTGAGTTCAATATCATCCCAGGCTTTTGTCCGAAGCTATTATTGTGCCTGTTTCCATGAGGCTGACCCTGTAAGAGGACACATATGGATGTGATAGTAATGTTCCCTGGTCCCTGGCCGAGCCTATTCGAGCTCCCAACAGGCGGTCCGTACCACTCTTTTTAATAGTCATTTCTGCTTCACAAGTGCAGTTGTTTATGGACAGGGGAGATGATTTGAACCGCTGTGGTGCTATACGAAAGAGTAATGATAGGGCAAAGGTCATATGTTTAATGAGGTTTGTAACTGTGGCCACTAGGAGAGGTACTCCCTAGCAAATGAAAATATTAAGATGTCATTTGTAAACTTAGAAAAGAGGACTAAGAAGCCACAAGAAAAAAAAAAAATCACATAACCACTGACTTTAGTGCTGATGGGTAAAAATAATTTAAAAGTAGAGAAGGGTTATAAAAAGTAGTTTTATAACTAGTATAGGAAAAATCATGGAGATCCATGCAGCAGTAAAGGCCCACCAGTTGTTTCACGTACTAGCACCACAATTTAGTCAGCACGTGGCTGTGAACAAGTTATTTTACCTTTTGAGGTTCTAGATAACAGATCTATCCCATAGGATTCTGTTGTGAAGATTAACATATGAGAATGTCAACATACAGTTAAGTCCTCAATACATGATAGTTTGGGGAATTAAAATTTTATCTCTATCTATCTATCTATCTATCTATCTATCATCTATCTATATCTATCTTCTATCGTCTATCAATTATGTATCATCTAGAGGACGCTCAGGTTTCTCTGCTCCAAAATCTTGAGCTACCTGCTCTCTAGATGTCTCTGCCCATGTAAACACACTCTTTATTGCCAGATCTACATGTTCCTCTTACCCACGCCAACCAAGTCACTCCTCTGTATCCCCGCACATTAGTCCACCTCTGCCTCCTATCCTGCACCATTTAGAAATGGTATGATGATTAAGAGCATGATTCTGAATCACATCATCAGGATTTACATCCCACCTTCCATACTTGTTAGCTCTGTGACCTTGAACAACTTATTTCACCAATCTATGCCTCACATTCCTTCCTTATAAAATGGGGTTGCAAAATATTACCTACTGTGTGGAGCTGTTCTGAAGATTAAATTAGTTAACATACTGATGTGCCAAGTATGAAGCGTGGAACATAGTGAGTGCTACGCACTATTATTATTATTGCTATTATTATGACAGTGTCTTCTACCTCCCTTGTCTCTATGTTCAGAAATTCAATTTCCTGCCTGGAAGAGGGCACTAACATATACTGAGTCAAAACCACACACAGGGCACTTTCCATATATTGCTAAGATCCAAAATGTGCATTTTATCTCCATTTGCTATTTGAAGTGGAGACTAAGTAATTTGTCAAGAATATAAGGCAAATAAATGCAGAGCCAGCATTCAGATCTAAGTTCGTCAAATCCCCAGACCCACGCTCTTTCCACTGTATCTCACAGCTCCAAGACAAAACAACCACAAACACAGGAAAGAAATAAGCAGGAGTACTTCCAGCAGGACTTCACCTAGATAATGGCGGAAAGAGCATTTGGCTCCAGCTCCTACACTCTGAATTTTTGTTTCCTCACCTATAAAAACAGAGGTACTAGACTGGAGTCTTCCAATCCATGCTCCCCAAGTCCTTAGGTTTCTTCAAGATTGCTCAGCAGCAACTGCAGAAGGAAGGCCTAGAAAGCAGAATTTGGGCTTTCCATGAGACATTCATCCTGTCTAACTAGAGTAAGCACTGGGATTCTGGATAAAATGTTCGACAATATCAAAATGAAAGGGGCAGCTCCAGTATTCTGAGTATCTTTTTCAAATTACAGAGAGTGAAAATATAACCCCAATCTATACTGAGATAATGTTCAATTCAATAAACATTTCTCTCATTCTATTACATGCAAAACATCATGTTGGATGTTGAATAAACAACCTCCCCTTCCCCCAAAAATTGTCTTATAAGAACTCCCGGCTCTACGCTAAGTGCACTCTCAAGATGCATTTCTTTCAGGAATGGTGTTTTCAATTCACTTAAAAGCCAGAACATGAAGTGTTCCCCTA
This sequence comes from Pteropus medius, assembly GCF_902729225.1. Lineage (NCBI taxonomy): Eukaryota > Metazoa > Chordata > Mammalia > Chiroptera > Pteropodidae > Pteropus > Pteropus medius. The sequence continues at coordinate 1,348,379 of NW_024349799.1, read as the reverse complement.
AAGCTCTTAACCTTTGTACTTTAGACACCCATTTCTCTGAAGAATATTTTTATCCTTTTCCTTTCTCCAGGTTTTATCAGTGTACTTTATCTTGTGAACACAGTTCTGTGTCCTAAAGAGCCTAACATGTTGCTAATTTTTCAATAAATAATACGAAGTGAACAGCCACTGCTCTTTGGGTGGCAAACCCCAAGCATTGTTAATATTTTCTGTTTTCAGTCTGGGCACCAGTCCTTGGCGGTCCCCCATCCTTACTAGTGCAAGAAGTTTATTCGAAGAGAAGGCATCACTTGCTAATTAAATTAGCCTCCCTTTTTGTGTTTTGATTCTATGGAGATTACCTCGGGAATTCAGCAGCTCCTCTGTAAGTTTGTTTCTGGGAGGCTAATTCTTCCCCTGAGCTCCAGAAACTATTCCCTACCCCCCTTACTATTTCTTGGAAGAGGGATCTCAGTGAATACCAGTGGGTGGAGGACGGAATGCAAATTAAAGGCCAACTTTAAAATGGGAAATGCAAAAAGAGAGTTTCCAGTTATCCCACAGGACAGTGAATAAGGGCTCATCTTCACTTAGGAAAACTGCTTTTGAGGAATGCCATGTATTTGAGAAAGGTAATATATTGCCACAGTATTCACCTTTAAGAAAACCCTGGAGATTGTTCTTATTATGGATCAGAGAAATTAGAGATTCTGAAAGTTTGATAATCCCAGATTATCTGTGAACACTTCTGTCTATAAGAAAAAAATGAAGAAGCTTGAGTTTCCAGTCAAGATGGCGGAATAGGTAAATGCTGTGTTTGTCTCCTTCCACAAACACCTCAAAATTACAACTAAACTAAAGAACAACCATCATTAAGAATTGTCTGAAATCTAGCTGAACAGGAGTTCTATAACTAAGGACATGCAGAAGAAGCCACCTCTAGACTGGTAGGAGGGGAAGAGATGTAGAATGGGCTGGTCCCTCACCTGCATGTGGTGGTTGAAAATCAGAAAGGAAATCTCAGCTGAGGAGTAAGGGGTCTCAGCCCCACACGACGATCCCTGGCCCAGGGTTCCAGTGCTAGGAAGATAAGTCTCCATAACTTCTGGCTGTGAAAACCAGTGGAGATTGTGGCTGAGTAAGAGAGAGGGCAGCTGGAATTCCAGGTGTTCTTCTTAAAGGGCTCATGCATGGACTTCCTCACTACAGGACTCACTGACTCTGAGCTCCAATGCTGGGCAGTAGCTTGAAAGCCACCAGGAACATACAGAGAAAAATTGCATTGTTTGGCTTTAGGGTGAGGACTGGAAGGGCAGCTTTCTCCCACACTAATTTGAAAACACATATGCATCTACATGTTTATTACTGCATTACATACAATAGCCAAGATATGAAGAAACCTAACCATACAGCAGTAGATGAATGGATAAAAAGTAGTACATATATACAGTGGAATATTATTTTGTCATAAAAAGAACGAAATCTTGCCATCTGCAATAACATGAATGGACCTAGACCAGGGGTCCCCAAACTCCGGGCTGTGAACCGGTACCAGGCCTCACAATAAGGGATGAGCAGCAGGCAAGCCAGTGCTAACCTTACCACCTCAGCTCCACCTCAGATCATCAGGCATTAGATTCTCATAGGAGTACCAGTCCCTAGTGCCAAAAAGATTAGGGACCACTGACTAGAGGGTATTATGCTAAATGAAATAAGTTAGACAGAGAAAGACAAATATCATATGATTTCACTTCAATGTGGAATCTAAAAAACAAAATAAATGAACAAACAAAACAGAAACAAACTCACAATACAGAGAACATGGTTGCCAGGTGGGAGGGGAGTTAAGGGAGGGCGAAGGCGAGGAAGGAATTAAGAGGTACAAATTTGTAGTTACAAAATAGTCACGGGGATGTTAAGTATACCATAGAGAAAATAGTCAATAATATTGTAATAACTATGTATGATGTCAGATGAGTACTAGATTTATCGGGGTAATCATTTTGTAAATTATATAAATGTCTAATCACTATGTTATACACCAGAAACTAATGTAATATGGTATGTCAACTATAATCAAAAATAGAAAAAATATTTAAGAAAAGAAAAAATAGGTAGGCCTAACTGGCTATTGCAGAAATGCATGTGTGTATGCGATTGTGCGTGCCTGCACACGATGCACGTGTTTTGTGTGACATCATTTCAGCTTCACCATATAAGTCACTGGCTCACAACTCTAGCTGTATGTCAGAGTATATGAAGAACTTCAAAAATAGGTGACATAGATATAGATGAATTTAGGCTCCGTCCTTTGAGATTCAGATTCTGGTGAGAGCTCTGCATCCCCTGTGTTTGTAAAGCCCAACCAGGTTCAGAATCACAAATGTAAGCAAAAGCAGGCAGTGGAGGTCCTCATCATAATATCTTCGGCTCCACTTATGGTTTTGTGACCTGCTGAGTGTCAATCGGTTGCGTGCCACATTGCAGTGACCAGGTGTCAGACAGGTTGATTGCATGTGCAGAATATAGTCATCACTTTCTTGAGTTAGTAAATTCACTGCTTGGGGTTTATGCCTAAAATAATGCTACTTTTGACCAAAACACTGCTAACTCAAACAAAGGTAGAACTTTGTCTTAATTAATGTGATTGATCTCTTTTTGTAGGTCATTTATATGTTCTGGGTAAAGGTTCTGCTTTATTTAGCAGAGTGCCAGCAGTCATTTTAGGCCTCAGGCCTTATAAAAACATTTCATTTGACATAATGAATGATGCCAAGAGGCCACAATTACAGTGGTTTTTTTTTTTCTTTTACTATTTCTTGAGGCAAGAAATCAATCTTTTCACTTTTTTTTTCTAACTTGAAAAGTTGATGCCTTTTATAATAGACCAGGAAGCTTAATCCTGTGGTTTAGTCTCAAACTTGCATTAAGGTCAGACAGCACTCCTCCTGGGCTACAGATACAACTGCTGAACTGTGCCCCACACCTTGCCCCCACCCCCCCCCGGCCCCATACACACATAATGTATTCCCCTCTTCAACTTACTGGACGCAGTCATCAGAATAGGTTTCTTTAAACCTCTTTGTGTAATGTCACTTCTCTCTCAAGAATTTCCAGGTACTGTTGAATTAGACACTTGAAACTTACTGAATTTCGTTAACCAATGTCACCATAATAAAAAATTAATTAATTAAAAAAAAAGAATTTCCAGGGGTTTCTCTGTGTCAATAATTTCAAATCTAAACTCATCTAGTCAGGCCGCAGAACTTGGAGAAAATGCCTATATTCTGAGCCATTACATAAGGCTCCCCTAGACTGGAGGTGAAACACCCTCAAATAAAGTCCATGGAGCCCCGTAAAGCCACCTTAGTTCACTGAACCAAATTGTTCAATCCAAGGTAATTTCTCCACTTCTGGTTGGCTCATTCTTATTCTTGTAGTCTTAGCTTGAAAGTCATCTGCTCAAAGGGGATCTCCCTGATCGCCTCTAATATCTGCAGTACCCTTCCCCTTATATTCTCTGTTTCAGCTCTTTGCTTATTTCCCTGCATAGCACTCATCACAATTTGCAAATTGGCAGTTTCCCGAGGGCCTTTTTTTCTTTATTCCACTAATATAAAAAAAGCTCCATGGCATTGGAATCTTACCCTCACCTGTGTTATTCACTGATGTATCCACAGCACTTGCATGGGAGACCGAGCCTGGGGAGACCAGCCAGGGAGCCGCTGCAAGCATTCAGGTAAGGGCTGCTGGTGGACTGAACTAGGATAACAGCGGTGGACTAATTCTAGTGATGTTTATGAGATAGTCAAAACAAGCCTTATTAATTGATTGAATGATGGAAAACAAAAAGGTTAAGAGCGATGCTCAGGTTTCAGGGACTCTCAGAGTTCTAGGTGCACAAAAGGATTTGAAAAAATGTCAATGGTTACTAGTGGGAATCATATAATAACCAATCTTGGGAAAATGGCTACACAGCTATATGAGGGTTCTAAAGCTATTATTATTAGTTAAACTGAACAGTGGGGGTAGTAGGCAGAAAAAAAGCATTGATTTATAGCCTACAGAAGGATTTCAAAATGCTGTGATAAAAAGCAAGTGATAATTGCTTTTTAGAAGTTTAGCAATAGCTTATTTGATCAAGACTTCTCAACTTAAAAGATAATTTTCAGTCACAAAATAGTGTAAAAGGAGGTTTAAGATTTAAGTAACACCAAATCAGTAGAATTGAATAAGATTTTAGAATAATGCTAATGAATATGTTATATATATGTATAATTATAAACACCAATAAAAATATCTTCCATAAGCCTTGCAAGGCTTGGAAAAAAGGAAATAATAATAATAACTTTATAGATATATGTGGTAATTGTCAATTGTCAATTTACAAGGCACTTTCTATATACATTATCTATTTTGATTATTGTGTCCTCTTTATGAAATGGGTTTTATTGATCCTATTTTAAAATTGGGGAAACTGAGCTCCTAGAGGCCAAATGACTTGCCTAAGCTCATACAATTAATCATTAAGTAGGCTCTGAGGCGGGGCAGACACTAAAATATCTATTTTACGCATGAGAAAAAGTGCTCCAGAAATACGTTCCTGAGGCCATGGGGGTTGTGATGGTTGGAGGTAGACTAGGAAACAGCTTTCTCTGCGGCCACCCTTCCCTGTATGGGTCGGTGCGATGCCAGAAAGGAAGGCTTATCACACTTGGGTTTGGCAGGCTCTTTGGAGGCAGATCAGAGATGAGCATTGCCTTTGCCCATCGGAGTTGCTCTCTATTGCTCAGCAATCCTGGTGCCCTGCATTCTCTCTGTGCTTTTACTCAGGGGTCCCCCAGTACCACTGCCAGTGCTGCCAGGGACTGGTGGGGCATGGTGGAGAGCAGTCCAGGCAATGTGCTACCTGTGTGGCTCTGCTGGTCTCCTCATCTCTCTCATGGTCCACATAGACTTGGACTCATGATCTTTTCCTCATGGCACTCTACCTTATGACCTTTGAGCAACAGTAGCTCCTGACAAATGGCTCACTCTATTTGTATTTCTTAATATAAAAGAGGGAGAGAAAGAGAGAGACAGACAAACAGACAGACAGACAGAGAAACAGAGAGACAGAGAGACAGAGAATCTAATGGGACTAGGCCTAATTTATCTTTTTAAATTAGAATACATCGTGGATTATTGTCCCGTGGGTGGGCTGCCCTTGCACCAGGAGCCGTTCCTGGCCCATCAGTTGTGAGGCACTTACAAGATCTGCAAGGGGCTGGTCTACACAAGGTGAAGATGTGGGGAGGGCAGTTTCCCTCAAAGTGGGATGTGGGCATGGCAGGTATTTTGAGGTTTGGTCTGTTTAGCACTGTCCAAAAGGGAGTAATTACCACCTGACCTTATAGGGATGAGAGGTCACTGTGGTTGTGGGTTGGCTGGGAGACTTCACAGGGACAAAGGAGTTTGAATTGGATCTTGAGGTATAAGACTTTGGCTAGCCTAGTAAGAAGAAGGCTGAAAGGAGGATACTATAGATAGACAAAATAGCATGTGCGAAGGCTCAGAGGCTTAGCTTGAGAGAATACAGCATGCGTGGAAAGAGTAAATTGTTTCATATGGCTAGAATGCCAAGTCTGTGGAGGAGTGTAGAGGGAGATGCAGGTGGAAAGGCAGGCAAAGCTAGAATTGTGATCCTTGCCTAGAGGCAGTGTTATCCCACAAGGAACATTAGGAAATGTGAGGGATCTTTTAAATATTTTGGTTGTCATGGTGACTAGGAATTGTTACTGGCATTTAGTAGGTGTATCTAGGAATAAGAAGGACATTCTACAAGGAGAAGAAAATTGTTGTTGCCCACTGGGAACAACTGTCATGCCTTCACTAGGGACGCTAAGCTAGACTGTGAAGGCCCTTCAAAGTAATGCCATTGAATTTGGATTTTAATCCCAATAAAGATGGTAGTGAGAATAAGTACTCTAGAGTGGCTCCCAGACTTAGGGTTGGGCAGTTGGGTGGGAGGCAGTTCCAATGAGTGAGGTTGGGATTATGAGAAAGGGGAAGCAGAGTTGAAAGAGTATAGGAAAGGTGATGAACTCATATTTCACATGTTACATATAGGGGAAGTTGCCCAAGAGTCGGTTGGAATGTGATGTGCAGCTCAGGAGAGAGGTTGGAGGAGAGATATTGATTTGGCAGTCCTCTGAGCACCAGGGATAGGTGAAGTTATGAGTGTGGATAAGGTCATCCATAGTGAGAGTGAATTTGGGATTATTCAAGGTCAATTTTTAATCAGAAAGATTTTCCTGCTTCCTATTCAGTGTGTTCACAGGAAATACCAATTAAAATTAATTTCAACCTAAGTAAAACATAATTAGGAAGATAAAGTTGCTGCCAAAAATATAATGAACTCCAGAATAGAATGTAAAATTGATTTTAGCTCACTTACCTGATATGTTTATATGATGTTTTATCTTTATTCATTCTACAAAACCTAGTAAGTTAGAGAGGGAAATATTTTAGAGACTTCGAGGAGATTAGTAATAGAAAAAGAAACAAAAGTTAGGTCTTTCTCTTCTTAAAGTTCTCTTCCATTTGGCCTGGGTGATTTGAACTGTCTCTGGTCCCTCATTTAGTTGATGGTTTTCTGACACACTACAGAGGGGAGTCTTCACTTGATTGGAAGGAAGGAATATACCAGGACATAAACTTCATTTCTCCTCCTTCTTACCATGAAAATTATATTTAACCTTCATTGTCAGTCTGAAGCCTGACGTCCCACATAGATGGGGCAATGCATTGTATTTTTTTATGATCTAGTGATTTACATCTTAAATTTCAGTGGAGAAAATCAAACATCCTGAATTATTGGCACATCAACCTATAGAGAATAGTCATTGGGTAAGATCATCGATAGATGTTATTTTCAATAACGATAGCAGTTTCTCACCACTGCTAGAAGCACAATGAAGTTCTTGGGAAGAATCCCATTACTGCGGTTCAGATTCACTTAGATTTTCAGATTGTTTTCTACTGAATTGATTCAGATTGTATCAATGGGTTCAAATATAACTGGAGTCATGACTGTTTCCTGAGACAATATTTGGTCTGCCTTTGGGTGTGAGCACAAAGATTGATTCTAAGTTTTACTTTCCTTAAATGACCCACCGTTCAGTTGACTATCAAAGCAAAAGGTCCATTTGTAATTGACAGCACAGAATATCTGCCCTCCAAATTCTTGCCAGAAGGAACAACTTGGAGCACTCCGTGGATAATTTCTTATCAAGAACTTAGTTCTGAGAAACAATAGTCACAGAAATCTACCTGAAGATATGTAGTCCATAATTTCCCTAGATGACTGTTTCTCAAAGTGTCATCTTTAAATTTCCCTTAAATGTAAACAGGTATTGTATGATAAAATGATAAAATTATTTTGGTAAAACTCTGGGTTAGACAAAATTTATTTTCTGAAGGACTTCTTAGAGCACTTAACATATGTTAATGTGCCCATAAATATCTGAAAACATGAGCATGCAATATTTCCCAAATGTACTTGACCACAGAAGACTTTGTTTTAGATAGTATCACAGGGAATAGTCATGTTTCTCAGGACAGGCCTTGTTCTACATATTTTAAATTTAATCCTTGGAACAAGCCAGTTCATCAGAGTTCTGGGCATTTGGCTATATTACTCTGGTCTCCCTGACACAGAATTACTTTAAAGTTAAGGTATGTGATTAGCCTATATGGAAGGACATTGTAAAAAAAAGCCCTAAATCATTTACTATTATGTCTAATACAAGGATACCCTGGAACACATTGTCTATAGCCCAGGCGGTGACACTTTGTGAGAATCTATAAAGACGATGCTCTTAAGGCCACACAGGGATAGTTGTGCATCATCTAAGCAACTTTTATTTTTAAATCTTACAGGCACCATAAGTTTTTTTAACTGGATTTTTTCTTTGCTTTGACTGCTAGGAAGTTCAGGGTAAACTCTGTAGCCCACCATTAACCATGCTACATGACTCTGCAGTATGCACTTTGCACACATTTTATCTTGGTTTACATGTAATTTCTTTCCCATACTTTTCACTTATTTGATTTCCAAATTTAATAACCTGGTGCATTCACTATTTCAACTATTTAGCCTCTTCTATGGGACAAGCACTAGCCTAGCTGTTGGAAACACAATGGCAAAAAAAGATATAAATGGTCTTTGCTTTCCAGATCTTACAGTCTACAGGTGGTTAGAGACAAGTAAATAAAGCAGTGAATTCAGTGTAGTAAAGACTTGATGGGGGAAGTATAATAGAAATATTACTCTTCTGTGGAGAGATGAGAAACACTGTTAAAGCTGCTAGATACAACCACCAGAAATAAGTTTCTTCAAGCACACTGGCCTACAAACTGCTTTGGACTTCTCCTTTATCCCATGGTCAAACACTCTGGTGCCCATTCCCTATGCTAAGCTGCACGCAAGCATGGCACCCGAGTGTCATATTTCTACATTGGTTCTTCCTGCTTTGGTGCTTGGGCTTATGTCTGCTCTCTTTTCCTAGAGGGAGATTCTACAAATTATCAGGGATAAACATACCTAGCCTTGGATATTCCATGTTTTCAACAGCCCACTTTTGGAGACCCTTCCATATCCAATGAATTAGACATAGCTAGGGAGAGGGTACAAAGAAGGAGGAAAAGGGCAAGAGGACCCACACTTTGGACATACCTGCATTTAGGGGGAAGAATAGCTAAAGAAGGATGCAGAGAAGGAGCTATCAGAGAAACTGGAAGCCCAGAGTGGCTACGGGTCATGGAAGCTTAAGGAGGAAAGGATTTTATATGTACACAATGCTACAGAGAACTCAAGAAAGTTAAAGATTGTTATGCAGCCCATTGGATTTGGTGATATGATAATAACATCAGGTAACGACAACCTCCAAAGAGCAATTTTAGCTGGGTGTTGAGGATGCAAAGAGTTAAGGATTATACAATCCAATGTGATTGTAGGTGGTGAGGAAGAGGAAACAAGTATGGACTGGCTTCTTGACAATTTGGGGAGTAGAGGGAAAGTGAGAGGTAGGGTGGTACCTTAAGGGACTAGCTGGGTCAAGAGAAGGTTGGTGCTTTTTTGAATGACCGAAAATGCTTCACCCACATACATTTCTCATCACAAAGGACTGGCGAAATGTAGCTATGCCACGGTTGCTGGGCACTGAGATAATGCATACAGTCAACATTCTGAAATGCTTCTTAAAAGAGCACTTGAATCATAACCTAAATTTTTAGGAGGGGCAGTGATTTCTTATCCACCGTATCTTGATCAAACTTCAGATAGCCTTAACCTAATATTTGAAAAGTGAATAGTTTAAACTCATTTGTTGAGCTGTTCCTTTGCAGTGGAGTAATAGCCAAACAGTGACAACGAAACAGAGAATTTTGCAAGCAGAGCACCTCTGCTGACGGCAGCAGCCGAGTCACGGCTGTTCTGGACAAAAGGCATGGGCTTGACTTTGAGAAAACAGAGAGAAGGCTTGAAGAGTGAGGATGAGGATGGTCCTCAAAGTCTCTTTAGATTATAAGTATGGAATATAGAATCGTAATTTAGGCATTGAAGCCAAGATGTCCTGTCGACTTCTACACACATACACACACACACACACACACACACACACACACACTCACACTGCACGTACTGTGTTACTGGTTTTTCACGTGTGCCTGCTGGGCTCAAGCCTGCCCACACTCTGGGATCATTGTACTTCCAGGAGAGAAACAGGCAAGAGGCCTTGAACTGTTTCCTCAAATTCTTTCCTTGGCTTCCTCTAAGGGCCCGCTGCCCAGACAGCTCCTGACCCCTGGCCGTCTTTTCACCTACTCATTCACTGACGAGTTGTGGCTTCCTCTCATCCCACTGTAGATCTTTGCCCTACAGGAGCTTATTTCCTTCATCACTTGTCCTTGAGGGCCTCTCCCCAACCTGACATTTCATCCATCACCTTCGCTCTGCCCGCCTCTTCAAGAACCAGTGCTAGCTCATTGGGCTAGGATAAGCTTATATGTCAGCTAACTTCAGTGAGTGTTTACTATGTGCCAGGCACTGTAATAATTGCTTTCCATGAATTATTTCATCTTACCATCTTTACAATTCTTTGGAGCAATGGGTTTACAGATGAGGAAATAGAAACAGACAGTTTAAGCAACTTGTCCATGAGATGCAACTAAGAAGTTTCAGAGCTGAGAGTCTGGTTTCAGGGCCCGTGTTCTTAACCTTTGTATTATATTGTTTCATTTATAAGTTTAGATGAAAAGGACAAGGAGCACAGATAATCTGTCTACACCACTAGGAATCAGAAGCCCAGGCAGATGCTGGATATCAGGAGCATTGAAATCCGAGCCTAGAATATGAGCAATGAGATCAAAGCCTTAGTAGACAAAAGGAAGCTCTACTCCATCCTAGGCTGATATGGGGCTTCCCTTGGGAAAGCCCACCCAGGAGACAGCTAGACAGGGCTAGAGAATGAGAAAGCACCCAATGGGATAGGAAAGGGAGGAGAGTGGGGCTGTATCTGCCCAATCCAATGGTTACATTGTCTTCCTCAGACCTACATTAGAAGCTCCTGTTGTGGGTTGAGTTGTATCCTTCCCAAAAGATGTTAAAGTCCCAGCCCCAAGTACCTGTGAATATGACATTATTTGGAAATAAGGTCTTCGCATATGACTAAGTTAAGATGAGGTCATTAGAGTAGACCCTAATCCAATATGACTGTATCCTTATAAAAAGGTGAAATTTGGACCCAGAGGCAGACACATAGAGAGAAGAATTCCATGTAAAGGTGAAGGCAAAGATTGGGTTGGTGCACCTACAAGGCAAAAAGAGCCAAAGATAGCCAACAATCTACCAGAAGCTAGGAGAGAGAGCCATGGAACAGTTTCTCTTTCACAGCCCTCAGAAGGAACCAATTCTGACGACACCTTAATATTAGACTTCTATCTTCAAGAACTGTGATAACAATAAGTTTCTGTTGTTTAAGCCACCCAGTATGTGGTACTTTGTTATAGCAGCTTTAGTTAACTAATACAAAACCTAATACCAAGGTTCCAACTTGTGTTTTGCCAGCTTGTATTTGTTGAATGATAGGTATTTTGCCAGCCATCAGCTGGTAGATCCTGCCATCTGTTCCAGCAGCACAAATCTGCAACACTATCATTCAAAGAAATAAACACATTGATAACAAATCAGCGCGTATCAACATTTTGCATTTCAGAGCATGCGGACTAGTTAGGATGGGCTGCATGCCATTCTAGGGGAGAAGTCTGATATTCATGCACACCTCCACTTCCCAATCTGGACTTTTCAGGACAGAGAGAGAACTATAGAGAATGGGGAAATACATTTACATCCCCAGGAGTTAGCAGTAGTAGAAATGCCTTGTGAAAGAAAAGTAAGAAAAGCTGGCGCTTTATTTTGAAGATCTCTACACCACTCACAAAGCTACATGTATAAAGATGGAAGGTTTATTTCACACACGAACTTGCATTCTGACCTTTCTAGTTGTCCTTTCCACTGTCCGAGGATACTCAGTAGTAGGGCCAGATCTGTAAGGTTAGTCTTAGCAGAACACAGTGATTCAACTCTTCTTAGTAAAATAATGTGTCCAAGCCACCAGTCTGTGAATGTATGCCATTATGTTGAAGTCTGAACAAAACGGGACATTGGAATCTACAAGCGTATTGGTATCTATTAAGGGTTTTGTTTTAGAAGTCTTACTGAATGCTGCTGTTATAACCACCTTCTAAGGTCTGTGAGGATCTGGGCACAGTGATGTGAAAGCCAGAAATACTGAAACTCCCAGCTTGTGCAGTCAAATGTTGACAAGCTTCATCAGAGTCAAAGTTAAGAAATCAACTGTTCCTGAGGTTCAAATCAAGTTGGGGTTCAAAGTCTCAAATTCTCTGGGACTAGAGAAACAATCCTGAATCTGGTCTAGTAAAAAGGCATCTAGGCCTTTTTCTTTTAGTCGATAAAAGTCTACCACTAACATACATATTTAATATTAACAACCAGAGTATATGTTTCTTCTAGAGGAAAGAAAACTGCCAGGGAATCAGGGACCCTGGATCCCTGTTCTGAATGCAGGACCCCTGGGCAATTCTACCTTCCTGGGCCCCTTTCCTCATTTGTAAAAGTTGGACTTGATCCAATAACCTCAAAGTTATCCTCTAATTCTAAAATTTTACAATTTTGCCTCTAATCCTCAAATATTCATATTATTGAACAAACATGATTTTTAGCATAGTCTCAAGTAATCATTTTAGAAAGCAGAAAGAACAAAATTATTGCTTTTCCAGTGAAGAACACTCACTCCTCTTTTTCCTATTGTCACTTTGTAACCTAATTTAGATTACGAGCATTTTATGATAAATTATATAAGTTGATAAATTATATATGATAAATTATATATAACTTATATAAATTATATAAGTTATATTAATATTGAACAAAAATTCTAGTAGTAATGGTAATACAGTAATGCAATATTGTTCAACACCTTTAATAATCAAATAAATATCTATTTGGCAGGTATCAGTGGATGTGAATTGGGAGTAGAGTGAGAAGGGATAACATAATTGCCCAGATTGGAGCCAATTCCTTATTTCAATTGATCTTATAATTTCAATGGCATTTTCACAATATTCCTGCCCAGAATTGCTGTGTCATTTTCTTAGAGACTGACAAAATGGCTGCTTTGCTTCACCCCAGAAGAGAAAATATTTCCCCAAAGATCAAAACATTCATTTTAATCTACAAAGTCCATGGCAGCATTTTCTTTATTGTTATTATTATCATTGAAAATTAAAGGTGCAAGATTAAATATTTTCAGCGGTAGAAGCTATAGAACTTTTACCTGTTACAAAAGGGGGAATACAATATGGCTCTGATTACCCGCTGCTTGCGTGGGACAGCCAAGGCTTTCAGTAAATGGACTTTCTGCTGACAAGCTCTTAAAAGGTTGTGTTCTTGGCCCTCAGCCTTTAAGCATGGTGAACATTTGCCATGGATAGCAGCCTTGAAAACCCTATGGCCCATAACAAAAGGATATTTTCCCCCTTTAACAGAGTCAAACATATGATGCATACTTCCCTGTCAGCCCTGGTACCACAGACAAGTTCCTTTCATAGAGCAGCATACATAAAGCCCGTAATTATCAGCTGCAGGTAGTGGCCACCTGCTCATGGAATACACAGAAATGGAAAAAATGTGGATCTGTAGCAAGAATTCTCCTTTTGAAATGGCCCTGAGAGCCCCTGCCTCTAAGGGTTTTAGAATATATACGACTTTTAATCAGCCTCCTTTTGCTTACTGAACTGGCAATTTCAGAGTCAGAAGGTAATCATACACAGACAATTATGGCTTCAAGAACTTTCCTAACATATTCAGCCAGGGCACTGCTCCAGCAAATTTCATACTACCATATTCTCTGGGCTAACTGCATGCTACTTGCTGAGCTACAATGCATTTGTTCAGTATTCATTTTGGCATTTGACTATGTAGTAGATGCCACTGTGCGTTGCACAGATCCCTTTTGAAGCCCAAGGTACTTTTTTCTCAGCTGCCAGGAGTGTTATCTACTGAAGATCCACAGCTGACTCCCTCTCTAGGAGCTGCCTTTAGCCTAAGGACACTGCCCCACAGAGGTTATACCCGCTTCCTGTGGTAGCCCATATCTAATGATGGGTCTATGCAGGGATAGAAGGCCCGTCCCCTTATTTCAATTCTAGGAAGCTCTGAAGAATCACCTCAAGTTCAGAGCTCCCTAGGGGATCAGCTGAAGTCTCAGTTATAATTGAATTAAGTTCAATTTTTCTTTCTGCCCCCTCATGCCTCTCTGACTCCCTGTTTTGTTTTGTTTTATTTTTACTGTTTTGTTACTGACAGCATTCTCCAAACGAATTACCTGCATGCAAACTTAAGACAGATCTAGAAGAAGTTTTTATGTTCAAAACATTTTTTTAAAGGAAAAATATAAAGATTCAGATTACTGATCAGATATTTCAATGACTGTCTCAGATTTAGGTTCCTGAAATGAAAGGACCCAGCTACCCATTGCCAGATCCCATATGATCCTACTCGGGAAGAACCTGAGACTCACTGAATCCACTGGACTTTGTCTACAACCTTAGGATTGGGGAAAGCTGAAAATCAGCTTTCTAAACACATTACTCCCATTGTTTTTAGTCGCTTCAAGATTTCTAAATTAAGGCTTAAAATAGTATCTGGATGAAATCCCATCTGCTATAAGAAACTGAGCTGCCATTTACTCTCCTTCCAGGATGCCAAGGGAGATGGATCTGAATGTAGAGAAAGTCTGAAGTCATGTCCAATTTGTTCTGATATTGAGGTGAAGGGCAGGGAGTGTTAACCCTTGGTTGTCTCTAAGCCAGAGAAAACTGAGACAGCCAGTCATTTTTAGGAATGGCCTTAAGGGTTTATTATGCTCTAGGATGTACTCAAGAGTATTTGGGAAGCAATCAATTAAAGCTAGCAAAGTTCTCAGATTCCCTGAGAGCTGATCCAAGCTTCCCCAAGTCACTTGTACTGGGAACCATTGGGACTAGGCTAGGGCAGGTTATCCGTTCTCTAAGACTAGGGTCGGAAAACATTAGGGCACAGTTGCTTACTTGACTGCCCTCTGGTTTATGCCGTTAAGTAGTGATTGAGTTAGTGTCAACATTACTGTGCCCCAGAAGTTCTGTTGTCTTTTTAGAACTCAACAAATCACACTGAAATGGCTTTTGTTCCTTTTAGAGTTAAACGGATTCTGCGTGACAGTCTTTCCTATTACTACTAAACATCTATTGAGTTCTAGTTGTATGACAGAGAAAGCCTCTGACCCCTAGGCTTGTGTGGTGCAAGAAACAGGACACATATAGCTGTATCAGTACTTTCTGTTACCAATTGATTGCTTTCAGACCATCGCCCAAATTGCCCATAATGCTGGACATCGAGATTACCAGATGGATGTGAAATACTCACTGACCTGAATGTTATTCCAGAAGAGAGAATTTCTTTGTCTTTGTGTTCTTTCTCAAATTTATTTTGTTCATTTATTATTTTTTATTATTGTTTACCAACTATTGTGGCAAAACACTCTCTCCTGCCCATCAGGAAAGCTACTTGCATTCTTTATTAAAAAAAAAAAAACTCACTCATCTATTTTTAAAATTGGTAATATATTCATATGCTCCAAACATCAAAAATTATAATAGATACATAATGAAATCTCCTCCTGCCCTTAGTTCTCATTTACTCAATTAAAATATTTATTTCATCCCAAAACTAGATAGTTTATCCTTTTTACGTGGTGGCATATCATAAATGTTTCTCTGCACTTTGCCTTTTTTATCTAATAATATAACTCAGAGAGATCTTTTCTTAGTTTCTTAACAGTCAATAAAAACTATTCTTTTTCAAGAAAAGGTCCAGAACCTAGAGGTTATTATACTGAGTGGAATAAGTCAGACAGAGAAATATAAATACCATATAATTTCACTTATGTGAGGAATCTAAGGAATAAAAAGAGCAAACTAGTCAAAAATAAACTCACAAATATAGAGGACAATTTGGGGATGGTCAGAGGTAAGGAGGGTTTGGGGGGCTGGGATAATGGGGTGAAGCGTTAAAGAAGTACAAGTTAGTAGTTGATAGATGGTCACAGGGATGGGGAGCACGGCATAGGGAATGCAGTTAACATTAATGTAATGTCTCAGTGGAGAGCCAGAGGAGAGAAAGAACAATTAGGGGGATCATTTTATAAACTATATAAATGTCTAACCAATATACTGTATACTTGAAACTAATAATAAAAGAAAAGAAAAAAGAAAAGAAAAGTTCCAGAGCCAGCTGTGCCAATGACTAGAGTGGAAGCCACACAGCAAGATAATTGACCAGGACATTGTTGGGTCTGTAGGCAAGGGTAAGGTTATGACTTCTGAGTCATCTTAGATCAATACAAGATAGAAAAGGAGAAGAGAATAGTCAGATTGCCCCAGTCCCAAGGAAGTAATGCTAGATCTTATTCAGAGAGAGCGGGGTCAAAACACACCTACAGGCTTTGGAATCAGAGGTGTGTTTCAAACCCCATATGAGTTAAGCGCCTTTAGATAAATTACTTAGTTTCCCTTAATCTAAATTTTCTCATCTGTGAAATAGGAATAATTATAATAACCATTTATAGGGGATTCTAGAGGTTAAGTGAGGTAACATTAAAAGTGCTCAACACAGTGCCTGGCACATAACAGCAGACCAATAAATTTGCAGCTGCATTATAATTATTAAAGTTAATAAGGAAGAAGATTTCCTAGAGGCTAGAGAGGGAGACACCAATGGTCAAGTGAGATAAGTTTCTACCTCAGCTGGAGTGGGGACCTCAAGGCCTCAGTTGAAGAGCCTTCTTCTCTGGGGACTAAGAACCATGAAGCACCAAGGTGTGATGGAGTGAGCACAGCCTGAGGGCCAAACAGGAGGGACCTTACTTCATCCATGAGATGGAGGTCACCAATATGAAATGACTAGTTCTTTCTTCGACTGCAGAGGTAGAAGATGATTTTTTAAATGATGTGCCTGGCAGAGGCATAATTTTTGCTTATGTTAGATTGTTAAAAGTTGTCTGGAAAATCAGATTTAAGTACTAATAGCTGCAAATGCTGATGTAATGGGAAAAGTTCTTTTTAACATATGCACTCACTACCCATGTTTAAAAGGCATGTGTCTACTGTGGATCTTCAGAGGTATGGTCATGCACGTTTGGAAAAAGAAGCTGAGAAGGGCTGAATTGCTTTGCATAACAGAGAGAGGAAGCTTGTGAGGTTGAAGCACAATGGAAAAGACCTCAGGGAACACATAAGCCTGATCAGGATTGTTAAGTAGTCCACCCTTCCCTAATAGCCCTACAAAATCTTTAGTAAAATCAATATCACTCACCAATGCTTTTGATGTGAACGAATCCTTTCTGGGGGAGTGTAAAGAGGTCCTGAGTTGTGTGTAATGTTGGTGAACATTGAAAACAGAGACTACATCTGGAGAAAGCTGTCATCAAATTTCCTGACATTCTTTATGTCGTGACTGGACAGCCATCCCTCAAATCAGGCCATCTCAGAAATTTGCTTTTTTGACTGAAGGTGCATCAGGCAGAAGGTTTAGGGGAAGGAATGTTCCTGAGGCTATTCATTCAAGCAACAAATATTTATTGAGCACTTATGAGCTGGGTGCTGTGCTATGAACCAAGGGCACCAAGATAACAGAGATATGGTCTTTGTTATTAAGAAACTCTCAGTCCAATGAGGAAGGAGGATGAGAAACAGTGTGACAAGTTATATGATGGGGGTTTGCAGAGGGTATTTTGGGAGCACATAAGAATAGTGCCAGGAAAGACCTTGGAACAAAAGAAAAACACAGTGTTAATGAGCAAATCCTACACAAGCAAAGTATTACATTGGAAAACATTAGTATTTCCTTGTGAATTAATGATCCAAAATGAAGTAATTGAAACATAACATTCAGAGAAGAGGCAGAAGTATCTAAATATTGTTCTTCTGGCCTCCTGGTTTTTCCCATCCAACTCATGTTATGGTTTCTGTATTTTATTTCCAGAGGAGCCTGCCCCAGAAAAAAATTCTGAAAAATACTTTAGAACTGGCAGATTTTCAAAAGCAGGTTGAAAGTAAAGAGGTGGCTAATGAATAAGCAAAGAATAGACTCTTTAGATGACAGGTTAGTTCTACCCAAGTACAGTAAAGCATGTAGTCAAAGTGACTTCATAATGAGCTTGCTTCTTTACTATTATTTTAAATAGTTATAAATCCAGAGTGGAAGGATTTCAGAACAAAGAAATGTATGTATTTCAGATGCATTATTTTTATATGCAGCACTGTTATTAGAGAAAAGGGAGATGAGGTAACTAAATTAAGGAGACATTTGATAGTAAAATTTATATATTTCAAATGACTAGTGTCTTTGATATATACAGGTTCTAGAAGATATATAATTATTTCAGCGTTTCTAAAACTGATTAAAATGTTTTTGAGCATTTCTTTTGAGTTAACAGGTGTTTAAATCAAGAAACCAGCAAAGTGATTTTGCACTACATAGTGGTGGTGGCATAGTAGAAAGAATCAGAAAGACCTAAGGTCCAATCCTGGCTCTGCCATTTGCTAACTGTGTAAACTTGGAAAAGTTTAGCCCCTCTGTGTTGAAATTTCTTCATGACTAAAATGGGAATAATAATGTCAAAATATTCAGAATTTCTAGGAGTAATGAGATAATGCAAGTTTCTAGCACTATGGTTGACACACAGTTAGTAGTGGCTCAATAAATCTTCCCTCTCCTCCCCATGTATTGTCGTTTTATTTCGACCAAAAATTTTTTCAGACAACTTATTTATTACTCTTAAATGTTAAAGCTTTGCCGTCACTGAGGATCTGTAAAGAATATGCTATCAATTCAACCTCTAGGAATTTATTTTCTGAAATACTCAAACCAATATGCAAATATATGTATAAGGATATTAAGTACAGCATTGTTCGTAAGACCAAAAAACTGTAAAAACAGTCCAGTGTTCAGTAAAATATTGCTTAAATAAACTATGGTGCAACTATCTAGTGAATGCTAAGTCAATACCAACACAGGAAGATGTCTAAGAGAATTATTCTTCAAACAAGTTGTTGAATATTATGTATAATATGGTCTCATTCCTATCCAGAAAGTGTGTAAACTCATACATTTAGAAAACCCTGGTAGGATATGCCCCAAACTGTTAACAGTATTTGGGGTGGGGGGGGGAATTGTGGGAGACTTTCATTTTTAAAATTATGTATTTGTGTAATATTGATTTGTTTACCATGAGTATGTACATATATTACTTTAGTAATTAGAAAACAAGAGAAAGAGAGACAGGGAAAATATTATCTCCAGATTCTGAAGAAAATGCCAATGAAAGGGAATTATAAAATGTTTTACACAATAGCTATATTCAGAAGTATTTATTCTGCATTGGACGTCTAATGCTCATTTGAAGAGCATGTGGATCTTGGTATGTGTATCGTGAAAGAATCAAGCCTGTCAGTTTGGAGCCATACCTAATGATATGACTACTACATATACTCTAGTTTCATACTATCGCTATGTATAAAATATATATAAAACATATTATAGTTATGCCTTTCAGGTAAGACATAGCCAGTGCCATGTGATTTCCTTGAGAAGACCTCCCTGCCAATAGCTCTCTCACTAGCTTGTTGGGATACGAGAAACACCATCATTAAGAAGTTTAATTTCTTTGGATTCAGGGTTTATCTGTTATTAAAGTTCTGCATTGAAGGTCCCTCTTCTATGTTGCTAAGGCATGCCGTATACCTCTATCAAAGGGTTTATGTGGAATTTAATTTTCTATTTTCCCCACAAGACTCCGCTCTTCCCAGAAGGAACTATGCCTTGATTCCACAAGGCCAGGCCTTGATTCCACAGTGCATTCCACAAGGCCAGGCACACAGTAGGCTATAGTACATTTGTCAATGAAACAAATGCTGCTATGAAAGGCATCACGTAAAGACTGAACCTGTTGCTTCTACTGCCACTATTGTGAAGTTGAATTGAAGAAATACATGTGAAGGCATTTTATAAATTACGAACCAGTACTTAAATGCATGTTGTTGTTGTTGTTGATGTTGTTGTTGTTATTATTATTATTATTTATTAATGGAATGCAAATTTTTTTCTCAGATAATTTCCAAGGGACAGATTTTGATGGGTGGAGGTATGACATTGAGTCTTCTCTATCTGACGATGGCAAGAATTTCTGACCTGTCCTCTATTTGTTTGCATTCTAAAGAATTCAATTTCTCGCAGGAAGGAGGACTCTGTGAAAAAAATTAACAAGGAAATATTTCACTTCTGTAAAAACAGGCAGTTGTGAATGGCGGGCAAGGTTTATATGGGAGCAAGGTGTAGGAAAATACATAAAGCACGTCCTGAAATCCTCAAATAGCACTTCTCATCTATTTCAGAATCTTTGGTCAATGATGTTTCTTTATAAGACATGGTGTTCTTTGGCTCAGGGCTTTCGTCCCTGAAAGGGATGGCTTTGCTCTCTAGGTTGCAAAGAAAATGTTTTAAAACTAGGATTTTTGTCATTAGTTTCCCAGGAAACCATTTGGGTTCTGATGCTAATTTGTGTACCTGACTGTTTTAATTGAAAATGGGGCCTAGAGGAGGGGAAACAGAGAAAAAGACTGCTTTGGGTTACTGCTCATTAAGAGGGTGCCAGGTTGGGAGTGCCAAGTAGACTCTCAGCTCCACCCTACACTTGGTGCCAATTGGCACCAGGCTTCTCAGTTGAGGTCACCAGAGTATGAGGCTGGGAGTTGAAGACTCATTTTCTTTTCTTAGTTCTGACCCCAAGAGAGCAGAGGTTGGGCCCAGCAAACACTGCAGTCTGAGTTAGAAGGAGCCTGCAGACAGGCCTGAGCAAGACAAACAGCTCGTGTCTTAAAAGTGTTCTAAGTTTCCTGCTTAAGACTTTATTTTTAATCTCCTCCCTCAGATGGAATGATGTCCCTAGAGGGTGTGGATACCTAGAGCTTACCTCTACCAAGGCATCTACGAATGAACTATATTTACATTTCTGTGGCTTTTTCTTTTGGTGACTGGAGCCTCGGTGATGATGGCATTGGAGGGTGTGGCTTTGCATGCCAAAGAATGCAACATTCTCACTTAATGCCTTTAATGTTCTCTAGAGAGGTAGCAGCATATCTGTGCTTTTCAGTTCCAAATGGCTGGTAGAGAAGTTTTATTAGCTGCTGACAGTCCTGAAGCCTCCTTGCTGGCTGTGTGTGGCTCACATGGAGGACCTGCACAGTCAGAGCTGGCCTCACAGCTTTGTGCAGTGTACAAGGAGACCAAGATTAACAAGGTCTTGGTAAAAAAACCATTCCGGTGCCACGTAACCACCAAGGATGAACCCTGAACTTGATTGCAGCTTTCATGTGCAAAGGTTCTCACACAGACCTGGACAGCATCCTCTCCAGTCTAAAATGTGCTGTTCTATAAGGTAACCAGTAGACACGTGTGCCTATTAAGTACTTAAAATGTGGCTAGTCTGGTATGAGATGTGCTGTTAAGTATAAATTACACACTGGGATTTTGAAGACTTAGTATGAAAAAAGAATGTAAAATATCTAAATTTTTTTATATGGATTACATGCTGACATGATACTATTTTGGATGGATCGAGTTAAATAAAAATATATCATTAGAATTAACTTCACTTGTTTCTTTTTACTCCTCTATGTCTACTAGAAAATGAAAGTTATATATATGCTCACATTATATTCATTCATTCCCTCAGTCATTGTTTACTGAGCACCTAATGTGCCGAAATAAACAAGACCCAGACTCTGCTGTCAGACACTCAGTCTAGGGGGAGGCAGGTAATTACAGAGCAATAGCCCGGGGCGAGTGCGGGAACAGAATAATGTGCCTGGTGCTGTGGGAGCCCCAGGGAAAGAAAGACACTCTTGCGAAGAGCATAATCAGGGAAGGCTTCAAGGAGGAAGTGAGTTTTGGTATACTTACATTAGCAATCGGAAGAAAAAAAGGCAATGATGTGTGAAGAGGCACAGATGTGGGACATGGCTGGCATGTTTCAGCAAAACACAGTAGTTCAGCTGGGTCCAGATTTAAGTACAAATAAGGAGTGAGTGGCAGAGACACGGCTGAAAAGACAAGCCAAATTTAAATTAGCAATGAAATGATGGTCTATTAAAAATATTAAACAATTAATTGTAATTTTTGAAAAAATTAGAGCCCTACCACATATCACACTCAAAATAAATTCTAAATGGATTAAAGATTTAAGTATTAAAGTACTGAAATCACACATTATTTGAAATATATATTTTTTCCTCCTACATTTATTTATTAACTGATTTAGCATAGCATACGTAGTGGATGCTATGGTACACTGCCCAGATTCCTCCTTCAGGACTGTTTCCCCAACTTTCAGGGGTGCTGACTCTAATGGCACACAGTAGCATTCCTTGGGTGACATACCCTCAGCTCAGTGGCCCTCAAGGAGATATCTGGCAATATCAGGAGGCATTTAGATTGGGGATGGGATGCGGAGGAGAGTGCTACTGAAATTTAGTAGGTGGAGGCCAGAAATGCTGCTCTATACCCTGTAATATGCAGGAAAGCTCTCTCCCCCAACAAGGAGTTATTCAGTTCAAAATGTCCATAGTGGAGAAATCCTGACTAGGCCAAAGGAAGCTGTCTTGCCCACCGCTACACCTGCTCCCTAGGGCCAGTCCACATCCAGTGAACTAGTACAAAAACCTGGTTTCTTTGCCTAAATCTAGGATAACTCAGAAGGGACAACCCAGCACCAGCACATCTGATGGGACCAGCTAAGGTATCTATTGCAACTACCTTGCAGTTCAATTTCTCCCTCTGCCCAATCGGCTTCCATCACTTTCTTGCAGGTGTTGCTTCAATAAATTCTCCAATAAACATCCTGCAAACAAATGTCTCAGATTTCGCTTCTCAGGAACCTGACCTAAGACAGCTGGCACCGGGAATGTTTGTAGAAAACTGAATATAAGATCGGATTTTGAGGCTGGCTAATGCACTCACTGTTCAACTGATAATCAGGACTCCATAATGGCTGGTAAGTGAAATACTGATAGGCCCTGGCATGTTATGTCAATGCAATTGTTAGAACTTTTACAGGTGGTGAACTGGATAAGATGCCGGTAGAAGGGAATGTACTGACTGGTACAAAAGTACATAGTTTCTCATTTCCTATAGCTAGAGGACAGAAAATGCTGAGTATCAGAACCAGGACTTAATTTTAAGGACAGAAGAAGAAATTGACTTCTTAACCCCAGCAAGCTTCCTATACCAAATTGGGGTACCGATTGAGAGGGAGTGGGATCCTGGGACTTGAGATGGGGATGCCTGAGTCACTGCAGTCAAGAACTTTAAAAACACACATGAGTCTGAACCCTCTAGACCTGCAGAAGTTAACCGCTCCTTCCTGCTAAAGGCTACTGCCCCTTGTGCCTCACTAGAAGATAATGCAGAGAACTCTGCTTGCTAGATCATACAAGTCCTGCTCAAGGTCTACACCCACCTTCCCTCCTGGCCACCAGACCAATAACTAAGATCAAGTCACAACATAGCCCAGCCTCGGAAATGTGGCCTTGTAAGGGAGGGAAGTGGTTATATGCTAAAGGATTTTTGGGACCTAGCCAAAATGTATCAAAGAAGCCAGGAGAGTATTATGGGATTTGATCCTAAAGATTCTGAATAAAAGGGGGTGGAATGTAAAATTGGATAAAGGAGAGTTTATCAGTATAAGAATACTTCCTGGGACACAGGATTTGATTCCTGGCAAGGACTCCAGGAGACAGTACTAAGATGCTATAGGAAGCATGGAAAAAGCAGTTCTTAACAGATGGAATCAAAAGGCACAGAGAAATGGGCATGTCAGGACAAATATACTAAGTAAGACTAGAAATAAGCACAGGTAGAGAAGACCTGAAGTACACTTTGTTTACCAAAGTGATAAGGAATGCACTGGTGAGGTGGCCACCAGCATTGTTAAGAAGTTCAGTAATCTCTGTCCTCTGTATGCTACGACTCATGGTGGAAAATTAAATGCAAAACTCGTAAGAGCAGAATGGGTCTAATAATATCCTGAAAACATAGAGGCTATATGGTAGTACTTAACTGTCAAAGCAAGATGAACACAGTTCTTGTAACAAGCAGTCATGTCGGAGTGGCAGCCAGCATGGTCTATGGAGCTGTGGAGATGGTTACTAGAACGCGGTGTTCCCAGGGGCAGGATAGGTGGTCAACTGACAAGGGTATTGCTTAATTTATATACTTAAAAGAAATCAAGGATAAATGATCAAGAAGCTATGAGCAGCCAACTCCATAAAAAATTAAATTAAAAAAAAAATCCATGATCCTCTGCATAGTGTTTGGACCTGAGCCAGTTCTGAGACCCTGAATCCATTCACTGAATAAGAAGCTATGACCCGGCAGCATCATGGTTGGTATATGTAGTAATGATTCCACTAGTTTTTCCCCAGTGGGACCTATAGCCATTTACTAAGGTTATTGCAGTGGAGAATACCCAGATATTTTGATGACAGTCGAACACAGAATTTGAGGTGACACCTGAAGATCTGAAGTGTTTGAATAACCTCTTATTACTGGGGAATGTGTTAAGACCAGACAAGGAATGGAGTCCTATCCAGCTCATTTTATGACCACTGGAACTGAGATCCAGCCTGTGGTCATTTTGCTGGTCTTTGAATGTTTATTTGTAATGACCATATTAGGGACTGGGAAGAACCTTCTCTTTGGTTAATTCTTCTGTGTAGTAAGATCCTTCATTGTTGGAAAGGCCAAATGGAAGCCTCTGAACCTACTTCCCCACCTGCCAAACTATTAACCAACAGCATTATCACATTCTGGGGAGAATGGCAGAGATTAATGTCACCCTTAAGGATACAAAGGATGCAGGAGGAGTGGTCTCCATCATATCCCCATTTAATTCCCAAGTCTGGCTCAATACAAAAAGTAGGTGACATACTGTAAATATATATATATATATATATATATATATATATATATATATATACTATTAAAATGTATAGCTGAAACTTACCAGATTTCGTTAACCAATGTTAACATAAAAAATTAATTAATTAAAAAAAAAACTAGGTGACAGTGGACTACAGCAAACTCAGACAAATTGGAGCTGCTGTGTCAGATGTAATATCCTCGCTAGGGAGGTGAACACAGACTTGAGTACAAGGTGTGAAGCCAGTGATCTGGGTACTGGGAATCAAAGTGGTATGCATTCATGTGGGACAGATAATGGTGCACATTTACATTCTTGGCCCAGAGCTATGTTAATTCTCTCACCCTCTATCATAATATAATCTGAAAGCACCTAGAAAATAAGGATGTCCCCTAGAACACCATACTGGTTCACTACATTGATAGCATCAAATAAACCAGACCATTTGAGTAAAAGTATCAAATTTTTGGAGGATGAGTCAAGACAAATGCAAATTTGACAGGCATATCCCTCCAAAATTTATTTCAATCCATAATCAAGGTTGATTTCAGTTTCCTCACAGGCATGGTATTGTGCGGAGGGCTATACCAAGCAAGTCAAGGGAGCGTAAGTATAGTTACGATGAAAACCCAAGGGCGAAAACGCGGTTAATAAAAATCACGGGTCTTTCTTATTTGCTCACACCAGACTTGCCTCCTAGGCTAGAATCTAGACTGTCATCTCATCTTAGCCCTGCCACACACCAGTGGCTGGCCCTACTGCCGCCCTCAAATGAGTGACAGGTGCTCTCCACAGGCTTCTAACAGGCTATCAGGTCACACAGTACTTTGCTTGGAAAAACTCACTTATGTATCTCATCACTGATCAAATTCAAGTACTTCATATTTACAGTTTAAAAGCCTAAAATGGGTTAGTTTTTCATAGCCCAGCTTCATGACACTGATGCATGTGCTTGTACCGAGTGGCTATGAGCTCGGTGCTCTTTGATTTAAGTGCAGGAAGCTTTTATTTTTGAATTTCTACCTACTCATGGCAATACATCAAACAATCAGTTTTAATATCTTTAGGGTTAAGTGCACTCGTGTAATTTAGAATTAAATGATTTTTATTAAGCACTTTTACAGACTATCTACATGCTATACAACTCCACTGATTAAGGATCATGGTGACTGGTAAAACAGCAGCCCCCATGAATTAGGGAAGCATTAGTGAAATGCATTTTCTGAATACATCACAGAATGCATTCAGAACTAAGTAACTCAAATGTCACAAGAGAGTCCGAATGAAAATTTCCCTCCATAGAGCAAATACACAGATAACCCTGTGGGCTATACTGGATTCTAATAGTGACATATCTCTCCTTTGTGGTCTTTCTGCTTCTCCTGGACTATATTCTCATCCACTCCGCTCTCATCTCAGCCCCACGCTCTTCGACTTTTAAGTTTAGCCAGTTATTTCTCTTTCAAGCTGCTAGGAAATGGGGCCGGGAGTGGGATAGCAGTCAACCTACCCATGCCCTGTTCCCCTTGTAAAAACTTTGCAGTAGAGCTACTCACCAGTAGAGGGCAGCATAAATCTGTAGCCTTGCACATGCTCAGAGAGAGTTTGGGCTTCACCCTTCTCTAAAGGCAGACTTGGAGCCTAGGGGTGTGTCTGGCAGGTGCCACTGGACACCATGAGAGTCTGTGTGCTGTTGAATTCGATCACATCCCCAGTTCATGGCTACTTGACCAAAATTCACGAAAACCTCTTTAGCCTACTGTTTCAGCGGGGCATGGTTGCAGAGGCCGTGTTAAGACACCAGGGCTTACTCTAAGATTTTTTTGGAGAATTACGGTTTTATTTTTCACTCAGAGGCGGGTATTTTTTTTTTTTGCCTTATTTTATTTTTGTTTTGGCGTGTGTGCATGGGAGAGGGGCTTTCCCCCCAAAAAAGGGCAAACCAAACTTGAGTTATTGAAATAGAAATTATTCAACTCGTGGCCTTGTGCATGGCAAACCTTTCTCTTTACCTCCATCAAGAGGATATATAGAGTCAAAAGGATCTTACTGGAACTAGCATCCATTCTTCCAGCTAGTTCAAGTAGTTGCTTTTGTAAAGCTGTCAAGCCTCAGTTGTAAGAAGAAAATGTTTCTCAACATAATGATAATAGAGGTTGATAGTAGTGGTGGTCCCTGAAGGTAAAAGCCAAAGCCAGGGTAATAGGAGAAATATTCTTTCCTTTATGGAGAATTAGTCGAATAAAGTAAATGATGGTTAGTACAAGTTGCACTTAGTTCACTACTGACACATCTCTCATCAGTGGGAAGACTAAGCTCTCATTACATTTTCTACAGGGATCAAAAATATTTTTCTGGGTACTATGGACTTAATGGAGAACTTCAAGTCACATCTGGGTCACACCTGAGGCCTTGCTTGCATTTCCAAGGGCTACAGGGAGCTAGAGGGAGAAGCTTCCTTTTGAGAGGTAAGGAAAAATTCATCCCAGAAAGAGCTGTGGGGATCCCTTAACCCAGAGACTTGAAGAGAGGTTCAAGATGGGAGCTGGGGTGGGGTGACCAGAGGGAGGAGAGAGAACTCCAGTGGGGAGAGCATCTCTTGCAGAAGTGGGTAGTTGGAGGGTTGCAGAGGCACTATCCTTTGGTATTCCTAATTCTGGAAGGCCCTGTCCCATGGTTGGTACAAGGAACATCCAAATTATTCTTTTATTTCTCTTGCGACACCATTTAGAGAATTGCCTGATTCTTCAGAAGAGAGTTTTGTCTTTCTGTGTTGTTGTCTGGAGGGCTTGGTTTCACGAAGGCTGGAGTCTTGGGGCAGCAGGAGGATTACTTCCTTGAGAGCTTTCAGGGCTAATGGCAGGAGGGACACTGTCTCTTATCTGTGGATTGCCTCAATCAGAAGCACGGAGGCCCATGACCCAAGATGGCAACAAGCACAAGAGGCAACAAAACGAATCTTTCCAAATGCTCTGCTGCTCCCTGCTTATAATTTCTTTGGAGTCATTCAAAGTTAAAGTCCAATTTTGTTTCCAACTTTCCTTCCAACTCAACTGTTTCTCCCCTGAGGGTTTGCCTTTTTTGAGTAGGTTCCCTTCCCCTGTATTTCCACACCCTGTGCTTCCACTTGCCATAGTGTCTATCAATAGTATGGAAATTCCTTTTTGAGACTGTGAGCTTCATGAGGGCAGAGATATTGTCAGTTTTTTTTTTCTTCACAGTTCTAGTCCTAGTTCCTGTATAAAACAGGTGATCAAGAAATATACGCTGGATAAACGCATGAGCAGATTTACTTGCTTTATCACATTTAATCTTTACAATTTTTATTACCTCCCATTTAATAGATGTGAAAACTGAGGCTTAAGCAATTACATAAATTTGTCAAGATTACACAGCTAGTATATAATTCAGGAGGAGGCAGTATTTGAATTGGGCTTTGAAGGATAAGTAGAATTTCAACAGGTAAAGACAGAAAAGGGAACTTCTAAGAAGAAGCAAGCACATGAATATAAGTACCACGTGAATATAGCAAAGCATAGGGCACATTTTGGGACAGGTTATTGTTCACTTTGGTATTTTAAAAAGGTATATTTAGTGGTATATTGAAAGGTAAGGCCTGAAATGGAGGTTACAGTAACAGGAAAGTAAAACAATAAGAGTAGATAACATTTATTGAGAATGTAATACATGCCAACTCAATTCTAAACATTTAAATGTAAAAGAAATGCATTTATAAACAGCTAATACAGGCACATGGCAAAAAGGTTTAAAGAAAAACAGAAGATCATACAGTGAAGAGTAAGACTCCCTCTCATGGCGCTATCTCCCTATACTTCATTTCTGCTCTCCTGAGTGACCACTACCAGTTTTTTTGTATAGCCTTTGAGAGATTCCTATTCTATGTATTTGGAAGCATATATGTACATATTTTTTGATACAAATAGTCATGTACTAATATACTGTTCTATTCCTTGTTTGTTTGTTTTTCCATTTTCAATGTATTTGAGCTCATCTCATATTTTGGAGCTGCCTCATTCTTTTTAATTGCCTCTTACTTGGTATCCCATTATATGGATGTGTTATCTATTTAACCAGTTCCTTCCTAACAGACATTTAGTGTTACAAATCTTTTGCTATTACAATCAACTGTATTGAATATCCTTATATGTTTTGCTTTTGAATCGTGTGAGTATATCTGTAAGCTAATTCCTAGATGTGAATTGATGAGTTAAAAGGTATGTGCATTTTAACTTTTCGCAGATATCGTAAAATTGTTCTCCAAAGAAGTTATAGAGCAATTTTAAGCTATAGAGCAGTATGTTCATACGCTTTCCCACTATGTATTATCAAACTTTCTGACCTTGGCCTGTTCGATAGGTCAAAAAATGAATTTTTACTGTTGTTTCAAATTGTATTTCTCCTATTATGAATAAAAATAAGCAGTACTTGATGTGTTTTAAATATAATAAAACTTATTTCATAAAATTATAAATAAAATTTATAAGAAATATTAATTTAAATTAAAATTTAAAGTTTAAATATAATTTAAAATAAATAATATAGAAAATATTTTATAAAATAAAATAAACATTATTTGATATATTTTTCCTTTTTTCTACAATTGACAATATTCATTTTCTATTTTTAAAATGTTGCTTTTTTATAAAAATAACTGAATAGGACTATAGCAAACTAAAAAGCTTACGCACAGCAAAAGAAACCATCAACCAAACAAAAGACAACCAATTGCATGGGAGAAGATATTAGCAATCAACACCTCCGATAAGGGGCTAATATTCAAAATATATGAAGAACTCATACAACTCAAAAACAAACAAAGAAACGAACGAACAATCCAATTTAAAAAAGGGCAAAGGACCTGAACAGATACTTCTCCCAGGATATACAAACAACCAACAGATATATGAAAAGCTGATCAACTTCCCTCACTATTGGAGAAATGCAAATCAAAACCACAAAGAAATAGCACCTCACACCTGTTACAATGGCTATTATCAACAAGACAAGTAATAACAAATATTGGAGAGTTTGTGGGGGAAAAGGAATCCTCATACACAGCTGGTGGGAATTGGTACAGCCACTATGGAAACTAGTATGGAGGTTCCTCAAAAAAATTAAGAATAGAGTTACCGTATGACCCAGTGATCCTTCTTTTGGGTATCTACCTGAAAAATTTAAAAACATTTATTTGTAAAGATAATGTACCCCTATGTTCATCGCAGCATTATTCATGGTGGCCAAGACATGGAAACAACCAAAGTGTCCTTCGATAGATTATTGGATAAAGAAGCTGTGGTACATATATACAATGAGATATTACTCAGCTATAAGAAAAAACGAAATACTGCCATTTGTGACAACATGGATGGATCATGAGAAAATCATGTTAAGCCAAATAAACCAGACAGAAAACATTGAAAACCATATGATATCACTTATAGGTGGGAATATAACTCTAAAAGCAACAAACAAACATGACTCATGGACATGGACAGTGGACTAATGGTTACCAGAAGGAAGGGTGGAGGTGGGGGTGGGGGAAAGAGAGAGGTATATAGGGTAAAAGGGGTCAAATATGTGGTGACAGAAAGAAATCTAATCATGGGCGGTGAATACACAATGCAATGTATATATGACTTACTGTTAAATTATACACTTGAAACTTATTGGATTTTGTTAATGCCACCATAATAATAATAATTTTAAAAACTGAAACAACAAACAAACAAGACAAACAAAAATTCATAGATACAAACAACAGTTTAGTGGTTACCAGAGGGAAAAGGGGGTGGGATGGAGGTAGAAAAGGGTAAAGGGGGTCAAATATATGGTGACAGAAGGAGATTTGACTTTGGGTGGTGAACACACTATGCAATAGACAGATGATGTATTATAGAATCGTACACTTGAAACCTACATAATTTTATTAACTAATGTCACTCCAATAAATTTAATAAAAAGATGAAATGTTGCTTTTTTGGTCTTTTTATTGATTTGTATGGCCTCCTTATGCATTAAGGGAATTAGCCCCTTAGTATTACATGTCTTACAAATATTTTTTTCCTTAAATTGTCATTATTCTTCTGATACTGTCTATGGTATTTTTATATTTTAATTTTTTAAAAATGTTTTATCTCAGAAATTTTCAAACATATTCAAAGAATAGATTATTAACTTATATGGACTAAATACCCAGCATTATCAATATGTAATTCATTTATTACTTAATTTATTTATTATAGTCCCTCCCTGCATTATTTCTGTCCCTCTGCCCTGCTGCATTGTTTTTAAATAAATATATCATTTTATGTTATTTTTGTCTATGATAATTATAGTCCTGTAGTTATTTTAATTTTTGTGTAGTCAAAAATTAGTCTTTATTAGTCTTTCATTTTATGGTATCTGGTGTTTAGATCACCAGAAATTCCCTGAGAAAATATAAAGTCACAAGAAACTTTCACAGTGAGTAATATTTTAAAGATGAGCAAAATCAAGCCACAGAAAAGTTAGGGTACCTTGCCTTTACACAGCTTGTAAAGGGTAGGAGTTGGGACCAAACCCTGACAACCTGATCCAGGGCTCCCTCTCCTGACCATCACACTGTACCCCTGCCTAGTGAGGCTGTAATGGCCGTGCTGAGCAGTCCTGAGACTTGATGTTGGCATTCATGGCTGCTGAACAGCGCAATCACACATGAGTGGTCTGCTCCACAGTGGCTGCTTGCACATGAGGCTTTCAAGGTGGTGTACTTTGCATGAGAATCTCATGAAAGGTCCTGGACCCTGGTCGTAGGAAGCATGCATATTTACACATATGTGCACACGCATGCACGCGCGCACACACACACACACACACAGACAGACAACCAAACACCAGCTATAAGGACAGCCTCCAAGGATTGCTTATCTTCATTCTGTCATCTCTGTATTAGACAAGGAAACAGGCTTTCAGTTATCATGAATCTGGATTGGATACTTATCAGAGTTTTTTGCCATTCAGTTCCCTAGAGAACAGTGCAGTTTGATTATATTTGTATTTGTAGGCAGGTGATGGTGACCTATTTAATCAATACATTTAAAAGCTAAGAGGTAAGCTATATTATTCAGGCTCAGTAACAAAGCTTATGCTAATTTAACCTGACATGTCACATGTTAGGTTAATATGATTTGGATTACATGTATCATTTTTAGAAATTGATGTTTTTGTTGATGGTTTCTCCTGACATTTTTGAACTATAATATGGAATGCAATACTTCTCCAACAAAGAAGGTAATTCTCACTAGTGAAGGTAATTAATGGTTATTTGATCATATTACAGCATAGAAATGATGTTTTTGCTACACAATAGGTTTCCTAATTGGTGATCCAAAGATGACCACATTCATTTTCTGCCGAAAGAGATTTCCCACTGTGCGTGGCATTCTCTCTTAATACTGTGATAGCAGTAAAGGATGGTCATAGCCAATAAGAAAATTAATTTATAATGCTTCAACAACCATTATAAAAGACCTGATAATGTGAATTTAGGTGTAGGATGAGTCATCTAATAAGTTAATTAAATAAGACCTGCTGCCAGTCTCTGACAAAGGAGCATACTGCGCTGTATGCTTGATTGAGCTGAATAATGCCGAGAAGGTAAATGAAGAAACACTGACCCCCACTAATGCATGTGATGTTTATATTCATAAAAGCACAAGCAAAAGCAACCGCTTTACTCAAAACCAGAACCAAACAACCAAATTTTAAATAGTTACTTCACTCCTATTTTATGAGGAAAATAATTTGTTGTTATTTGCCAGCTTTACACTTACCTCCCCAATATGTCTTTAAATCTGGATTTGTTTTCTCAACTTCAAAATGCTCTCACAAGTTTATTACCCTTTAGTTTTTCTTAAAGAAAACTAAGATGTTGGTAGTTTTCAACCACTGCCATCGGGTTGAAAGCTGCCAACATCTCCATTTACTTAACTACTTTTAGTTGCAGCATTTTGTATCTAATTTATAAAACTTGTGTGCACCATAAACAAAAATGGGGTTGCTAATTTTAATTAGCTTGTCTAGCTGGTGGTCCCATGGAGCTGGGGATTCAGAGGTCCCAGTTACTTCTCCCCTTTCAGCTTTTGTTATTTCACACTAATAGGTATTTGTATTTTCAGTCTGTCTTCATGTGAGAAGTACCCTGTCCCTTCAGTGAGTTTAGTTGCTTTTCCCTAGGCCATGCCAGATGTCCTGATTCTTTTTGTCTTTCTTCCTTCCTTCCTTTCTTCCTTCTTCCTTCCTTCTCTCTTTCTTTCTTGTTCTTTCTTTTCTTTTCTTTCTTTCTTTTCTCTTTCTTTCTTCCTTCCTTCCTTCCTTCCTTTCTTTCTTTTCTTTCAACAACAACAACAACAACTTTCTTTCTTTCTTTCTTTCTTTCTTTCTTTCTTTCTTTCTTTCTTTTTGGATGGGGGAGCAGGCTTTGGGACAAAGAATATCACATATTTCTCATTTGAATGTAACATAATTGTTCAGAAAGAACATCTATCTTTACCAATAAGGTGAAATATTCCTTTTCTAATTGCCAGCCTGGAATAACTAATTTTAAAATGTTTTTGTATTATAAACCAGGAAATAGTTTCTTTTCTATAAAAAAGGTATCGAACGTGATTACAATAAAAGTTATCTAATGATTGAATGGAAGTTCAACATTTTCTTAAAGAGTTCACAAAACCACGATAGGTTTTCTTTCTGTCAATTTAGATATTTATAGGTTATCTAGTCTGGCCTTCTGCCACACTGCACCTGTAACTCCTTATTTTAAAATATTAATTATCTTTTAAACATAAGGCTTTTAGCTCTGGATACAGTACTGCCTATATGAAGGAAATAACATGACTGAGGTGAAGAACGGTGTTTCTTGGAATAGGTATTGTTTGCCAAGCTGTATCCAAGAGCCCTACAGAAAGCAGAAAAAGACATTATAGAAGAGTGAGCAGACATTTTTACAAGGTCACTTCATTCAGACTGGAAAGTGGCCAGCACAATGTCATTATTTACAACAGGATCTGGGAACACTTGAGGAAATTACAGACCATTTAGTTTTGATTCCATTGTGGGGGGCAAAGTCTTAGGAAGTATTTTAAGAGATTAAATGGGGAACACTGAGAAAAGCACAGCTTGATTAAGGATAGCCAATGCAGTCTCTGGAATGAAAAAGTCATGCTTCGATAATTTTTTGACTTCTTTGAGGAAGTAAATGCCAAGAAAAGCAAATGAATGCCTCAAAATTCTGTATTCTAAATTTCCAGAAGATGTTTGTTAAAGTTTTGCTTGACAAATTAGCACACACAAAGAAGTGGTTCTTATAATTGGAGAAATACAGAGACAAAGATTGATTGTGCATTAAACTGTTTTTAAATTGAAAAGGAATCAGGCAAATTTACTGTAGGACCAAAAGAATTTTCCTGAAACAAAGACAATATAATAGTCTAAGTCAATTGATACACTCCATTGTATTTAACACCGTCAGCATCATATTTTCATGCATTTATTATGTAGTCGTGTAGAATTTTTTTTATAAGACAATGGAAAAAAATTAAAATCCCCAACTTTTGGGAATATACAGTCTAATAGAGAAACACTGATTTAGATAAGCAGACAGAAAACTAGACAAACATATAACCAAAATTTAATAAGGTTGACTCTTAAATTGTTAGTAGTGAGGAAAACATGTTGGGTTTTAAAATTTAGGACAAGCATTCATAGAGTTTCTCTTTGGGCAGGGGGAAGCAGAGCTGCCACAAAAAGATGTTTGGTAGAGGGGCAAACTCCATAACTATCGAAAGAACAAGGAGAACAGGGCATTCTCTGGGAGTGAGAGGGGTCCTGGAACCATATGGGAGGTCATCTAGATTGCCCAGTCTAAATGGAAGGTAGGAAAGAGATGGCTCTAGAAGGATAATCTACAACTACACAGGAATAGGGAGTTAACTGAAAAGGAATAATAGATCAAAAATAAGCAAATAACTTTAAGGTATTGCATTATACAACTTTAAGCCCTTTCCAAATTTAAAATACTATGATCTCCTAGGAATGACACTACAAGTTTAATAAGGGTGGGAGCTCAGAGAATCTCTTCTAATTAGACAGGAAAGATTTCCAGGACAAAGTGACCTAGGGAGGTACAACACCCTCTATAAGGCAAGATTGCTGATATAATAAAAGAGGAGAAGAGTTCATTATATTGCTGAGATTTAACATACATTATCTTTTACTTTAATTCTCTCTAAAATCCTAATAATCGGTGGATACTACAATTATCCCTACTTTACAGTAGAAACTAAATTAGAGAGAGAAAGTAACTTGCATAAAATTCACATAGCCAGTAAGTGAAAGCTAATTATTTTAAGCCACTATTTGAAAGTGTCCCAATTCACCCAATAATAAGATTTAATCTGAGGTGCTTGGTTAAAAATACAACAACGACAATGACAACAAAAACAGATATTCCAGGCCTCTTCCCTGATGCTTCTAAGAAGTAGCTTCTAGAATGGGGCATGTGAATAAAATTTTTACAAGCACCCTAAGTCAGAGAAACAGTGCCCTAACACCACAATGCCTCTCAGGAAACCAAACTACTGTATTCCAAAGCCTAGAAAATTCTGGCAGCTGGAAGGCTATGTGCTGGTAGGTATGACCTTAAAGAGGGCCAGAGACTGCGGTCATGAGACTGCAGCCGTGCATTTGTCTGCAAGACGCACTCGCCCTCCTGGCTCCATCTTGTGCAACTTAAAACAATCTCTGTTGACAAACTGCAGTTCAGAGAACCAGGCTCCAGTATCCTTTTTAAAATGCTTACATGAAGTAAAAACAATAAGAAAAATAAAACTATGTGGAATTATCTAGGCAGGGATCCTTTCTGACTAAAATGGCGGGGGGAGGGGATATGAATTAGATATGAATTAGAACAAAGAAGATCTTAAAATATCTGATTTTAGGGAGACTGCAATTAGTTAACACTTTGAACCCCCGTTACTTGTCATCTTTGGTGTGTTTGTTAACTGAATACTTAAATTGATGCTTAGGCCTTTTTTTGGAATGAACAATGACTACATTAAAATATGCAATCTATCTTCTTGCTATAAGAACTCTAAAAAAGATTACACATTTAATTAAATGCACCAGAACTTCAAAGAGCTGCTAAGGTATCAACACACCTCTTCAAGGGATCCATGGGGAAACCACCAATTACACATTCAAATAAACATACCCATAGCAGACTAGGGCTTATTAGTGTTCACACTTCAATCAATTAGACAAACATTTCTTGAGCTCCCTACTATGTGTCACGCTAGTATTAGGACAATGCTGAATACAATACTTTCTACCCTAAAGGAACTTATGATTGAGTAAATGAGATAAAACATGTATATAAATGACTCTAACACAAGCTCTTAGTATCATGAAAAACTATAAGTAAGTGTTCAGGGAGTTCAGATTGCTTCTAGGCTCTGAAAAGTCCTCAGGGAGGAGGTAACATTTGTGCTAAGACTGGAAGGATGGATGGGATCTGTAAAGAGTACTTACGAATTTTCATTTTGTACCTTTATGTTCTCATCTGTAAAATAGGGATAATAATAGTTTTCACAGGCTACTCTGCAATGATGATTACAGGGTCAACCCAAACTCATGGACAGTTCAGAAGTAATAGTTACTTTTCAAAGAATGTATCCACTTGCCACTACCTATTGTTAATTCATTTTTTTTATGTTTCCAGGGTCACCATTCAACACCCTTTAGAGCAATGATAAAGCATAATCCTTATAATAGAAAGGTTACCTTTTGCAAACCCCACAAAAGTGTACCATAAGGATGAATGTGCTGTCTGGCTGTGTACAAATCTGGTTTTTTTTGTATATTGGTTGCTATACATTAAAGTGATCCAGGTAGGTAAGTTCTTTTCTACAAGTGAAAGGTAAAGGACACATCACCCTCTTGACTTGTTCAACAAAATGTGAGAACACATCTGTCCTGACTGTTCTGGTCCCACTGTCCTGCTTTGGTTCAGTCTCTTATCATTTCATCAGCAGAATACTGCACATTTCTTCCAAATGGTATCTCAGGCTTCCATCTGTTGTTCTTCTTTCACATAAACCACCATCAGGTTAATTTTCCTAATGTGGTGCTAGGTTCATATCACTTTGCTCAAAAGTCCTTCAGTGGCTCGCTCCTGCTCTCTAGAGAGAATCCAGACTCCAGGGTCAGCCATTATGGACACTCTACAACCTGGACCCAACATACTTGTCTAACCTTAAATCTCTAGACCCTTCCATGTCTCTGCCTTCACTTAAGCACTCTCACTAAAACACTCAACTTCCACTTTCATATATTAAAACAGTAACCATCCCTCAACACCTGCTCAGCTCAACTCCAACCCTTCACCAACATTCTGTACATACCACTTGATACTATACGTATTTGAGGACATGGCCATATTCATCAGAATTAGTAACATTAGCTTCTTATGGTATAATACAATATTGTTTCTTACTTAGAGCTTGCTTATTTTAGGCACTCAATAACTCATTTCATAATCTTTAGCATTTATATAATTACTATGTTTCAGGTGCTATTTAAATTCTTTGCATACATTACCTTACTTTATCTTCTCATGGACCCTCTAAAGTAGATGTTGTTATTATCCCCATTAATAAGGGATGAGGAAACTGTAAAAAGAAATTGGCCTAAAGTTACACAACTAGTAAATTGGACTCAGGTAGTTTTACTCGTGATGTTCTTAATGAATACACTATGCTAGCTCCAATGTTTTTAAAGTCTTTTACTATCTATAAAGCACTTTTACAAAAGTTTCATTTTTGTCTTCACAACAGATTAATGAAGTTAGAATTATCCTCTCTTTCCAGATTTGGAAACTGAGACTTAGCAGCAGGCCCAGAGTTATCTAGTGAGTCAGAGTGAGGATTTGGGCACTAGAGGTCATTCCTCTTTAGTTCTGTAAGGAGTCACAGCAGTATGTCCCCACAATATAAACAAAGGCAAGCAGGTTCCAACAACAGGATGTGAAGTTGGGAAGCTTTTCTAGATCAGTGTGTGAAACTGGTGCATTCCTGGTGCCAACTGGCCATCTGGCAATGTAACTCAAGTAACTAAACAGGGGAGTTGCACCCATTGAATTTCAATATTGACTTTCTTATCTCCTCTACCATATTCAAACTCATGTGGGTTTGGAGGAGTATGTCCCCACATACTGAGTATTTGCTTCTCAGATTCTCAGAAATGCCTCTTAGTTTGGGTTCCTCCCAAATAAGAAGAATTTGGGTTCGAGTAGTTTCCTTGGGAGATGCTTTTGGAAGCAGAAAAAAAGAAGTGGTTAGAGTGGGACAGAGAAGGAGGAGATAGCAATAAAAGCTTGTGTTATCAAGATGGTTGCTGGGCAAAGGCAGTTCCTTTACACCTGGATCTTTGAGCAGTATCCAGAATTCCTTCCAGAACTGCCCATGCCAAAGGCAGAAAACGAGAGCATTTCTCCATTGCCCTTGCCCGCACTGGTTGAGAGTGCTCTGGTGGCATTAACTCCCTCTCCTTCTGGACTGCCTGTAGTTTTGGAGTAGACACTGGGCAAAAAGATGAAACATACAGAGTGCATGTTTGAAGTGGGACAATATCAGCCTGGGTCTGAACTTACATCTATTATATGTTCACCATAGCTGTGGCTGTAATCAGAAGTAGGCACCAGAGCCTTCTTATACCACCTGAAAAAAATTTTAAATCCCCACAGACCACCCGGGGATTTAATTCTTCAGAGCATAACTCTTTGGCAATATCCTGGAAGATCTTAAATAATCAAAATATATATCCTAGTCATAATAATATAGCTTTGATAATATAAATTCTAATCATTTAAAAACTTTCCATTTAAAAACTGTGACCAAATAGCCTATATCAAGATAACTCAGTCCTAAAGTTACCAGTTTGAATAGACAAAGACGATTAGATTTCATGATAAATGCCTGAGGATGCTATTCAAAGATGACAGTTAAAAATATAAATTTGTAATGTAGGAAGCAAAAATAAGTTTCTCAGGACACTTCAAAAAGATTTCAGTTAACACTAGTAGGATTTTTTTTCTGTGAATATAGTCTTATTTGAGTTGTAGTAGTATGGTACATAATAAAGAGAATAGGTTTCAGAATTAGACAAACTCATTAATGGAGAGTATAAATTTGAGCCAGTGTATCAGTCAGCTATTGCTGCATCAAAGTTATGTAACAAATAACTCCAAAATTTCAATGGCTTACAACAATAAGCATATATTTCTTGTATACCAAGTCTTTGGGCAGATTTGATTCTGATAGGCTCAGCAGGATTGGCTTGGCTTGGCTCCAGGTTTTGAATTAGGCTCAAGTTTACTTTATGTTTCTCCTTATTCTCCTCAAATAGTAACTGTGCAGGCAAGTTCTTTTCACAGTGAACAGCAGAAGCACAAGAAAGAAACCAGCTGACACAAGCACATTTAATCCTTGGTTCACATCACTTCTGTCCACATACCCTTGGTCAAAGTTACATGACTAATCTCAGCATCAATAGGATGAGGAAATATACTTTGCCTACTCTTGTGGAAGGTGTTGAAAAGTCACATGGCAGAAGGAGGCAGTGAAGAATTGGGAATGATAATCCAATCTACCTGATCTATAAAGCAGAGATTTAGTATGTGATGTAAGAATTAAATTTCATAATTCATGTGAAGTGGATATTAGAGTTAAGGCATACAGTAATTGATCACTAAATAGTAAGTCCTCTATTTTGTCCCCTTTCTTAACCATTAGGAGAAAGGTAGATGGACACAATGCTTCCTTCCGTTAAGTAGAAAAATGATCAATCTTGTTAGGCAAAGTAAAGAATGAACACCTTAATTAACTAATTTTTTTTCATCCTTGACTACTTTAATGTTTATTTACTACCACATTTCCTCTGACTTAACTACAAAATAACCATCAAAATCAGGAAAATAACATTGATACACTGTACAATCTAATTCTCAGACTCCATTAAAGTTTTCCCAATTGTCTGAATAATCCAGTTCAGAATTATGCAATGCATGTATTTAGTCACTGTTAATCTAGAATAGTTTCTCAGTTTTTAATTGACTCTCATAACTATATTAGTTTTCTACACTGAATAACAATTGCCACAACTCAGCAATAAAACAATACATATAATTTCAAGTTTCTGTGAGTCTGGAGTCTAAGCCTGGCTTAACTGGGTTCTATGCTTCAGGGTCTCATCAGACTGAATTCTATGTGTCAGCCAGTGCTGTGGTCTCCTCATAGGCTACACTAGGGAAATAGCTGCTTCCAAGCTCCCTCAGGTTGTTAGACTTCATTTCCTTGATGCTTTAGGACTGAGGCTTTCGTTTCTTAGCTCCTGGAGGCTGCCCACAGTTCCTTGCCATGTGAGCCCCTTCGACATGCCACTTACTTCATGGCAGCTTACGTCAGGGACAGTAAAAGGGAGGGTCTCCTACTCTCTCGACATGTAAATTGAGGTAAAGAGAACTCGGATACAATCAAGCCATAGGAGAGGCAGAATTTGAAACAAGCCACTTGACTATTAAACTTCCATTTACTCTCAGTCTCCTCACTCCCAGATACTTGTTTCCTTTCCAGAGCACTAACTCAACTAATTCTAGTTAACATACTAAAAAGACATTGGTTGATACTAGTTCGAATTATTAAGGTTCCATGATATTCACCTTTCAGTAATGAAATCTTAAAAATCAAACACCCTTAATTTTTAAAAAATATTTCTAACAGAAGGTAGGGAAAATCATTTCTTGAAGGAAAGGAGTTTGATTGGTGTTTCTCAAGTAGGGAGTGCTCTACCTGCCTTGCCTATGGGCATCCAACAAGAGGCGCTAATTCAATGAGGTATAATAGCTGTGAAATGTATAATTAGTGCACACTCTTAGATTTTTAGTAATTAATGTTAATTCAGCTAGATATGGTATCAACCAATCTCAGCGTAAACGATCAAAAACCCCAATACTTAAAAGCATACCTTTAAAGCTAAGTTGGAATACAAACTTTGTAAGATGTATTAGAATCAACATTTTCATACATGGCAAAATAGAGAAATAGGATTTACTGGCATTATTGTTCTACCTAACAAAAATTAAAATTACAAGATTATACTATGAACTAAATAATAAATATTATCAATGGGCACATGTCAATGGTAAAATTACGAGTGATTTTTAGATTTTCTGTATATGAAAAATAAATGTATTCCAGTTAGAATCAGAAAAAAAGTGGTTAAATGTTAGAAAACACTAAAGAAGCTTGTGTTCATAAGGTGAAGCTTTAATTGCTAAACATGTAAATAAAGCTGTTTATCTCCATGTTATGTTTCTGCATATATAAATACTTGAACAACTTATAGATTCATTTTATACAGGTACGATTAAGATCTGCTGCTTCTGAAACTTACTGTATAAAGAACATAATTTGAATGGATGACTGCTTTATAATGTGAAGGCTTCTTGTGATAGTTTTAGCCTTTACTACCAGAAGAGGCGGCAGAATAGAGGTTAAGAGTGGGGTTCAGGTTTAAACTCCAGCTCTATCACCTAGCTGTGGGACAGTGGACATGCTACTCATAACCTTTGTGATTCAGTCTCTTCATCCATAAAATGGAGGCAATAATAACTCTTGTTTCACAGGGCTGTGCTGAGCATTAAATGTGTTAAGCACTTAGAACAATGCTCAGGTATGTAAGTATTTGCTATGATGATTATTATCGAGTTGGAAGCCTCTTCAAGGTAGGATAGCTCTTTACTACTCTATAGCAGGGTATGCTAACCCCTGGGTGGAAGTATGGTACTGGTCCATGGCCTGCTAGAAACCTGGCCACACAGCTGGAGGTGAGTGGGGGTCGAGCCAACGAAGCTTCTTTTGTATTTGCAGCTCTCCTCAGCACTAGCATCACCACCTCAGCTCCACCTCAGATCACCAGGCATTAGATTCTCATAGGGGCACTGATCCCTGGTGTCCAAAAGGTTGGGGACCACTGCTCTACAGGACTTAGTACCGTCCCTTGCATATAGGAAAACATCAGTAAATGCTAATAGAATGCATGACAGAATTAATTAACCTGAAAGCTGAAATTAAAATGAGAACTATGTAGTCACTAAAACAAAAACTAGAAGGTTTTATGGACTGTCATGTGTAAACGCTCAAGCGAAGTCTGTCAATATTTTTCTTTGGTTCCCTAGGATCACATCCTCAGATCTCAAACAGATAGGAGAGAAATCTTACCCAATACTACCCAGTAAATCATGCCAGGAGAAGGCTCTCTTGGACCCTGCCCTGGGTATTTTGCTCATCCTTGAATCAATCATCATGTCTAGGGAGGAGGATTATGCAAAACAGGTACTGATACCCCGCTCTGGAGTTTTTATTGCTATTTGCTTGTTTATTTGGACCGGTTGGATTATTTTAGGGTTTTTAAAATTATATTTAGTTATTTTATTATATTTAGTTTATTTATTATATTCCCCCACAGTGTTAAGCCTCTGATGTTGCTCCTCAGGGAGTATATCTCAGGATATATTACTCTTTC
Organism: Pteropus medius; assembly: GCF_902729225.1. Lineage (NCBI taxonomy): Eukaryota > Metazoa > Chordata > Mammalia > Chiroptera > Pteropodidae > Pteropus > Pteropus medius. Next base: position 1,306,128 of record NW_024349799.1, on the reverse strand, counting down.
CATGATCACACTCAGCTATTAAAATCCACTAATGTCTAGAGGTGGAGAAGTGGTTCTCCCAAAATGAGGTAGAATAGTAGCCCAGACAGACTACTGTAGGAATGCAAATATCAGGTAACAATCTTAATATGTGTCTACTACATGAAATAACTTAAGGAATTTAGGAGACTATATTAAATTGTGGAATGCATTACTTAGGGAGGACATAAGACACTTAACTGAAAGTATTCCAAAGTAGGATTGTCTCAGCTCTCTGTGAGGGTTAGTTGCAGGATTAATACGATCAACTAACCTCTCCCACTTCTTTAAGTTCAATGATTATTGTTACAGTTCTCTAGGGGCACCTGGAAAGAAGTTAAAGCCCAACAATATGTTCAAGATCACTTACTCTCCCTAATTTTCTATTAAGTCAAAATACACATTATTTTGCTATCAATGCAAAACATAGAAATTAGTGGCTTTAATCTTTCTTTGGTTCTATGAGTCTTCTTGAATTAGCCTGGGGAAAAATAAAGTGGCTTGGAATAATTATTACATGAAGCATGATAAAAACTGATGTACCAAAAGATTCTAAACTACAGTGAAGGCCAGTTGGAACTGGATGGATTAAATTGGAGGTAGACCAAGACTAATGGCCTTTTCACTTTATTTAAATTCATGATATTAAAAGCATGGCATTAATTAATGCACGCATACATGTTTCAATATACACCAGAACTCTTTCCATAGAAAGGTCTAAATAATGGTACCAGTACCATGGATATTCACACTATGCTGCTAGCCACTGCATATTTATAGTTCATGAGATCTCATGACTATTATCTGATTCATAAACAGAAACCACCTGTTTATGAATCAGATAATAGCTGTAAATTTCCTAGTTAGAAAGATCTTATTTTATTCGCAATTTCGTATTTTAAACTCTTTAAAGTCTTTCAACAATTGAAATATCAGACCTAGAGGGAAAGCAGTAAAGAATTTCCTAGTAGAGATATTTATCTTCTTTATAAAAAGTGCCTTAAAATCTGAAGATGCTTTTCAATTAATTAAAATCTTTAATTAAAGATTGCACATGTCCTCAGATCCAGCTTTTCCAGTATCAGGAATAAGCAAATTATCATGGACTTAGAAAAAAAATCTAGCTATAATATTGTTCATTATAGCATGGTTTATAGCAGTAAAAAGTTGGAAATAAGCTAAATGTACAATAACGGTAAATTTAAAAATAAAATGTAGCATACCCATGCACTAGACTATTACATAATCAGTAAAAATTATGTTGTGGAAGAACATATAATAACATAAAAAGATAGTCTAAGTTTATTATAAAGTTTGTTTTAAAAATATAGTTACAAAATAGTATAATCTCATTATTTAAAATGTATACGTATATACATATACATTATATATATGAAGAAAGAACAGAGAATAAGCATTATACACACTAAAATATTAATAATGTTGTCTGAGCCTATGTAGTAGAATTATAGATTCATTTTTTGTATATTATATGTTTCTTAAATTTCCTACAATAAAGAAATATTTCATTTCTGTAAGAAAAATAAGAAATAAAAATTATCTACAACTGAGGCTTTAGGTATTAAAAACAATTGGACATTATTGAGTACTCTAAGGAAACAATTGCCATTAGCAGACTACCTGTGCTCCTGAACTTTAGGTCCTGAACTTTATCAAAATCTATAGACATATCGATTTAAATGAAAATTAACAGAAATATTTAAAAGAGCTATGAGGGACATTGCTTTTGTAATTAGATGGTCAGCACACTGGAGACAGACACTGTGTCCTCTTTCTCATCTTAGAGTTCACTGGGCTTAACAGTGCTTTGCTCATACCACTGCTCAATTATTGATTAAATCAATGTTGAATGAATGTTAAACTCCTTGAAGTCCTGCCTAATTGCCGACAGCATCCTACAGGTTTTGCTATGAGATGTACATAAACTGTAACCTGCCAAAATGAGAAAGCAAAGTTGATTTGGGAGATTATAATTAAGGACAACTGCCTTTGCTTTGTTAGCTCTGAATTACATTTAAAATAAAGTGTTGATCCTGGAGTGGAATGTGTGTAAAGAGTTCACATTTGTCATATCTCAGTTGGTATTTTCTAATAAGATTTTAATAGGTACTCTGTTTTGCTATGATCCAATGTGACTACAATAGGCTAAATAAACTGTAAATCTCCTAGAAGAATGGAGCAGTGCAGAACAATTTTAAAGTGACATGACTTTTGCCTAGCCCATTGTCCAAATGTATTTCAGCTGCAGACATATTTGCTAACTTTTTATCTGTTGGAAATGCACAAGAGTCCCTATCTTCAGGCATGCTTTCGCACTATCACTTTAGTCATTTGAATCACCCACACAAGTTCAAGGAAAGTACGGTGAGCATATAGGTCCTTATCCAAGTCCAGTGAATTTTGTTCACCTAGTTTACTGCCTTACCATCTGCCCTTCACTTCTGGAGGATTTGCAATAAAGCAGGAGCCAAAGTAAATGCAGATACCCCACTGCTATCTATTTAACTTCCATTAAGTGAGTTGGTGCAGTGCTCAGGCGCCTTCTCAAAACCAGCCCATCATCTAAGAGTATTTACATAAGACTCTTTGCATTATATTCCGACCTCTGCAACATTAGTATTAACTACTGACATCTGCCAAGTCTGACTGGTAAGTGCTTTACAGTATCAATTCAACCCAAGCAAAAAGCATTTCTGAGTGCCGCAGTGCTCTTGTTAATGCCAATAAGAAGTATCAAGGCTCATATGACACCTAGCAGAAATTAGTACCCACATTCAGAGAAAACTCTTTGTTATTTCCCAGAGTATTATGTGGACTTTATTGAGATGACTGCATCTGACACCTGCTGTAATATAAAATGCAGCTATAATTAGCCAACTGATGCTCACTGCAGTTTAGGTCGAATCCCTTCTGTGGGAATTATGCTTTAAAATATTCAGAACTCCAAGTGGCTCTCATTACATTTAATTTTAACTTAGAATTAGGTGGTCTAGAAAAAAAAATTTAGGATTGTAATAGCCCCCTGCTGAATGCCACACAGCAACGTGAAAACCCATAGGGGTTTTTTTTTCCCTTCTAAATTAAAAAAAAAAAAAAATGAGAACAGCAGACTACACTAGAGCCTTCAATTGAAGTCTGGCTTTGCTTAATTGTACTTTTTGCACTCATCAGTCTCTCCTCTTCAGAGCAAGCTACAAAAATTGCCTGAATAGCCAAAGAAAAGTTTCCCACAGTCACTGGCCACAGAAAAACACTATTGTCCTTCCTCACAGTTTGATGGACAACATTTCTATAAATGGGTAGCCAGGCTGTCAATGGTACCCTTGCTGAAAAGGCAAAAGAAGAGAACAGATTCTGCCAATATCTGACAAAGCATGTTAACACATAATCAGGCATTCACTAGTCAGGCAGCTGCCCCTGGGACCTTCATCACACAGGTGCCTTTAAGCCATTTCCTATTCACAGATAAAGGAAACAAGCAGGAGATACCTGGGAAAGGAGCAGTCTATTATGGCTTGCCAAATGTCTGTCTTCTGGGCTGTGTGTATAAAAGTAGAAAGAAGAAAAAGGAAACTATAGTTGCAACTGAAAAATTATAAAACAGCAGAACATTTACAAAATCTATCATTTAAGCTGTGCTTTTTTTCCTTTCTCTTTCTCTCTCTCTTTTTTTCCTTTCCCGCAGGGGGTGGATTTTTTTGTTTGTTTGTATGACATAGCAGCACTCATGTCTAATAATAAAGGTTGTTTATTCTCAGTGGCTCGTCAAATGCATCTACCCCAAAAGCCCTTCACACAGTAATGCTGAAATACGTACATGGTCCAACTGAGTCACAAAGAATTTACTTTGTCAACTAATGTGATTTTTTTCTACACACACACACACACGCATATTCCATTTCAAGATATGTGATCAATAATACCAAAGTGGTCGTAGGGTGAACAATTTGCCAGTAAAGCAGAAACTCTGAACCGTCTCTTAAGAAACCACCAAAATAGATACTTCAGCATTCATATTTGCTTAGACTAAGAACATTAGTTCCATGCTGTGCTGATGTACCCAGTTGGAGGAAATATCAGGTATTAATACTTAATATTCCATGAAGCCAATGGCCCCATTAGCATATACCTAGGACATTTTTCAAATGAAAAATTAAACTAAAATTTAAAAAGACATTTTCAAACTAAAATTTCATGATTACTGCCTTAAGTTTGTTAAATATGAATTTCTATTTTATCTCTTCATTTTCATTTTATTTACTACAATATTCTCACATCTCCCATACTCAAATATGGAGCAGCTATGAGGAAAAACAAGGAACCCAATTTTGGGATATGATTAAATCTTCAAGGATCTTAGATTGTCTAAATATGGTCCTAGGGATACAATTTAAAGATTGATGCATTCATAAGCATAACTTTTCCTCTATAAGGCAAGGCACTATAAAACTACTGGGGGACAACAAAATCAACACAGTATATAAAACAAATGCCATGAGGTTAAGTACTGCTTTTTCAACTAACTTATTGAGTGCTCCATATTTTGTATAATTTTCTCATCTATAAAACATGACTGCATTGCTCTCCACAGTTTTGAGAAGTGGTCACTGCTGAATGTTTCTGCACTTGGAGTGGGAAGAGAAAACTTCTGCTAAGTGGGACAAAACCAATCAAGGTTCATGAACACTTTAGAAAGATAACTCTGCATACTCTGACTTAAATTTTATTTTCTTTTTTATTACTTCTTTTTATTTCTAGAATAAAAATAAAATTTAGGGTTTACTTGAGTTAATAAATGTTTAGTAAATTAGGATTATTAATTTATAATTCTTACAAATATAAAAAGAGATAACATTCCTTAAATTTGGTTCGATTCAATACTATTTAGTAATTGTTTACATATGCCATTGCCATTATTGCTACCATGCCCCTTATACACTAGGTACTTTATATATGTTTTATCGTTTAATCTTCAGAACAACACTCTGAAGTGTTATTATTATCACCGTTTTACAGGTGAGGAAACTGAGGTGCCAGAAGATGGAGTAGTTTAACCTTCTCTATTCTATTAAGTTGCAGAATTGGATATGAACCTAGATCTCTCTCCTTTTAAAGACCCTGCTTTTCCTACAAAACCATGGTTCATGTTTTAATAGAACAAAATTAATTTTTATTAATTCATATTTGAAAACACAATATGCTCTTTTGTTAGGTAGTATATGTACATATTTATATTTTATAATAGATGTGTGTGTTTTATCATTGTAATGTTAAGTTAAATCAATCTTTTATCTCCAAGTAGAATAACCAAAACTTTTTTGGATAGTTGAATTAGAGTTTTATTTTTCATTACTATTTCTAGCAGTGACCAAATTTATACTTGAAAATTTTAACCAAAGACTATTTTTACCTCGAAGCCATGGTCTATATCTCCAACCAGATTGAAACTCCTTAATGCCTAGGAAGAATCCTGCCTTCAGCTTTCTCAAGATTTTTTTTTTTTTTTTTTGAGAAAACAAAACCTCTTAGGAATTTCTTCTTTAAGTGTATCCTAAAATCTCCTGCAACTTAAAACACTCTTTTATTCTGGCTTTGGTCGAATCCACAGTTTCCCACTGTTGCCTATCAGGTCAAATATAAACGTTTTAGCCCAGTGTTCAAATTTACAGAAAACTGATCCTAATGTGCCACTTCAAACTCGAATTTCACCCTTTACTTCAGCTAAGCAAATCTCATCTCTGCTTCTTTCTTGCTCATTCCCATTTCTGGCCTCTTAGTTTCTGCATTTTTTACTAGAAATACCCACTTTCCTTCTTTCTATTAACCTATACCTAGTATTTTATATTCACCTAATGGTACGCTTTCTTCAAGGAAATTTTCTTAACTCACTCCACTCAACACTGATCCTTCACCTAATTTCATCTGCCCTTGTTACTTTATTATGTAGCCTATCATCATTCATTTGAATGATATGATAGTCTGCCTCATCCTCCAATTGTTTCATGGAGCCCAGACTTAGGTTTGCCTCCATGGGGGCAAAAGAAGACCATGAACCCATAAAGGAATGAGTGAAAAATAAAAGTTTATCCTAATTCTCCGTATAATATTCTGTCACATTTGGTCTTTGAAGAAAGTTATCACCCATTGATATCCTTCTAGGTCTACATTTAGAAGGGAATCCATACTCAAATCTAGCTTGAACATAGAATGAATTGGAAGAGTTGCTATCACTAATCTTTTTCAGGTGGCTGTGGAACTCATTAGTGTGTGAAATATTTCTAGCTTTACTCCTGAGCAAATGAGAGGATTACCGGTAGTTCTTGACTCCATTTGAAGTTGGTATGGCCACATGATTTGCTTTACTCAATTAATGTGATCAGAAGTTGCAAATATCACTTCTAGGAAGAAGCTTTAACAGTGTTGATATTTACCATTTCCTTTCTGCAGTTATTGTGGAAGAATGGAGATGGAGTCCCTTCCTCAGCTAGCATCCCTAAATGGGAGTAATGTTCTGCAGAGTCCCCAGCCAACTCATGATGAACATGTAACAGGAGCAAGAAACAAACTTGTCTTGTTTTAAGCCACTAAGATTTATTGCTGCAGCATAGCTTATCCTATGCTGCCTGATACAATATCTTACTAAGAACAGCATGGGACTCAGAATGTCAAGATATGAGAAGACTGAAAAACAGAATGACTGGCTAAATTAAAGCATCTTTAAATATGATCCAGAAGTGGGTAAGATTAGGCATTTTGTTTCTTAAACTGGTGGTTGAAAAATCAACCTTAATAGATCCTTCAAACATCTTCTTGTTGAGTTGTTTACAATTCCTCTTCTTTCTCCTCTTTGGTATGCATTGTACCTTCAAACTCTGCATATAATTTTGGAATTTTGAAATTTTATACTGATCACAAACTCCACTAATATCTTAATCACCACAGAGTTTAGTGGTAGATTTTCATAACTTTTATACATGTAATATTTCTAATTAAATACTAAAATATAATTTGTATCCTTGCAAATGCAGCTGCAGAATGATATGCATATTTCTGGCATCGTTTTGCTGTTGGTATTGTCCAGGGAGTCAAAATAAGAAATCACAAGTCTCACTTTACTAATCTTCTAAAGAATTGTCTTTACCTATTCATGGCATCGATACACATTATTTTACATTTTATTTATAGCTTTATCTAATTATGGCATAAATATGCATTTTTAAAATTTGTCTTATATTTGTTCAAAAAAGCAATATATATCCAAGGTTTTGAATATGAAACATGAGAACCTACTGAGTATGCTTACTTTGTTTTTACTTTTATTCTTTTTTATATACCACTATGCTGACAGATACATTCCCCTATGACTACATTCTTCACCACACATAAGTACTATATAGTTATGAATAATGAAATGATTTAAAAGCATAATGAAAGAGAGGCACAACTGTTTTTTATTTCTCACTCTTGAGGACTCATTGCAATATTTCCTGCTCCATATTAAGTTTGAGAGCTTCTGAGGAGTATTCTTAGAATTCCAATCTTTTGGAAAGAATGATTCAATTAGAGTTTTTTTAATCACGATGATTACTTTATGATAATGATCTTATATGACTAAGATTTGCACTTATATTGCACTTAGATGCAGCATTTCATTTTAGTAAATTCCAAGAACCATTCATGACTTTATTATTGTACCTGATTTTTACAAGTTCTTTATCCAAGAAGCTCTTCATTCTCAGTTGAAAGGGAATGCTATTTGATAAAGTACAGCGATAACCAATACCACCAGAAAGAAAATAGCAAAATTAAGAATATCCGAACCTTTAGGAAGCAAACCAGAAATTCCCATTAGTAGTCTTTGGAACTGGTTCAGAAACCAATCTTTAAGAAGTGACCTGCAATTCCTTTGAAGTTTCCTTGGAGAAATCGAAACTTTAATAACACGTATGATATTAAGGCATTAGTATCCTCCCACAATAGAGGGACAGAACTAAGGTTATATCACTACCACCATTTCTAATACTATCATCCTAGCTAAAACAAAAACTAGACAAATTGCTGATAACTTCATTCACACTAATGGCAAGACATGAATAGGAACAGCATTTAAAATGAATTTATTAGAGTGATTATAGAAAAAAAGTTTATTTTGTAAAAAAATAACTTTGACTTTTTTTGCCATCTCCATCTAAGGCATTCAACTTATCAATGCTCATTCAATGAATATTTATTTATTGAACCCTGATCCTGTTATGAAAATGAAACCCATGGTATTGCATAGAAGTAGAGGGCAGGTTAGGCTATATGTTATAGGAGCAGCACAGACTATGCTGGCGCTCTCAAGGAACTTTTCAGTTACAGAGGCCAGAGAAGGCTTGGTGGGAGAGGTGAGTATTAAAAATAGGGGAGATTTCAACTGGTATAGTTGAGAGTAATAAAACAGACAAAATGAATGTAAGGGGGCAATATGGGTGGCAAGGAAATGAGTATACTATAGCAATTTGCAGACCACTTATCCAAAAGGGAGATATGAAATAAAATGTTTATAGTCAGCAGAGTCTGAATTTGAGTTGTTGATGATGGTGATGGGTTTTTTGGGGGTGGGGTGGGGTGGGGTGTAGTTAGAGTGAAGTTGTCCTTTGAATCAAATAAAGTTCACAGAGGAAGTAGAAAGGAATGTTATGAGGAGTTTAGCCTTGGAAATAAAAATACAACTCTTCCTTGGTGATAGGAACCATCCTTCTTTACTAGGAAAGAACATCTAAGGTAACAATAACTATTGTATGCTTCTTTACTTTCTTCCTCCTCTACCTAAAATATCTCAGCCGTTAGACCTATATTTTCATGAATACGTACATTCATTTCAACATTTATTGAGCACTTCCTGTGTACCAGGAACTGTGCTAGGTATGGTGTATACAAAGATCAATCCGCTAAATAACTTTTGATATACCACTGCCCAAGCATGGTGCCTGGTACATGGTAGATAATAAAGTTTGCTGCTTTAAGGTAGAAATAAGGAAAAATGAGAATGCACAACTAGCTAGCTGTGAATTTCTCAGTGAAATAGGATAGTTATTATTTGGTGAGAATGGAAAGGGTAAGTAATGAATTAGATGTGTGAGCAGAGAGACCTGAAGTAACCACTAAGGGAAGTGCGCTAGGTAATAAATGGGAGCTCAATATCGAGATTGTCAAGCAGCAATGAGAACCCACATGGAGTAGAATAGACTGCTTTTGCAGTAGGCCTCGGTACACATAGTGGTATGACTTTCTCTAGGAATACTACTTTAACAAAATTCTCCATAGTATAGGAAATGGATGAGGGAAACACATAGGGGCAGGATGGGGATTGAAGGTGAGAATTGGTATGGCAGAAACAGGGGTTTAATAAATGAAAAGTGGAGTTTCTCATTTTGCCAAAGGCAAGCCATTTCTTCCCCAGATAACTTAGTGTTACATATTTCCCCCATATTCTTAACCCATAAAAAAGTGAATTACTAAATACAAGTCCTATTCTAAAATTCCATTCTAACATGACTTCTGAAATAGTCATATCATTAGTAAACCTGTTTTAGAATTGTTTTATTCATATTAGAATGTCCACAGAAGAGTCCTTCTGTGAAAAACTCCTATCCACAAACTTTTCATAAACCTTTATAAAGGTTAAGTGCAATGTTATAAAGTTACTATTAAATAAATAATACTTAACAATAAATGAATAATAGCTATTGTGAGATTTGAAAATTCTATACTATAAAACTCTATTAGTTATTTTTTGAATAAATGAGAGACTCTTTCAGAGGACATTAAATCTACACAAATTAAAAAATAGCCTCTACTGATTTAGCTACTATCATGTTTATTTATGCTGTGTATCTAGTGAGAATTTACATAACCCATGTGTCTGCATTTTTGAAATGACCGTTAAAGAATATGGCAAAACAGCATTAGTTTATTCAAAAATATGATTGAATACATCACAATTCTAAAACTTTATGGCAAAAATTAGTATCTTTTCTTTTAAATCAATTTTCTGACACCTGGATTTTCCTCTATTTAAGATGGGCTCCTAGACTTAAATGGAAAGGAGCTGACTGACTCTGGTTGTTCTCAATTCCTTTCAGGAAAATACCATTCAAGAGGATAAGAACTGAAAAGCTCTTCAAGCATATGGAGTATCTTTTCCTTTGGGAACCCTAAATTTCTCAGGATAGGGCTGGCTTCACACTAGACGCTCAAATACTTGTGTGACTAGACTCCACACAACCCAAGGATGGATCTGTATCTGCCTTGTTCACTACTGGATCTCTATTGCCTACTAAAGTGTCAGACACATATTGGTGTAGAGGAGGAAGCCAGGAGTTCCAGAAATAGTTATCTTCAATTGTAAGTAATAGCATTCTCTTAGGCAGTATCTTGAAAGGGTCAGGCACTGAACAAAACATCTGCACTTTAACAACTGTCTTAATAATAGCACATGTTATTAAACACCAAAGAACTTTTGGAACGACTCACATTAAAAAAATTTAGAAAATTGCATTCAAATTATGGGTAATTTACATATGAAATCACTTGCAGTTAATGTGTTGCTTAATAGGCATACATTTGTTCATGTGAATTTTGGTATTTTCTTTGCCCATGAAAATACCAAACTAACTCACCTTTTATAAAAGTTGTTGCAAAACTATATTTTAAATCTCAATAATTTTCTCTCTCTCTCTTGCTCTCTCTCTCTTTTTTTTTTTTTTTTTTTTTTTGAGGTAGTTACTGCTACTGCCTGGGTGTAGGGACAGGAGGTAAATCTAGCTTAAAGGGTTGTGTTTATTATCATCACTGTAATAGTTCAAAGCAATAACAAAACAGATAATACAGTTTATTTTCTTCAGGGAGATTTTCCAAGTGTTTTGGAACCCTCTTTGTATTGACAAAAATAAATTAGGTAAAACTAGCCAAAAAGAGAGCTCTCCTGAGAATTCAAAAGAAGAAAATTCTATTACCCATCAGTTATTGATAATAATAATTTATCTTACTTCAGTTTATAGTTTACATGTTTTCACATATTCTATCTCAAGTGATTTGAATAACTTGTAAGTCAAGTTGTGCAGCTAATACTAACCCATAATTTTTTTCTATTTCTTTGATTATTTAAGCATAGTCATTGAAGAAAATTAAAATATGAGAAAATATACAGAAAAATATCACTCTAAACCAATCACAGTTAATATTTTGTTGAATTTCCTCTGTCTTTTTTCTATGAAACTATTCTAGTATCTGAAATGACACTCTATACAGTTTATCCCACCTTTTTCTTCTGACATCAGAATAAGCATTTTCCCACTTTGAGTCTTCAAATATTATTTGAATAACTGCATAAAATACTCATGGTTTTTAAACAAATATAAATAGAAAGACATTTTAGATATCTTTATGCTCAAAAATTTTTTCTGTGTATTTCAGAATACTTCCTTAGGATAGATTGTAAGAGTATATTTACCAAATACTAGAAGAAGGCACAGGATCAGAAGAGATTTGATTTTATGTAGTCATTCTTATTGCCTTTGAGGACAATCTTATTTTTACAGTCCTTAAAAATCTATAGAAAGTCTTCCTTGCATCACTCTTAAATGTTAAAGATAGAAGCCCTCAAGTCACAGTTAGCATTCTCTCTTCTCATTATGTTCTCTGGTGAAAAAAGAAAACATATAGTTGCTATCTTAGCATAATAAGATATTTAAAGAATGTCATTGACTTTAATTACTCTTCTCTTTTCAAAAAGGTGAAGATGTTAACAACAGTAGTAGCAGCCAACTTTACTGAGAACTCACTATATACATGGCACACTGTGCTAGCATTTTACCTGTGTTAACTCAATACAAATAATTATATAATTGAGAAAAGTAATCACCTCAACAACTAGGTTTAGTGAGGCAATTTATCAACACAGGAGGTAAGTTTAGGCTTTCCTTAAATAAATATAGACTATAAGAGAAACTTCTTCTGGTCAACCAGAAGATATACCAAGAGACCCTTTCTTATCTTGAGTGATGTTATAGAATCTCTAGTTAGAAACCATTAAAAATAGGAGAGGAAAACAATTGGGAGAAGGAATGAATGATAAGTACAGTTTTCATTTCTTTCTTTTTAAAATAAAAGATGGCTCAAAGTAGAAGGGGCAAGGATAAGAATATGAATGATAATCAAAAAAGGAATATAGTCACATGACTTGAAAAAAGTGGTAAAAAATAGACTTATTGTATGGCTAGCTACTCTTCTGAGTAAAAAAAAAATTATGTAAACTCATATTCACAACTCTATGAAGTAGGTTGAATTATCCTCACACAATCTAAGGGAGAAACTGATCATCAAATGCTTGACAGAATATAGAAATCTAGTTTAGAAATAGTAAGTGAAAAAATTTAATATTTTCAAAGAGATAAGGGAGGAAATCAACAAGCAAACAAAAATAGGTAATGAAACATAAACATTAACCTAGTAGTTAAGAAAAATAATCAATTAAACATCTTAGAAATAAAAACTAAATTTAAAATTAAACAGAAGATGGGCAAAATAGCAGAAGACAAAATACAGATTATAAAGCAAATTCATGAGCAGGAAGATGGAACTGAAGAAAGCTCCCAGTACCAAGATATAAAAAAGACATGTTAAGAGACACTTGGGACATACATTTTCAGGAGGAAAGAGTAAAGAGAATGGTAGGTGGGCAATATCTTAAGAGAAAATAACTAACGATTTGGCAGAAAAATTTTTAAAAGACCCGTGTCATCAGTTTTTAAACGATCAAATGCTGATCAAAATTAATTTTTTAAAATTCATATCCAAAAAAATTCATATCCTGGTTCATGATTAAACTTGTGTAAAGCAAAGTAAATCATCAAGCTTCTATAGAGAAAACACAGAATACTATAAGGAGTGAGAAAATGTTATCATTAGATTTCTCATCACTAACATTAGGGAAAAAAAATTTCAATTTACTGAGGTAAAATAATAACGACAAAACTTTGAACCTAGAAATCTTTGACAGTCAAACTATCACTTAAGAGTGATGATAAAATAAAGATATTTTCAGATATATAAGAATACAGAAAGTTTAACAACCACAGATCTTTGCTTTAAGATGTTTGGAGAAGTGGACTTCTAATTGTAGTTCTTAAAGCAAAGGTGGTATCAGAACCACTCTTTTAAATGATATTAAATCAAAATCAGGGAGTGAACTTTCAGAAAAGTAGAAAATTAGAGGTAGAGCGATTGTCAGTCACACCTGGGAACTGTTTGTGCTTTGCCAACACCCTCTCCCTATCCTTATGAAAATGGAGCCCAGCTGGTATGAAAATGGAGCCTGATTGGTATGAAAATGTAGCTCTGCTGGCTTAGCATGAATTTGGCTTTCTCAATTCTGGAGGATGTTACCTGTGGAGGGTGTCACGACCACTGCATAAGGCATCAAAAGGCCTAATAAAAGCTGTGATAGACCTTTACCTCTGACCAAGATGAAGTAACAGGGTCCAGATTTATCCTCCCACTTAAATTACTAGAAAGAAAAAGCAAAAACAGAAAAATAAGGCAACCATTTTTAGACATTGTACAATAGGAAGCATAGGACTGTGATCCCTAAGAGAAAAGAAACAAGTCGAGTCCTATAATTACATGAGTTTACTGTCTGTAGACATCTTCCAATCTGAAACTCAATAGAATGCAAATAAAGCCTGGCTATCTCACTGGGTTGAGGAGACAATGATCAGAGTTTGGGGAGGCAAAGCAGCTAGAGTTTGTGGGACAGAGTACTAGAGAAAAGGGAGCTCTACAGAGAAAGAAAGTTCTGGAGATCTGCAGAGAGGTCCTCTCAAGTCTAGCTGAGGATCGATCTAGGTACATGTGAGAGGAAACTACCGAAGGCTGGAAAGTAATTAGGGGAACAATTCCAATGCTCACATAGGGATGAAAATAATTTGTGTTCTCACCAACAAGAGTGGAAAGCTCTTGCGATGCAAGGGGCATTGATTATAATACTCAGAATGGGTATCACCTTAGTTGTAAGGCTAAATTAGCCTTGGCATAAGGCTGCTCTGGACATGCTAAGACAAAGCTTAAAATCAAGCCTCAAAAGCATCCAACCAATTATACGTAACTTAATTGCATACCAAAGTAAAACCCTATTTAAATTAATGCTACAAAATCCGGAAACTAATAGTGTAAAATATATAATTCTTGCAATCCAAAAAATTGAGGAAATATGACTCGTAAAAAACTACAATGATAAAAAAAAAATCATTCAGTAGAAACAGACCCAGAAATAAAAGATAATGTAATTACCAAAGGTATTAAAATAGTTAATATAAATATGCTCTGTATGTTCAAGAAAATATGAGGAATCATGACCATGATAAGGAGAGATATGAAAGATATAATGAAGATTTAAATGGAACTTCTACTGAAGTACAATGATGTAAGAAATGAAAAGTGAACTATATGAGATTTAGAACAAATTAAAAACTTCAGAAGATAATGTTAGTGAACTTTAAGATATAAGAATTGAAACTGCAAAATGAAGCACCAAGAGAAAAAGAATGAAAAAAAAAAAAAATGACTAGACATCTGAGAAAATATCAAGTGGCCTAACACATACGTGATTGGAGTTCCAAAAAGAAAAGAGAGAGGAGGTGATAGAAAAAAATATTTGAATAAACATTAAAAATTTCCAAAATTGATGAAAATTATGAACCCACAGATCCAGGAAGCTCAATGTGCCCTAAGTAGAAAAAAATTAAGAGAATTATGCCAAGACACAGCAAATCAAAACTGCTGAAAAACAATAATAATAATAATAATTAAAAAACGTTAAAAGCAGACAGAGGAAAAAAGACACATAAAGGACTAAGGATAGAAATCACAGCAGACTTCTCAAGAAACAATGCAAGCCAAAAGAAAAATGGAGATACATCTTTAAAGCACTGAAAGAAAAAGACTCAGCAGAATTCTTTTCCCAGCAAATATATTAAAAATTGAAAGCAAAATAATTTTTCAGAGAAACAAAAACTAAGGAACATCATTGCCAACAGATCTTTACTACAAGAGAAGTTTAAAAAGCTCTTCAAGCAAAGGTGAAATGATACCAAATGGAAATTGGGATCTACACAAAGGAGTGAAAAGCACCAGTAATGTTGAATGTATGAGTCAATATAAAATACTTCTTATTTTCATTTTTTGGTTTCTATAACAGATAATTATTCAAGGCTAGATAACAATTTTTGTCAGAAAATATAACATGTAGATTTTCCTAACCTTGTTTTTCCCCATATTTCCATATTAACTTTAAGATGAACTTTCCAGCTCTGGAACAAATATTTGTTGACATTTTTATTAAAATTGCATGAATATGGAGAGAACTGTCAACCTCATGAGAGTTAATTCTTAGCCAAGAATATGGAAGTTCTTTCAATTTGTTCAAGTCTGCTTTGTGTTTCTTAGAAGTGTTTTACAGTTTTCTTCATACAGATTTTGTACATTTATTGGGAAACTTAAATCTTAATATAAATATTAGGAACTACTGACTTTTGAAAATGAATTAGAAATGAAGACAAAACTACCTCTAAAATTAAAATAGAAGTCCGAAAACATGGATTGAATTTGTAAAGACTGAGTTACATGATTTTCAAAAGACAACATATTTTTAATATAAGGTAAGCATTTAAAAAATAAATGTGATTAATAACTATTAAAAAATGAAAGATGAAAAACGGTGTCTATTCCCTTGAATGAGCCATTTTCTTTTAGTCTATCTTCTCTAAAATTAGCAATTCATATACTGTTTTTCTACTTCTAACAGTTACTGAGAGAAGGGTGTTGAAGCCTCCAATTGTAATTGTAGATTTGTGTCTTTCTTTTAGTTCTATTAGTTTTGCTTCAAGTGTTTTGTGTTGGCATACAAACAGCATTGTTAAGTCTCCTTGGTGAACTGACCTTTTTAACATTACAACTGCTCTTAAGATATCTACATTGATATTAAAAGTCATTTTGGCTTTATTTTTATTGTTGTTAGTACAGTATGTTTTTCCTATCTTTTATATTTTAACTTATCTCTGTCTTTATATTTAAAGTGGGTTTCCTTTAGTCAGCATATAGTTAGAGCTTAATTTTTATTAAATCTGTCAATCTGTTTAGATAATTCGCATTTAATGTAATTATTGACATGGTCGGATTAAAATCTATTACCTTGTTATTTTCTATTGGCCCCATCTCTTTTTTTTCCTTCTTTTTATGACTTTTTGAATTATATTTGTGGTTCTTTCATATCTCCATTGTTAGCTTATTGTTTATATTTTTAAAAATAATTTAGTAGTTGCCCTAGGGCTTATAATTTACATCTTTAATTTATCACAGTGTAGCTTCAAATAATATATTGCTTCATGTGCAGGGTAGAAACCTTACAACTGTATACTTATAATTCCTCCCTCCTAATTTTTGTGTCATTGTTGTCACACATTCCTTTGTATATACTATAAACCCACACTAATTTGCATTAATTTTGCTTTAGACAGGTAATATTGTTAGAACAAATAAAGATAAGAAAAACGTCTTTTACATATCACTTTCTTTTAACCATTTCTTAAGATTTTCATTTTCTTGTGTTGATACAAATTTCTTTCTGGTATCATAGTCCTTTTATCTGAAAAACTTGCTTTAATATTTCTCATAGTGTAGGTCTGCTGCTAATGCGTTTTCTTCATTTCATTTACTTAAAAAAAGAAAACTTTATTTCTTCTTCATATTTGAAAGGGAGATGTGTAACCAAATTTTGCTGTTCTTGAGTGTAGGCCAGACATAGTAACTTGCTACTGATAGAATCAGATGGAAGTGACAATATGTGACTTCAAAGACTAGGTCCTGAAAGGCACTGTGTCTTCTGTCTGGCTGGACTTCTCCATAGTCCACAGACAGAAGCACAAAGCAAAGCCGCTCCAGAATTTCTGACTCACAGAACCTGGGAAATAAGGAATGTTTATTGTTTCAGGCTACTAAATTTGGGAGTAATTTGTTACATAGTATATATAACTAATATTGGAGTTCTCTGGGTTTCTTAGATCTGTGGTTTGATGCTTTCATTATTTTTGGAAATTTCTTTGTCATTTCTCGTATTGTTTCTTCTGCCCTGATCCCTCTATATTCTTTTTTAAGGATTCCAATTACATGTATGTTAGACTGCCTGGTGTTCTCCTGTAGTGTTCATACATTCTACCTGTAGTTTTAAACGTGTGCCAAATCAGCCTCGTCATTCACCAATCCCAGCTGAACAGCACCCCCTTCTCTGAGGAACCCCATAGGGATGTTCCTCTAAGCTCATAAATTTTAATAATTCCAAACTCTTTCCTTTGTTCCCCCAACCCTAGAGAGATCGGCTGCTTCTTGAATTTGCTAACTCTGTGATATATTATTGCTCTCTGTTATCTTTCCAGTTAATTAACAACTTATCCTAATTAACAGTTTTTATTAAATTTTCTGTTAAAGTAACGGGTATAGTTTCTGTCTCCTGACTAAACTTTGACTGATTCAGAAATTGGTACAGAGTCCCAGCAAACAAATCCTCAAATATGGAATTTTGAGATTAGTTTAGTCGTATCCTTTGGACTTGATTGTAGTGCTGAGATCTTTGCTAATATAAAGTGGAATGTTGTGCATGACATGGCAACACAATCAGTCAATATTACTCCAATTTAATTGATCATAGAAACTTTTGTTGCAAGAAGCATCTTATAGGACTAATATTCAGCAGAACAAACTGGAAAATGCTGGCTTAGCCGTACTTCTCTATTCAATGTATCCTCTCTAAATACAACCATCATGTTCAAGTTGCCGCTCACGTTTCATCTAACTTGAGAATCTGTTCTCAATCCATGCTTTACATCAAGTTTTTAGAGCTTTCCCTGACACTAGATTCAAACACTTTCCTGAAGGAACTAATTGGTTGTATTGCTTTATACACACTTCTAATATGATCATTGTTATATTATATTGTAGTTGTTTGTTTACAGATATACGTGTAGCCAACTAGAATTGGAGCTCTTTGAGAGAGTCCTTGTCCGATTCATCCTTGTACTTCCAGTGCTGATCAAAGTGTCTGGCATATAGTAAGTATAATTAATTTTGTATGCATATCATTCATGAGAATGGTTATGCAGGCTAGTAATATTTATTCATTAAAAAAAATTTGAGCACTTTGAATTTGCTATTCCACAAGAAGATAAACAGACATGCTTCATTATTTGAAATACATTGTTTATAGCTTTCTTACTACGTGTTACAATTTCTCCTCAAGAGTAACTTGTTTATTTCCATTTTACAAATCTGTTCGCCTTAGACAGGCAAATAAATTCAGCTCAACAAGCATAGACTGAGCAATCACTCTGCCAAGACCCGTGCTAAGCCTTAAGTATACAAATATGATATATATAAATGCTCATAGTTCAATGGGGAAACAGTTGCAGTCAAATAAATTTCAGTATTAATGTGATAAGTACAAAAATGGAAATATACATGAGTTGTACGAGTAGTTTAGCAGAGAAGGTAAGATCTTTATGAGAAGGAATATGAGGAAAGACTTCCCAGAGATTTCTGAGCTGGACTTTGAAGGATGAATAGGAGTTTTCCAAGCCAACAAGAGGCAGGGGCATAAATACAAACATAGAGGCAAAAAAATAGTAAAGCTTTGAAGAAATAAAAACAACTTCAGGAGCATTATGCACCAGATGGTTTGTGGCAGAAAATAAGGCTGAAAATTTAGGCAAAGACCAGATCATGAAAAGAGCCTTAGTTGCCTTACTAAGGAACTTGGACTTATCCAACAGGCCTGATAGGGAGATAGAGAAGACAAATTACATTTATTTTTTGTTTTCTGCATTAGGAAAAATTTGAATTACCATACACTAAGCAAACATCTTTTGAGCACATATACTATCTCAGGCATTTTGCTGGGCACTGGATTATTTAATAGTTGTACCTTTAAAGCTCCTTATAAAGGACATTTTTGTTGATTAGGGACATAGCCTAGATTTCAATTATTGTTTCTATCCTCTCAATTGATTCTCAGCATAAACTCGCAGGACAGTAATTCTAACTCTGTTGCTAATGCCAAGACCAACACTTTGAATCATTTCTGCCAAGCAGCAGATTTTTCAGCAACCCACTTTATAAACTGTAATTAGTCTTCTATAGAGGGCAAATTATTTCCTTTATTCCTTTTCTAAATTTCATAGCTTTCATCAAATTTGTTATACATTATTATCTACATATTTCTATTTAAAGTTAGCCCAAGGAAATCCACATCTTTTCAGCCTACAAACTCTTCTGTTTAAAATAAAGAGAAGAAAATTTAAAAATTTTTTTCAAAACTAAGATAACTCCCACAAAGGAGTTAAATTCTAAATATTATCTATGCTAAGCATTATTAATCCTAAAATATGTGGATGTGGATATCAAAACAGAATTATTTTGTCCATCTGTTAGCAGGACATGACAGAAAGCGTAAGAGAGCTAGTAAGGGTGTTATGTTTAGAATAAAACTGGACATAATTAAGCATGCGCGGTATGATTTGGTAGGTTATTTTTTGGGTCTGAGAATGCTCAAAATTTTTTTCCAAATAACTTAATGGTAATTGAATCTTTATACCATTTCAACTTTTGAAAGGTTTCATAGGAATGCTCTACTTTTGTATATTGGGGTAAACCTGTATAGAAATAAAACGGCCATCAATTAATTTGGAGTTCAAGGAGGCACGTAAAACTTGAAATTTCAAAATTGGTGATGGCAAAGAAAGGAATGAGCAGTACCTTATTTATTAAAGATGGTATTCTTATAAAATACAAAACACGTGCCCAAATGTGTTCATACGCGTGTCCTAAATATCTGAAAAAAAATAAACTTTACACCTACGTGAAAACTAATGATCTGAAAATGGTTGCTAGTTTATTATAAAACAAAAACTTCTAGTCACTCCACTCCTCTAACAAGAGAACCAGGGGCAAAGAAAATACGCTAACATTCCAAAGAATCATGACTTTAGGTTAGATATGGGGATGAGTGGCTTGAATGAGATGGTTGCTCAGTTTGGGATTAGGCATTGTGAAATCTTTTTCTGGATGTCTCTAGACATAGATTGGGTTATAAACTGTATATCTTGCTGAGAACAAAGGAACAGACATTTCTCAAAATTCTGTCAAGCCCGGAGATCTTTAGAAATGAAAGCCTAATTAAGAGGCTCCCCAGGGACAGGTCAAGGGAGTTCTTTTATTCCTACTGCCCTCATCCCAGTTCCTTGATTCCTCCCTTCATTCAGCCTACTCTGAAACTGAAGAATACACATTGTGCAAGTTTCCAACTTTGCTTCCTCCACTGTAAATTCATTAAACTTGTTAGAATTAAGAATTTTAAATCCCTCGCTCCCTTATTTCAAAGCTGTTTTTTAAGCGTTTTTGAATAGAGCTTAACACTAAAAATTCTTCTAAAACTTGTGTTTTTTTAAATTGGACAAATTTAAATTTTTTGTTAAACTCTGCCTATGGGATTGCAAAGTCCTTCAAATATCTTTTAATAAACCTATCTAATAAATAATACTTCGTCAAATTTCAATTCAGATTTATATCTTCTAATTTCAAAAATTGTTTTGCATGCAGTTACTTGGGTTAAATTCTTGTTGGGCTCTTAATCAGTGTTTCACTTCTTTGAAAGTTTTAGGTTGAACGTCTGTACTGTACCCAGAGGATAGCAAGTTATGCATGTTTTAAAACTTGACATAATTATTTCTCAAATTTAAATTGTCATTCCCATGACAGTGAGGCATGATGAAGCATTTTAGTGTTCTTTTATAGCCTCCTCTTCCTCGCATGAAAAAGTAGTGACAGACTAAGTAGTCGGCGGACTACGACTCCAATCGCCATTCTAAATACTGTATCCAGCTTCCCCCAGGCAGGTGGACAATTACCTGCTCCCAGTCCGCGGCGTAAAGCTATAGCTGCACCTGACTGGTACACGTGCTTGTCAATCACGTAAAAGGGTGGGACTTCAAGACCGCTCTAAGTGAGACTGTTTTTACGTCATTGCGGAGCGACGGTAACAGAAGAGGGAGGGGGTGGGGTCGTGAGAGTACCTCTGTGGTGGTGGGGGCGGCCTGTGAAGGTGTCATGGCTGCTGCAGCTGAGCTTAGTCGCCCGACGATCGGTGACAGGAGCCTGGAGCAGAGCTGCAGCCCCAACCTCTCCCAAGAGGTACTCTGCGAAATCTTTCGCTCCCTGCATACCCTGGCTGGACAAGTGAGTGATGGCCTGTGGGAAGAAGGGTATGAGAACCGTCCGGCCCCTCTCCCTTTTTTTTCTCTTTAGCGGAGGCGGAGGCAGCGGAGGGCTGCCTGGGACTCGTCCTGAGTAGCTGAGGCCGGGGAAGGAGCCCGCGCCCAGCCGCCTGCTGTCGGAGTGGGGATGGCCTCACGGACTTAGTTCAAGACTGGTTGCAGACTAGATTTCCTTGCAACTCTCTCCCCAGGAGTGAGTGAGGATAGTGTAAGTGAAAACCTGGCTCCCAGAGAAACAGGCTTGGAGAGAATGAATGCGGAAAAGCTGAGGGGCTTGGGAGGCACCTGGCCCCTAGGATCCTTTATCCTCCAGTTCATTCATTATAGTAATTGATAGGTTAGTACGGCCTGAGATTTCTGGAAAAGCTCGCTCTCCTCTTCTTTTAGGTAATTTGCTCTTATGAGTCACTTGATTTTATTTCTAGTTTTCTTTTTGGTTGTGTGCATCTCTTGCCCTTTCAAACGGGGAGGAAAATAAAAAGAATTAACCTAAAATTAGTTAACTTATAGCAGAAAGTTGGATGAGTTTACTTTTTATTCATGGAAGATACTGTTTACATCAGAACCTTCGTTTAACTAACTAGTTTAACTGGCTGATAAATAGCTTTTGCAGAAATGTCATAATAAAATTGGGTTTAAATAAAAATGCTGTTTACACTCTATTCCAGTCAAGTCACTATTTCGTTTCATGTAAAAATGCAAAGCAAATTTTAAATGAGAAACAATTTGAAGATAAATTCTCCTGCTTTTAAAAAGGAAATTTTTCTCATATCTTAGATGGAATATTTTCTAGCTATAAAAGTTCGTTGTGGGGCTGGTACTAGTGCATGTAGTAGGCACAGCAGGCATTTGTGTCTAAGATAATGTTAACTTCCTTTATGAAAGTAGAGGGTTTGATTTGTGAAATTTATTTTTTAAAGCCTTTGGTGATGGAGAATCAAATTTTTAAAACGTTATTTCAATATTTTAAAAAATCCTAATATGTTTATCGTGACTTACAAGAGAATTACTCAGACATTCAGTTTGGTGTAATGGAACGATTATTAGTAGAATCTGCTAAAAGTTGTAACTTCTAAACTCAATTGTTTGCCATGGACTTATAAAACAAATTTTGTTAAAATTTGGGGACGTTAATAATTCAGCCTTAAAGCCCAAGACCTGTAAATGGTTTAAAAGTTTGAAAACTTTTTGTAGTGTGGACATTGGAACTTCAAGGTTTATTTATAGTCTCATGTCAGGATGAGGAAATTTATACTCACCCATAATTTACAGAAGTTTTTTCTAGTGGCGAGATTTTTTTTAATTAATGTTAATAATTTAAACGTTCCTTTTGAAATATTTTGCATATTTAATTTTTAAAACATTGAAAAAATTTTAAACATTCAGATGTTCTGTAGCTGTAAGTAGAGATATAATTATGTCACTTGTCAAAAATGTTTAAAGTAAATATTTGGTGAATTTACTTGGTATAGTGAAAGGACTATCTATACAAGTGTTAGAAAATAAGATTGTCTTATTAATTAAATGCTAACCGTCTTGATACATTCTTTGTATTTTGAGATGTATTATTTAAAGATAAAAATGAAAGCCACAGTACTATATTTATAAAATTGCCCCTGGAGGAAATCACTATTACCTTTTGCAACAAGTTTAAAGGATTTTTTTTAAATGAATTTTGTAATATGACTAAGTTCATTCTGTATAGTATTATATTATGAGCTCTCCTTAACAGGAAACATAAAATTTAATGTTAAAAAGTATTTTCTACCCGATTTCAAATTTTCTGATTCTAACTTTATTGCTTGCCTCTGGATAGCCCATTTCACCAAGCTGAAGAATTATATTTTTTTAGCTTGGATTCTCATATTAATTTAATAAAGGTTTTACTGAAAATGCGTATTTAAATAGTCCATATTACTGGCAGACTAATACATTTTTGAGTGAGTGGTTTACAATTACAAGTTCTATAGGATAAAAATGCATAGAATTCATATTACTAATAAGGAATTTGTTGAATAAATAGATGGATGTATTAGGATCGTTTTAAAGTTAATTTGTTACATTATTATGTGAGTTTCTTAAAAGATCTAGTATCTTGCACTTGAATCCTTACATAATTCTGCTGAATTGAAATGAGAATATGATCCAAACATTGAGATTTATCTTCTGTAAGTTAATACTTTCTCTAGAAAATTTGATGTTTTGCTTTCATTAAGGATTTGCCTGCTTTATCCCAAAACTGTATTCATGGATTTATATAAATGACTGTAGATCTCTTTGGGGACTGTAAAAGTATAGTAATAGTTTACTTCCATACATAAAAAATTGTTGTCTAACAAAGGCTTTATAGGCATTAAATAACAAATTAAGATTAATGTGGTAATCTTAAATGTAAAATTAGTTAAATTAATATAACTAATCTTTGCCAGTGCAGCCTACACAAAACTTCCTTTTTCTTTACACTTGTCTAATATGGACTCAGTGTTTCTTCTCTCATGCTCAAAGAGTGATAAATTTTTGTCATACAGTATTCATTCACTATGGTGCCTTTTTTGGATAACTTTGGCTCTCTTTGGTTCTTTGTACAAATACTCATCTTTTTGTTTTATTATAATCACAATTCAAAAATCTGTATTTGAACTAATGTAACAGTTGTCTTTAGTTTGTAGAAAACATGACTAATATTTAATAAATGATTTCTGAAAAAATAATATAGTCGTTAACATGAGCCTACTATGTAGTCTATCTCCTTATAGTATGCCATAAACATATCTGTAGAAAAGTTTATGGTGGTTCACTTCTTTTCACTTGAAAGGCTAGAGATGAATGCTTTCCCTATAAAATTTTCATTGATTTTGATGTAAATTTTATATTCGGGTTCTTGGTAGTTTTCTATGTATAGTTTTATTAAAATAGGTCACACAAAGCTAACTTATAAGACATTTTCATATAACGAGCTGTCACACTTTACTAGAAAATGCTATTTTAGCAAAAGATCTCACCATTCCATCCAGTCTCTGGTCATTTATATCACTATTTTGGAAAAGTATTTGTTTTTCAGTTTCAGAGTTCCACAGCTAATTAATAGTTTAATTTTTGTTTGAAGTAGATAGGCATGTTGTCACTTATCCGTAGACATTATTTAAGTGTGAATAATACTGATTTTTAAATTATTTTTAATTGATTATAGTTGAAAACAATAAAAATGATTCAGAAAGCATCAGAGTAATGATCTATTTCAATTATGTATTTATGTACATGCTTAACAAAACGAAGTGTGTATATCACAACTTTTCATAAATGTGCCCGTCCCCCCTGTTTAATGCTCTGAGCTAGAAGGAGTAGGATTCTGAATAGGGCAAGCCTCTCTTGGCCTCCACAAAAGGTTTTTAGATATTGAAATATCAGAAAAGCCTCATCTTTTCATCTTTTGTGGATAGTTTCACCTCTGAGGTGGTCCCACTACACAGACCCAAGAATAGAATTAGAATGTGATGTCATTCTATTTTTTTTAAATGAAAATTGCAGCTTGGCCTCTTAAAATGGTAACTAAGTAGTAAATGGTAACTATATATCATTAAAAACTTGATCAGTTTGAGCTAAATAGGCATGTTACTCTGTAGAAATCTTTTTTGCATGTGACGGTCCTATATGTACAGCTTAATTGTGTAATTTTTATGATGTTGCTGGTTTGCCCCTTTGAAGCTTAACCTCAGAGATGATGTGGTGAAAATTACAATCGATTGGAACAAACTCCAGAGCCTCTCGGCATTCCAGCCTGCTTTGCTCTTTAGTGCACTTGAGCAACACATTTTGTATTTACAGGTAAATTCTTGTTAAAAATGTTAACTTGATATTGAGAATAGATATTAATTGTAGTTAAATTATTAGCTGGAATATTTGGTAGTTCTATCTTAACACTGCATTAACAGTATTAATAATAAAAGATTACTTCTTCCTCATTGGATCCAAATCTGTCAATTTGCATAGTGATCAGGACAGTTAAGGGAATATAGCCCAACAGGCCGATGTGGTTATGAAGATTGAATGAATGCAGTTCTAGACTTGCACTGAAAATTCAATACAGTTGCATCTATGGTGGGTTATAATTAAGCAATAAGACACGGCAGGTGTGTGTCATGCTATGATAATGATTCCATGCCTTGGGTGAGTTTGGAGGCTCATGGAGTGCTTTCAGTGGTTCAAGAAGTGGCATTATCCCAGCATGACACATCCTGGAGTGTCTATTGCAATTAAACAGTTTCAGCATAGTTTTTAAAAAGAAAGTAATTTCTGTGACATTAATGTCTTGTCTTAGTGAGTAGCCAGTCGCTATTTTATCCTTTCTTTTTCTTAACAGTTTGAAATAATTCATATTTAATATTAGATGTCAACATTAAATTGTTATTTATAATAGTATTGCCATGTTTTTTTAGTCTATCAGTTCAATAACAATAGTAATATGACCTTGCTAGTTTCCAGTTGAACATGTCTGCAATTATAATTGAGATAAGTTTGCAGTTTATCTCTAATCAAAGTATAAAATATAAAGTGTCAAAAAGTAAATGGAAAGGCTATTTGCATTGGTTACTTTACTGCTATTAAGATATTTTCAGAAGAGTATTTGGCATAGCAAAAAATGGAAGCAAAATTGTTGGTATGAAAAAAATAATTGAAATATTGACAAGTATTGGTATGTTTTGAATAATGGAATAGACATTAATTTTCAGCCCTCTGTTCAATGACTTTATGGGAAATTTTAACTCTCTGTTTCATGTTAAAAGTAATAGTTAACCCTAGTTTTAAAGGGCAGAAGCAATGAGCTATAGAACTCAATGGAGGCCTAATTGTGGTGGGGAAATGGGTAGTATAATTTACATTATACAACAGAGTTTTTTCTCCTCTAGTGTAGTGAAAAGCATCTATCTCTTTTCAGCTCTAGATAGGGTTTTTTTTTTTTCCTTGTTCATTTTCTTTTTAAAAATTTGATTTCATGACCTAAGAAGATACCCTGCCATGTCAGGAAAAGCCTGAGTGTTCACTCAGCATAACACCTATGTATTTCATGTCTATGCTCTCTCATTCACTTTGGCCAACTGCAGTTTCAAGTGGAGAATCTCCAGTGATATAGTGATAATGCAGGGCTTTGCTGAGTGAGAGCACTGGCTCTCATGTTAAGGAAGAAAAATACTAAGCCTCAGTGTTCTGAGGAGGCATTTGAATGACATGTTAATTAAGTGGCATTGGTGCCAGAGGCTAAGACTTTGATTTGGCACAAAATAAAAGATGAGTGACAATGATTCCCTCAAGGAAAATTTTAAATTTCCTCAGGTTTTCTTTTTCTCTTTTTTTAGAAACACATTTTAACAAATGATAATGGTCACAGTAGCAAAGAAGAGCAAACACATGTGGTCAGATCTGTGTATCCTGATATGCCAACTTTTTATATTTAGCTAATTGATGTTAAATATTGCATTTACTTAGCAGAAATTTATATAAATATGTTAAATGTAGAATCAATTTTGAGCAGTTTGAGCCCCAGCAGATTTGGAATTGTGTTCTTCTCAGCCTTTTTTAGCAAAACTTCAGCCTCTGATTAAAGAGGAGAATACAACTATTGTCGAAGAGATAGGAAAAACAGAAACAGGGAACAAGAATGAAGTAAATGCCAAATTTTCCATTGGCGACCTACAAGAGGAAGAAAAGCATGAAGATTGTGATTTAGGAGACGTGAAAAAGACACAGATCCATTTTGATCCAGAAGTAGTTCAAATAAAGGCTGGAAAAGCAGAAGTAAGAAGTTTTTTTAGAGGGTGGGGAATATTATTTTAAAAATAATATGTTTAAATTGTTTAAACATGCATACTTATTGTTTATAGATTGACAGACGAATATCTGCATTTATTGAAAGAAAGCAAGCCGAAATCAATGAAAACAACGTCAGAGAATTTTGCAATGTTATTGATTGTAATCAAGGTAACTACCTAGAAGTTAATTTTTATAGGATTTTAAGAACAGTTTTTACAGTTGCTCAGGTCTTTCATTTGTTTTTAAAAATTAATAACATTAAGAACACAGTTTATTTAGAAACTAAGGTAGCAGAATGTCCCCCTGTTTAATATAGACTATATTGCAAAAATGATTTTCATTTTGATTACACAAAAATCAGATAAATGCTAACAAAAAAGGCTAATGTTTACCACAAGTGAAAAGATTGTTTTAAAGTTCCTTTAGGAAATGAAGTATGGGTGGCAGGGTTGCTCAGTCTCACTAGTGAGAAAGAACTAAGCTATATAAATTTCATGCCTGTAAATATGCTTATGAAATTATGGTGTTAATACATAAAGCAAACTTAGTAAAGTTAACACTCCTCAAGAGGGAGCAGTTTTCTCACTACTCGTGAGTTGTTTGAAATATTTTGTCAGGATAAAACCAATTTGTAATGAAGACTGTGGTCATTATGCTTTTTTATCTTTCATAGTGCATACATTTGCTGTTTTCCCTCAGATTCTTCTTTTCCTCCTCATATGATGCTATAGTATATTTACAGATCTGCAGGTATGCTGCGGAATACAAAATATTGCAAAGCACTGGCATAGCTCACTCAGGCATCATAGTAATAATCAGAACAAGTAGTCTTATAAAAATTATGGAGAAGAGTTCCTAATTAGAATGAACATTTTTCTTGTTTCCTCCAATATCATGGCTAATTATTATGAATATAGAATTGTCAGATGAACCTATAATTGACTCTAATCTCACTGGTACACTGAAATAATACAGGCTCAAGTTGGGTCCTAAATTCATCCTTTTTTACTAGTAACTTTACATATGCATATCTCTAGATTTGGTATATTTTCCTTTTAGCTCCTCAAAACAGGTGCAAAAGTGGCAAAATCTCAGGTACTACAATCCAACTGCAAGCAACCCATGAGAAAGGGTTTGTTGAGGGAGCAAGCACATGTGTCACTAATGTTATTCCTCTGTTCTCCCTGCTAACTCTATTATTATAAACCAACAGGGGATAGAAATTGACAAGAATTGAAATGCTCAGCAGGATTCCTTGGCCCATTCAATTCCTTGGCGACACAAAACAGTGCTAGCAAGAATTGCTATGGAGAGTGACTAGCACTCATACATTCACTATCTCCACACCATACTGAATTTCTCACTGATGGGTCAGTTAATCTATGTATTTGAAATATAGCTCCAATATGGATGATAGCTTCCTTTTTCTAACCCTTAACCCCATGAAATGATAGAAGGAGAATGGAGAGTGATGGCCCTTTAAACATATTTTGAGGTGTCTCAAAACAAGAAATAAAAATGACTGTTTAATGTCTATATGTAAAAGATAGGTGAATTTGGAATTTTATTCACACAGTTTGATTTATCAGCAGAACTATTAAGAAAACAGACTGAAAAAAATATAAATATATTATTGTAATGTGTTAGTGTTTCTTTTAATATTTCTCAATTTGATTTAAACATAGTTAAAATCAAATTGAGAAATATTAAAAAATCAAATTCCATAGAGAAAAAGAGAATTTCCTTTCAGTATCTCTTTACCATCCATTTTTTATTATAAAATAAGAGAAATTTTTCAGCAAATTTACTGCAATGCATGGTTATACTTAATGTCATTTAAAATATTAATTTATAATATTCAAAATGTTTATTATGTTAACATCTTTCCAATATTTCCCCTTGGTTTTTAATTTGTTGGTATCTAATTTAAAAGAAACTATACTTTTTAGCTTAGAAAAAAGTGAGAACAAATTTTCACAAGGGTATCTTTTCTAAAACTGCATTTTTTGAAAGGGGCAGCCTGGAAAGGTATAGATGGCTTTCGTGATTAGGGATATTTTTAAATGAGCGTTGAAAATCTAGGTAAAGTGGAAAAGTATGTGTTATACCTGAGGTTTCAAGGTCTTTTTTATGTAGACTTCTGAAATAAAATATGTTAAATGTGTAATTAATCCTTTTATTAGATGTTCACTAATTTGGTCAGTAAGTAAATGCTGTATTTTTAAAAAAGGTATGTCAGTAAAAATAAAGAGTTCTATTTATTTCTATGATGAAATAAAGTGAATATGTCTCTTTGGCTTAGAATTAAAATATTCTCTATACTGTATAAGTTTTTTTCTCCAAAGGCTCAGGTTTTTAGGGATATTGGTATTTATTAAAAATTATATTAAATTATGCCACTGAATGTAAAGGACTTTTCTACATATAAACCTGAAAATCAGTTAAGATTAGTTAGATATTATACATGTTAGTGGGTAAAGGTCACTAAATTTTATCCTGTAAGTGATGGTAATTTACTGTTACTTAAAATTATATTCTCTTATGAGTAATATGTTAATGAATATGAATTATTGGAAGTTTATCAAAATCTCATACATTTGAAGTTAAGAATATACTTAAACTCATCTAAATTCTCCTTAGAAAATAGTTGTGCAAGAACTGATGCCGTTTTCACCCCTTACCCCGGATTTAAAAGTCATGTAAAAGGTAAGTATCCACTGCATAATATCTTTATTAGGGACAAAAGTTTATTCTAGATTATAAGCAGAATGGAATAGAAACCACTTTTCTATCTAAATTTTGTTTATTTTAAAACAAAACAAAATATCTTGCCTTTCTTTATACTTGGGTTTGTGGCTAGATGGTCTTTATAAAAACTACATAAGGTACTGTTAGGAAGAAAGAATTTCTGGTTTTTGAAGTGTAAGTTTAATAGTCTCAAAAGTTTCTTAACTTAGTTTCTAGAGTTGTGAATACATATGGACCACAGACTAGAGCTGAAGGAATTCAAGGATCAGGTCACAAACCTAATAGCATGCTCCGAGATTGTGGTAATCAGGCTGTAGAAGAACGACTACAAAATATTGAAGCTCACTTGCGATTGCAGACAGGTAAGGAAAGTACTGGGCAGTGCCCCATAATGTACCTTTGCAAGTGGTTAAAGAAATTCCAATTCATTCAGTCACCAGCCTTTCATTGAGCACCTGTCCTCAATGAAAGGACAAAACATTGTTCTGGTTGGTACAAAAATGAAAAAACATAGCCTCTGCTCTCAAGTAATTTACAATCATATGTTTATGCTCTTCTTCCTCTTACACTTCTCACCAATTTGATGAGAGTTAGGAGACTAGGAGCAGGTTCCAAATAGATCATGACACTCAGTTTATTAGTCATTGCTGAAAACGAATGTAGTCTTTTTCCTGCCATCAGTTTCATAACTTAACTATGACCATCTCTCATTCTTACCACCCACTGTGCTAGGTACAAAGTATTGATAATTGTGATCCTAGTTCTCAGAGTAAGCATATATATAAATAAATGCTATAGGGGAACATTTATTAAATAATACTAAGTGTCAGTCACTGAGAGTATTAGGCATATGTCAACTCAGTATTTAACAGTGCCCTTATGAGGTATTGGTACTATTATCATTGTCAGATAAAGAAACAAGTTCAGAGAGCTCTAGCAACATGCCCTAGTAGTAAGCAACAACCAGAAATCAAACCTAGATCTTAACTGGCTGCAAAGCCTGAGTCACCCTCCCTGTTTAGTCACCAGATCCTATTGATTCTGTCTTCAAAATATATCTCAAATCTACCCACTTCTGTTTACCTCCACAGCTTTACTCCTGTTGAAGTCACTATGTTCTCTGCCTTAGACGGCTGGAAGGATGTTAACTGGTTGCTTTGCCATTAGACTTCCTCCTTGAGAACAGTTCTCTACCCTGCGGCCAAATTGCTTTTTCTAAAGCTCAGATCTGATCTTGCTACTCTCCAGCTAAATTTTCTTTAATGATTTTCTGTTGCCCTTATATGCATATGAAATTTAGTACTTATTCATTCCGCAAATAGGTATTAAGTTTCCGTTATAAGCCAGGTACTGTTCTAGACATTGAGAATACGTGTGAACAAAAATTCTACTACATAAATCGTGCGACACTAGGAGACAAGGGCTATGGATAAAAGCAGCTTGACCAAGAGAAAGGAAAGGAGGTTGGAATGGGAGGGGATTGTAATTTTAAATAGTATGATCTACAGCTATAGTTTCAGCCACATCTCAAGTTTCCCCCTGATTTTACTGTCTTAGGGCCTTTACCCAGGCTTTTTCTTCTGCCCATGCATTTCCCTCCTGATCTCACACTGGTGTGGGTTCCCTTTTATTATGTACTCATACACTCGGTACTCCCTGCCCTCCTTTATATTTGTTTAATATTTGTCTCCCCTGCTAGATAGTAAGGTCTATGAAAGCAAACTCATGTTCATTACTATGTACCTCGTGTAGTACCTGGCACAACATAGGCATTTAAGTGTTTATTGAAGGAATGATTGCTCATTTTACCTTTTCAGATATGTGCAAAGTACAATGGGGACACAGACTTCGTGTTCAGCTCTCCCAGGAGAGGTCGAGAGATGGTATCCCTAGTAAAGGTCCATTTGAGCCTTCAAAGGGTTACTAATTATTAAGCAAGTAGGAGCAAAGCATTCCAAAAAGGAAGAGCATCTGCAAAAAGCGTAAATATGGTTCAGAGAATTTCTGAGTCCAGTCTGGCTGGAGTATTTGCTAGATGGAGATGGAAGATAAGAGAATGAGTAAATCTTCCAGGGTAATGAGAGATTAGCATTTAAAATTAATACCCTCCCCCCAAATTAGGTGAATTTAAAATACAACTGTATAGAAGGATTGACTAGTTTATTAAGTCTGATAGTATCAAGTAGTTAATTTTGAAAAATATCTGTTGAATGCCTACAGTATGCCAACATTATTTTAGACATGAGGGATACTAAGATGTAGCCATAGTCCCTGGCTTCAAGTACTTTATAATCTGTTTGGGAGAAAGACAGATTAATAGTCAAGTGGAATGTTAAAGGGATTGTAAAGGAAGGGTATGGTGGGGGCACAAGGAGCCTCCACATTTAGATATTCAGGCACTGCTTTGTTGACCCAGTGAAATTTGAAATGCTCTTGAAAGATACATGGATAAAGCAGAGGACATTCTAAGTAAAGGGAGCAGCAAGAGCACAGTCAGATGAATAAGTTATTCATTTTACCTTATTCAAGAGCAAGAACAACCAAGATCCTAAGATAAAAAACATTCTTAAATATTTCTAGAATTTTTATATTTAAAAAGTTAATATTTTTGATATGAAAATTTGCCTATATTCTTTAACTGTATAAATGATTGTCTAATCCTGTATTCATTAAAACAGTAAATATAGAGTATGTGTAGTATCTGAATTGATGCTTCCTAGGTTTGTGCAGTACACAAGCCACACAGCCATATCCTATGAACAAAACATAAAGTTATGCCCTCTTTGGAGCTTACAGTAGAGAAACGGGCAATAAATATACAGACTGTTGGGTGGTAGTAATGGTTTGGAGAAAAATAAGGGAAAGGATAGGGAGTACTAGGGAGGAGGAGGGGGTGGCTCTGGTATTTTTTAAAGGGTGGTCAGAGAATGTCTTACAGGTAAGGTAACTTGAGCCAAGACCTGAAGTTGGTGAGAGCAAGCCTTGTGAATAAGGAGGTAAAGGGAATCGCAAGTGCTAAAATTGTGAGAGTACTTGGCCTAGTTGAGTAACAGAAAAAAGGAATTAAGTGGCTGGAATGATACGAGTATGGGAAGAATGTGCAAATTAAGTACGACCTCGTAGTCTATGGTAAAGGCTTTGGTTTTGAATCTGAGTGAGATGCGAAGGTATTGGAAAGTTTTGAGCAGAGAAGTGATGCTATATGATGTACATTTTTAAAGGATCACTGGCTGCTCTGTTGAGAAATAGACTCCATGGGAGCGAGGCAGAAACAAGGTTTGGTAGTTGTGATAATCCAGGGAGAGATGGTGGTGGTCTGGACCAGAATGAGTCGCACTGGAAATGCTGAGAAATGAAAGGATTTGGAATATAATCATAACCTTGAAATTTGAGTAACCTTAATTTACCATCCCCTAACCCTAGAAAGTTGAGTTAAGAAATATGGTAAAGCTCCTCTTTAATATTCTTCTAGGTTAAAGGAGAAAATATAGCATGTAGGGAGAAATATAAATTGAAGAAAATGATATGACATATTGTGACCACTGAATCGAATTGTCAGTTGTAACTGCATTTTTCTCTTCCCAAGTAACTATCAAAGTCTATCAGAAATACAAATTGTTCTATACAGGAGCTATTCAGTATCTTATAAAATGAATTTAACTTAAAACTCCTATAAGAAGCATAAATGGGTCTTGGAGAGAGATGTAGAATAAAGATCCCACAGCGTACAATATGAAAATATGAGCTAAGGATTATCATTCTAATGTACTCATGTTCATTTATTTTCTTAAGTTTAAATATCTCCCATTCCTTTGCATTGTATTTTAAGAATAAGAATTATAAGAATTATTCAATAGTAGCTCAGAATATTTTTTAATGTATTTAGGTGGTCCAGTGCCAAGAGACATTTATCAGAGAATTAAAAAACTTGAGGATAAAATCCTTGAATTGGAAGGCATCTCTCCTGAGTATTTTCAATCTATAGTAAGTATAAATATCTTTTAAAAATAAATAAATGTTATTTTATTTTAGGATTCTTCGTATAACAGTTTACTCATCAATCTGCTATATGTGAAACACTTATTTCAAAGATAAATGAACATATGTAGGGAGTTACTTCTTTAAAATTGTGATTCTGAATATTGTATTATAGACTCATAACTTTTTTGAAGGAGATACCTTGTATATTTCCCAGATACTGAATCTTAAGCCATGGCTTAGTAAATCAGCCTGGATACTCTGAACTTGCTGTCTTATAAAATAAAGGCTTCTTTTGGGACCTTGCTCTGTCAGTTATCCCTCTGTCTCTTTAATCCCTCCCTCCTCACAGACTCCTTCCCTCGGCTTGTGCACATTTACATTTCTCCCCTACACTAAACAAACAGACACCTCATTCAGCTTTCCTGCCTTTTTCTTTACCTTACCCACCAGACTTTTTGAAAGACTAGTTATGTATTTGTCTGATTCCTCAACTCTAGCATTTATTTATTCACTCATTCATTCATTCTTTTTTCCCAAGATCAGTAAGAAACAAGTGTTGTGCTGATGATAAGTACCTTCTTTGTCACATCAGCATGTTTCAGACAAGTGATCCTGAGCTGACTGTTATTTTCCCTTGGTATTCTGGGGTGATTATTCATAACACCTGCCTTTTCTGTGTTCTGGTTTTTTGTTTTGTTTTGCTTTAAAGCAGTGCCATATTAGAAAAAACTATAATTTTAATTTTTAATTTTTAAAACTACTAATTTTTAATTTTACTAAATTTTTAGTGAAATTTTTTTTATAAAACTCCTGTTTCAGAAAAAATATATAAAGTAGCTCATATTAGCATGGATCATTATAAGTCAGTGGTGAAAATATATTTAAAATTATATTTAGATGTAGCAGCAGTCTTTCTAGTCTTAAATTGGGTATCAGAGTGAGGCACAGAAAAGTTATTTCCAGATGAAGAAGCAGGTCACATAACAGAAGTAAGCACTAAATCCTAACGATCAAAAATTTAGAGAAAGAGTTTTAGAAATTTACTTCCCTCAAATGTAAAATGGAGTTTATTAAAGTACTAAAGGCTAAAGCAGTACCAATCAAGCACTTAGCACCCTACATGGCACATCATAAAAATCTCAGTAAATATTAGTAGTGATTTTGTTTCAGAAACCATCTACGAAGTAGCTGTATAAATTTAGATAAGTCACACAATTTTTCTAGCTTTCACTTATCTAACTTGAGAAGATTTGTTGTTTGTACTATATAATTACAAAGGTCTTTCTAATTTTAGGGTTATTCTTTGAGTATATAGTCCTAGAAAATTTCATAAAGATTTATGAAATTTTTCCTACAACAATCTACCATAAGTTTTTCTCATTCAAGCTGCCTTCGTTAAGTAATCACTAGGCAGGTTATTTTTCTAGTTTAGTTTCATATCTCGTTAATATAATTCTTGTTAACAATAGAACTGATCTTACAAGAAACTATCATAGTATTAGATGCCTCCAGTGAGACCTTGACCCATCATTTATCTCTTCTATCTGATTCTGATTTATAAACCTTAACATATACCTGTTACTAAAGTTGGTTAACAAAAGAACAAGTCCTTCAAGTCATAATCTTGTTTTGGGGGATCTTTTGTACTCAGGATAGAAAATATTTTTAGGGTATTTAGTTAGAGAGGTAGATATTTAAAAGTAGTCAGATTATAGAGGACTTGAAATGTTATACCCAGAAGTTTAATGTGTCTAAAGTTTAAATACTATTCAAAACATTTGAGCATGGAAGTGACTTGTGCAAGTGACATTTAGAAGATTTATCTAAAACTGTCCTGGGAGATGATTTAAAAGGGGGAGACCAAAAATGAAACAGTATTATACTAGCTTAGATGTGAAGTGAGATCCTGAGCTAAGGACATTAGAGTAAGAATAGAAAAGATAAAGGCAAGAAACAGTCGGAAAAAATGTTGACAAATACTCATAATTGATTGTATGCGGAGAGATATAGAGCAAGAGTCATTGATAAAAATGTCATTGATAAAAATAAGAAAATCTGGAGGGGAAATATTTTGGGGGGAAATGTGAACTTGAAGTCATAGTATGTTATAGAGATAGAAATATCATGTAAGCCTCTCAAAATGTAGCACTTACACTTGAGACAATTGGGAGAATATACAGGTGATAGCTAAAACATAGAATGGGTAAGAACACTGACACTGTCAGAGGCCTGAGACCTGAAACTCCATGACTACCTAACTTCAGGGGCAGAAGCATTATAAATGTAAACAGAAGATTAGACTGGATGTGTTAGGTTGCCATACCTGTGATAAAACTAGTGCTTTTAAAAAATATTCCCAAATCTATTAAACAATGTATATTTGATTAGAAGGATCACTTCTGCATTAGTAATGGAAATGACATATCCAAATTAATAGTGAGCTGCAAGGAAGCACAAAACATTGAAAAGGTTTAAACATTCAGATTGACTCTGTCCTCAAGACCTATGAATATATATGGCACAGGCCCAAAGGGAGAGATTTCACACTCACCCTCTGTAATAGAGTGAACGTGCCATCCTTAAGAGCACTACTTCTCGCTTGGAATAGAACCGGCTTTAGGATTGGCTTTGCACATGAGAGGAGGTGAACGCACCCCTGCAAAGGACATAACACATTATTCATCACTCTCACCATCCTCACGATGGGAATATACACATGGCAATTGCATAATTTTACATATCTCTCAAAAGTGTACAGAAAAGATGACATATGTAGCACAGTCTTCTAGCTTCTAAAGTTAGAGAGTAAGGGAAAGTTGAACTCATTACATTTCTTAAGGATTGAATTTTTGTTAGAAATTGAAGTTATAAACTCTGAAAAGATTTTTATTGAAATGTGTTTAATCCAGATTCACATGTGGATGAATTCTAAACGCGAGAAGTCTCTTACAGTTGATAGAAATTGATTGTCATGGGTTACATTGAAGCACAGCACTTGAAAAGGCAAACATTAACAGAAGAAAAGATATGAGTTATATTTTGTTTATAGAACAAAACTAGATTATGTAAAGTTCCTTTCATTTATGAAACACATAAAACCAAAAGAAATTACGTATATAAAGCAGAAATTATGACAAAGATTAGTATTTGTTGCAACTTCTAATGTAATTCTAAAGATCTTTACCTTTCATTTTCAACATGGAAAGATTTGAATGTGGTAATGTTTTTAAAATTTTAAGGGCAATGCTTAACAGACAATTTAAAAGATACAATCCTTATGACTATTTCCAAAGACTGACTTACTGATTTTAAATTATGACCCTTAAAAACAGTAAGTATAACATGCTTTACAAGTATATTTCCAGGGCACTTTGTTCATTTTCTAGCACTTATCACTTATAATGACATGTTTACACATCTATTTTTCACACTATATTTTGAAACTCAAGACAGGAACTGTCTTGTTCATCTTCGAACACACAGAATGTATTAGGCATTGAATAATGTGCGAATGAATGGATAGGACTTGGCTGGAGGTTAATTATTGGACTTTTAAAGGTTTGTTAACTTTGTTTCAAAGCACTGACTACACAGAATATTAATTCTGATCTGTAATAGTAAATCCTGGCTCTAAAGGGAAATATCAGGAGAGGGGAGTGCTGAAAGTTAAATCAACTTCATGTGCATAGGCCATGCAGGGAGGGCCTACAGCATGGGGTGAACAGTTGGATCCAGTTGGAAAATTAAATTGCAAACACATTGTGGAGGGCCCTGAAGGTCACAGTAACCAGTTTGTCATTGGAGCATGATTAAAGATTCTTTGGGAAAGAAACCTGTAATATAGGTTCCTTTCTGGTGGCATTATGAAGTGTGAGTTGGAAAGAGGTTGAAGTTAAGGAAAATAGTATAGGAAACATATAGCATTGTCTGAATGAAGATCTGAATCGGGGCAGTGGGACTAGGAATAAACATTTGAGATACTGTACCTGTAAAATCAGTAGCCTTTTACAACTGATTAGAAGTAAAAAAGGAGTTGGTCATGGAAGAGGCCTCCTTACCACTGAGTTTCTTTAGAGTACAGGTTCTCTGGAAGCATGCACGTGTGTGTGTGTGTGTGTGTGTGTCTGTGTGTCTGTGTTTAATCACCTTTTCATCAGGATGGGCATTATAAATGTAGCTATCAATTACCCGCTGAAGTAAAATAATAGAGAAGAGACCATTTTTAAATTATCTCTGTTTAGCTGTTTATTCAATGTGCTGCTCCCTCAAATATTTTCTGTTAGGTAACAAAACTTGTTAAAAATTTCCACCTTTTTATACTGAGATTTTTTTACAGCTAAAAGAAAAATAAATTTTAAATAAATTTTATTTAAAAATTTATTATTTTTTATTAAAAAATTTTATAATTTAACTATAATTAAAATACATTTTAATTATAACCACAATATCTGTGTTTCTAATGGTTCTACTTGTCAAAATATTCTACGCAGATCTAAAATAAGTCCCCCAAAACCACATTTTACTGTTTTTAAGTCATCGAACCACTGATGTTTCTCCTCATTCTGATATTTCTCCTCATTCTGATATTTCTCACTTTAGTTTCATGATACAATAATAATCTGATTGTTCAGTGATATGGAAACTATCAATATTTTATAGATTAAACTGTTAGGAAATCAGAGGGGAGTATATTTTCATCGGGTGCATAAAAAAGCCATCTCTTGGGAAGGTAAGAGACTGAGCAGTGACCAGATTAAACATTAAGTCTTTTCCTGCTTCTAGGCCCCACCACAGGTATCCAGCTCAGTTTGGTAAAGGAAGGAACAGGTTTATATAAGCAATTTTCCCCCCATATTTAATAATTCCAACACTTAAATGATTTCCCACTTATAACTACTGATAAAGAGGCATACCTTAATATTCTTTGAAACAGCTTTTGACACAAAGGAAAATGAATTTTCACCTCTTCTAAATTTCATTGGTCAGAAGCGTTCATGAGAACATTTCGCTTCCTATGTTGACAGTTTCTTTTTGAAAGCTTGTGGTTCTGTCAAACCAAGACCAAACTCTAGAAAGAATTCTTTAGGTCAAGGATTAAAAGGTTCAACATAGTGTCAGTGAGAATGTTGTCAGCTTCACATAACAGAAATTTAAACTCAAACTGGATTAAACAATCTGGAAATTATCTCATAAAAACAGGAAGTTCAATTGTAGTGCAGTTATCAAAGAATTGGGCTCTTTTTTCTCTCAGCTCTACTTGGTAGTGGCTTTTTCCTCAGGCAGATGGCAAGATGACATATAGCACTTTCAGGTGTTCTGTCCAGATAGAGCAGTGACCAGAGGAACTACCTCCTTTGAGGGTTTTCCTTTTGAAGTGACGAAGTTTTTTCAGAAGCTCTCCCCCTAATTCTTAGTACACATCTCCTTACTTATTGGCCAGAATTAGGTCCCTGCCCATTTCACTGACAAGACCATGGGCTGGGATCTGCATTCCCCTGAGCCACATAGAGGAGCAGTGGATAGGTGCTTGCACAACCACAGTGTCCATTACAGTCAGTCAAATATGTGTAGTTGTGTGTTTTCACTCCCTGGCCTGGTAGTCCAAATTCTGTTTTTCTGTCTATTGCTGCCTCATTTGTTCAATATCTTGGGATGGAAAAATATTCAAAAAGAAACTAAGAAAAGCCCCAGAGCACCTCTTTCCACAAACACTCAGCCTCATTAGAAGCTGAGAATTAATGGGTACGTGTGTATAGCAAAGGACAAACATCGCTGTGATGTTACTGCTATACACTTTTAATATCATCTTTGGAGGGTAACTTCCAAAATATAAGAGGGCAGATAGTGCTTGGTAAGTTTGTGGGCTTTGTTTCTGCCAGAGTTGTTTATATTTTGTTCAGTATCAAGGAAAATTGTTTAGATTTTTCTAAGCATTTGATTACTTAATACTTTTTTACTTTTAATGTAGAACTTTTCTGGAAAAAGAAGAAAAATTCAACCACCTCAAGTAAGTTGCTACATTTTCATTTTAGCTTCTGAAGTAGTTTGATTAGTTTTATACCTTTCTTAATAAAAGTTTCTACTGTGGTTTTAGTTCATACTGTAATTTAAGACTAAAAAAAAAGTAGCATAAATTAATGTACTCGATTTAGAGAAATAATTTTATATTAAGGGCATGGAAAGACTCAGATGGGCCTGAAAAATATAAAAGTCTGTATTCAGCTGTTA
Organism: Pteropus medius; assembly: GCF_902729225.1. Lineage (NCBI taxonomy): Eukaryota > Metazoa > Chordata > Mammalia > Chiroptera > Pteropodidae > Pteropus > Pteropus medius. Next base: position 1,265,962 of record NW_024349799.1, on the reverse strand, counting down.
ATAGTGGAAGGCTGTATCAGTTAGAAAATGCTGAAAAATAATAAATGCTTAAGTAGTTTAAATCTTACCCTCCCCCCACCCCCTTTTTTGCAGACACCGCTAACTAGCAGCATCTAAATCGAAAAAGAATGTTTGGCAGAGGCTGACTTCAGCCCACTCCTGTCCACAGTCCTACTACAGTAATTAGTTTAATCATAATTAGTAAGGTTTGCTAGCCTTCAATAGTGGCAATATAAACTTAAAGTTGGAGAAAACTATTTAAAAAGTTTTTTGGTTTATTTTTTAAGAGTAGCATGTTACTTATTTTTTTATTGTAAATTTCTAAGAGCATCCACTTTTTCCAGGAAGGGTAGTTGATTGCAGTCGATACATCAAAAGAGAATTTCCAAGTATTTCAAGCACTTAAGCCATTCTTAAAGTTTAATTTTTTTACTATTGATTATGAAAATAGTTAGTTTTTGAAAATTTTTTACAATCCTTTCAAAGTATAAAAGGTCCAGGAGAGCTTAGTCATAAGGAAAGAAAAATAAATATTTAAGCTTGGTTATTTTATACCTTTAAATTTATGATGTGGTCAACATATATAGTTCAATTTTAAAATTTCATGAGATTAAAAGACATTGACCATGCTTTTGGATATTTTAAATATTTATAGTTCATTTAGCACTTTATCTGCATTAAGATACTTCTGAGTCTTATTCAGCAATTTGTGTTCTCATTGTTTACAGCAGAACTATTCACTGGCTGAACTTGATGAGAAAATTAGTGCTCTCAAACAAGCCCTGCTCCGAAAATCAAAAGAAGCAGAATCCATGGCAACTCACCACCTCCCATGAAAAATTCCTCTCATCCTTGTCATTTTACTTTTTTATGTACATGTGTGTAGGTTACACTGAAATTAATTAAATGGATACATATTTATCAATGTAGCCTTCCCTCTGAAGTTATATATTCCAGTGAATTTTCAAATAGTGAATGCATCGAAAATAGCATTGTCAGAATTTATTTCCTTCTGTTTTAAAGGAGGTCTTTTAGAAAGTAAAAATCTTAATTTGAAAGTACATCTTTGTGTATACCACAGAAAGATTGTTTTAAATGGTGATATTTTAAATGATTTTGTATTTGTAACTGATGTTAACCAGTTTATTAGTTTAAATCTGTACTCTAAATAATAGGCATTCAACAAAAATTTATTGGCATAAATGAATTTTAAGAGAATGCATACTTTTTTCAAATGTCAGTTTCAATGTAAATAAACAATAGATCCCACCTTTATTCCCTTATCGATTGTGTGACTGTAAGCAAGTTATTTATTAATCTTTGCGCCTTTTTTATTTGTGAAATGGGAATGATAATAATAGAACCAACAATCGTCATGAAGAATAGGTAAAATCTTGCATGTACAACTTTTGAAACTGGCCCAAGGGAAGTTCTCAGTAAGTGTTAGCTATTACTGTAGAAAACCAAGTCTGTCATTGGAAATAAAAGATGTTGCAAATAAATTATAGTCCCTCCCCCTTGAGAGCCTCACCTTTTTATAGAGCCCAGTTCTGTTAGGCAGTACATATATTTCCATAGCTGCAAATCAACATTTAAGGCATTAAGCCATCAAGGAACAGATGTTTAGGTCAAGAATTTTGTTTGGTTGCAAGAATCAGAAGTTACCTACAGTAGTTTGTGAAAGAGGAGTTGTTAAAAAGAATCAGAAATCTGAATTTAATTGCAGGAAGTACAACTAGACATTGTGATATCAGAAAATCATTAGCAGTTCATCTCTGTCTCTAGCTGCCTCTGGCTTTGTTTCTCTCTATGTCTAGTTCTATCTCTCTTTTCTACTCCCTGTTTTCTACTCTCCCTCTGGTTTCCTCTTCCACATTCTTTTACACATAATCACCTATGCATCGGCTTTATTCTCTCTCTGAACTGGTTTCTCTGAAGGCCTCTTCATTTCTTCTTCCCCGCATGGGGTGACATGGTAGCCCTGTCTCCATAGCCCTGGTTTGTTCATGCCTTGGAGCTGCGATGGTGCAAATTCTGAACCCAGCTCTATAGAACCTCACAACTCCATTGACCGCTGCTGCTTATCTGTCTTTGTATCTTAGTTCAAGTCCTCCAGAGACAGTCTCATTCAATGTGATCAGGGGTCTCAATCAGTTGTGGCCAGGATAAAACAAGGCAGGAACCTCTTCATAGGACTATGCAGTGTATGTACAGCCTTGCACAACCATTTACAGAAGCTTCGAAAATGGAGTCACCTGCTAAATAAGGGCTTCGGAGCCATTAACAAGCCGTGGATGTGGATGAGGTCGATTGCACTAACATCACTATTTCTTCTTTATAGAGAAAAACTCGTCTTTGAAGATAGTCTTGCCTAACGTGCTCCAGTATTATAGGTACAGCTACAAATGCCTGCCACTCAGTCTCCATCTGGTCCTTGTATCACCTTCCTACCAGAATGACCCATTCTGGGTTTATTGGCACATTATACTACCATCACACTAGCAATGCAATAAAAAAAACTCTCAGCACAGATGATCACTTAGATAAAGAAGTTCACTCAAAAGTGGGCAAGAAACCTAGAAAACAGGATTATATACAGGTCACAAGTCTGCCCCTTAATGAATGCTGTAAGTCTGTTTCTTAACTCCCTTGGCAGTAGACATGTCTTAAGTCATGTGTGACAGTCCTCGGATCTGGCCATGAGAAGGATTTCCTTTCTCCATTGTGTTTCAGGCCTGCTCTTCTAAGGGACATTAGAGAGTCCTCTCTCCAGTGACTATTGTCTGCTGCCAGCATCCTTTTCTACTTGAGTCAGAGCATCCAGAAGAGGCCAGGTCTCAATACCATGTTGGATGAATTGGTACAAGGTACTTGTTCAAGAATGAGGTTCTTCTGGTGATAACTACCCCAGAATTTCATGGGCTTTCAATCATTGTTTTTTAGTACACCATTGACTAAAAGGTGTGCCGGGAATTTTTGTGGAGGTAAGCTTGCTCCCTTAATCACCAGGCTATCTAATGACCATTCCTTTAGGATTTTTGTTTTTCATCTCTTAGACCCATTGTTCTTAATGGCCCTGTCCTCAAGGGAATAAAGAAGGAAAAGTGACTGGAAAGAGGTTTGCAGAACCGGAAGCACTTCCCTGGTCTGCCTCTAAAAATTCCTCCCTCTGCAGGTTACATTCCAGTCTAGGCAAATGTGTTACTAGGGGTTGGGAGTTAGGGAAGGGGATGGGGGAAGTGATAGGCATCAACTTATTTCTCCTGTGGAAAAACGCTGGGCTTACCACACTATTCTAGCTACTGCTACTAGATACCCTCCTTTCAATTGCTAAGCTCATGAGCCCTGAGCTTTTCCAAATTCATGAACAATATCTGAACGTAATCTTCAACAATCTCAGCAGAAAAGATTTCCCTTTATGAAACATAAATACATAATTTCTTGCTTTTCTCTCTCTGCTTTTTGCCATACAACCTGATTTAGAAAACTTCACTGAATTTTAATTACATCCAACATATTCTTACATTTCAACATCTGACAATTTTTAAATCTGAAATGCTGCTTTTAGGAACATGTGGTTTGGGTCCCAAGAGATTTTAGACAATTATTTAGCTATTTTGCCATCTCTTACCTCCATAGTACCAGTTTTCCATAGAATAGGGAATCCTCTCTATCACCCCTGCCTTTACCCACCCCTTAGCCTTGATTCTACAGCTACTTTTACCTTCTCACTCAGAGCCTGTTACAGTCTTATTCCTGGCACTTATTTCTGTTTTAGGGATTTGTTTTTAAGAAACAAACCCAATTCCAACTTTAAAGGTGTGGTGTTATAAAGAATGAATAATTCAAATTACAGTAAGTTCAGTTAGATTTTGTCACCCTCTCCTCATCACTGGGCTATGTTGATTCTGCACGTTTGCTTCACTCTGTAGCTTGGCTTCTCTGACGATAACGATGTCTTCTTTTCTTGCTTCTTTGCAATTTAATCTTGCTCTAGACTTTGGACTCTGGGGTGCTGCTAGTTCTTACCTAGCTTTGGCTCCAGTGTCCCCTGTTTGTTTGTTATGATTCAAAATCTGGAAAAAGGAATTTGTATTCTCAGTTTGGGTCAACTGTCCACCCCTGGAGTAGTTATCTGTGGCTCGAGTATTAAGATCTCCAAGAACACTCACTCAGCCCTTTATGGAATGAGGGGAACTTTCAACAAAGCATGGACTGGGAACTCTGCCCCTGTGATCTAGACTGGTGAACAGCTGGTCTTTATAAAGATTTTAGTTCTCTGAGGAATACTTTTATTTTTTTTTTTTTTTTGTGACTTTAACTGAAAATATATGATGATCCTTTAACCCTAGAGAATGTGGGTCCATTGAACAAAATTTTAGTTTGGGGCTTCTTTTTTGAGCAGTTCTAACTATAAGAATTAATATTTCATGACTTTTAGTCTTTCCTAATATTCTCCAAGGGATAAAGAGAAAATTTACTTTTAAAAATAGAATAATACTCATATCTTTCAATTCCTATATAGGTCTATTGGAACCTTTTGTAACTCTAAATACATTATGGGATCTCAGTGATTTAATTTTTCCTACATCTTTTGAAATATTTTGCTATTTCATCATCCCAGGAATTATTTAATCACTAGTCAGTTATTCCCAACTATGCTTAAAAAGACTAAAATAATAAGAAAATGAAATGATATAATAACCTAGAAGAAGAAAATAATAGGAAAATAAATGATCACAACTACATAATCCTTTAGTTTTCATATAGCATTGCCCAAGGTATTGCATTAGCTTTCAAGAAGGCATAAAAGTCTGGAGAGAGACCACTTTTAGAGTCTTTCGTTTTAAGTTTTCAGTGAATACAGTTGAGAATTTAGAATTTTTCATTTTAACCATAATGTCAAGTAGAAGAAAATTAACAGAAGGATTTTTACAATTATTAAAGGAATTAAAGGAATCACACGGTGAATGCAGAGAGACAGATGACAGTGCTCTAGATCTTAATGATGTTGATAAAATTGATCATGTAAGCAGAATCTCAGACCATCAGTCTTCACATGCATATTGTAAATGAGTTTTCTCAGACTCAAGAATGTATGAATGTAACAATAAATTGCATAGAAAACATAGGTACTAAACTCATAGACCTTGGATTTAGAAAGGATTTTATGAATAGACCTCAAAGGCAAGGGAAATAAAAGCAAAAATAAATGAACTGAACTATATCAAACTAAAAAGCTTCTGCACAGCAAAATAAACCATCAACCAGACAAAGAGGCAACCATCTGAATGGGAAAAGATATTTGCATACAACACCTCTGATAAGGGCCTAAAAACCACAATATATAAAGAACTCATACAATTCAACAATAAAAAAAAATCCAATCAAAAAATGGGCAGAGGACCTGAACAGACACTTCTCCCAAGAAGATATATAAAAGGCCAACAAACATGAAAAGGTGCTCAACTTCAATAGCTATTGGGGAAATACAAATCAAAACCCCAATAAAATACCATCTCACACCTGTTAGAATGGCTATCATCAACAGGACAAGTAATAACAAGTGTTGGAGAGGTTGTGGGGAAAAAGGAATCCTCATACACTGCTTGTGGGATTGTAAATTGGTACAGCCGCTATGGAAAACGGTTTCTCAAAATTGTTTTGGAGGTTCCGAAAAAAATTAAGAATAGAATTACCATATGACTCAGCAATCCCTCTTCTGTGTACTTACCCCAAAATTTAGAAACAATTATCAGCAAAGATATATGCACCCTGATGTTCATAGCAGCATTATTCACCATGACCAAGACATGGAAACAATCGAAGTGTCCTTTGATAGGTGATTAGATAAAGATGTGGTACATATAGACAATGGAATATTACTCAGCCATAAGAAAAGGTAAAATACTGCCATTTACAACAACATGGATAGATCTTGAAATGATCATACTAAGAGAAATATGTCAAACAAAAAAAAGTTGAGAACTCTATGGGGTCACTCATGTGGGATATAAAACTGAAAGCAACAGATGAACAAGACAGAGACTCATGGACATGGACAGTGGACTAGTGTTTACCAGAGGGAAGGGTGGAGAGGGGAGGTAGATAAGGGTAAAGGGGGCCAAATATACGGTGACATAAGGAAATTTAACTTTGGGTGGTGAACACACAATGCTATACACATATGATGCATTATTGAATTTTGCACTTGAAACATAATTTTGTTAACCAATAAATCTAATTTTTAATAAATGCAAAAAAAAAAGAATGAATGAGTCACCCTAATAAATCTAATTTTTAATAAATGCAAAAAAAAAAAAGAATGAATGAGTAAACCATATATTTCTAAGGACAGCAAGGAAATACAGTATTCTCATCCACTTATACAACAGGAAGGGCTTCATCATGCAATATTTTACGACGAGAAGCTGGATGATCTAATTTTGTTAAATGGATAGTGTGGCAGTATTCTTTCACTTTTCTGGTGTTTATCCACCAAAATTTACTTGATATAGTTCCTAGGTTGAAAAATTCTGAAAATAGCTATTCATGAAAGGTGATCAAAAGGAAATAAATGATGTAGAAATGAAAAAAATAAATATTAGACTAGCCATTCTAATTTGTGCTTATAAATCCAAAAATTAAAATATTTTCCAATAAGTACCATCCTTCTTCAACAAAACCATGTCATCAAAATTTTTTAAAGTATTGCATTTTGGTGATGCAAGTGCAAGAACCAGAAGTAATGATAAACTAAAACCTAATAAGAATATATATGAAATCTAGAGTCACTATTTACAAGATGGTAATGTTCCAGGTTCATGCACAATAGGTGAAGAGCAGTTAGTTATATTAAACTGACACTGCCCATTTAAGTATATATAACTTCAAAGTCTAAAAAAATGTGAAATAAAGATTGTTTACTATGCTTAAATTGTTATAAAGTTTCTAATTAAACTATCCCTTTATACTTCTGTAAATTATTCATAAGATGGCTTAAATACATATTTTTTTAAATTTTAAGATTCATTGGACCCAGACGATAAGCTATGATGACGTTTTTCTCATTCTATTGAGAATTGACATATTTTTATATCTTAAATATAAAGTCACTTTCAAAGGTTTATTTTTCTTAATTATTCCAAGAAATTTAAAGAGATGTAAGATCATTTCCCTACACACTTCCTCTAGGAAACTTTAGTGAAGAGGAATGAATAAAACAGAGAAAATCCTTGGATTGCAAAATGTCCACATTTCAGCTTTTTAAAAAACAAATATTTAAGGAGCTGGCAAGCTGTTTCCTCTGTGTAAAAAGTTGGGATGATTTCAAAAACAACCCATCTTAGTGGGACAGAATGCTTCAAATGTTCTTATTTCTTATGATTTATAGCTCTTGGTAGGTGCAGAACTGTCTGAGAAATTTAATTTATTATGCATACTATTTTCTTGTCTTTAAATGGCCTTGCTAGGATGACCTTTATCTACACTATTATAAATTATTAGGAAATAGGATTTTTTTCCAAGTTATCTTAAAATTGAAAGTATGAATATTGTTATAAGTTTAGACTATAAAACAGAAAGGGTTAAGTTAATAATAGATTTTTGCTACTCTAGAATTGTGAAATTAGCACTTTTGAAAAATACGTATATGAACTATTTCAAACACACAGAAAAGTACAGACTATATATATCAGACAACCATGTCCCACTGCCCAGCTTTAACAAATGTTAACATTTGCCATAGTTACTTTAAGTTTTTATCTTTAAAGAAATAGGCCAAGTAAAAATATAGCAAAAATCAATCCTCCCAACCCTTCTCCCATGGGAACCACAATCCTGAAGTTGATATGCATTATTCTCATGCGTTGTTTTAGTATCGTTTTGTTCTTAATATGTTATATTATATCATAATTAAAACTTGTTACTTTTCATTGAACATTGTTTTTGAGTTTTAACCATATTGACTTATGTAGATCTATTTTACCTATTTTAACTGCAATTTAATATTTCAAATATATGAATAAACTAGAGTTTATTTGTTCATTTCCCAAATGAGGGACACCTACATTGTTCCCACTCTTTTTATTTTTTAGGTGGTACCCAGAACTATGTGTGGTAGCTTCTGGAGTGGGTAGCGTTCCAAGCACGTAGCTTCCATCCTTGGCAAACAAGCTACCCCAGATAATTACTGAAATGTAATTTTAAAACAAGGATGCAAATTAACGATTGATTGAGTTCAGTTACATCATCACTGAAGACCCAGGTTCTTTCTATCTTTCTACTCTGTCACCTTAGGCTTTCACAGTGGCAAGATGGCTGCCACACTTCCAAGTGTCACATCCAGATAAAACAATGCAGGACAGCATAGGAAGTAGTATTTCCTCTCAGGTGCCTTTTTTTTTTTTTGAGACATCCTGTTACATCTCATTGGCCAGAACTGTATCACATGTACCTTCTTAAACCAATCACTGGCAAGGGAATTAAATTTCTATGATTGGCTTAGACTACTTTATCTCAATTAAAAATATCGAGCACCCACATGCCAAATGTTCTCTACTTTTATCTGAAAAAACAAATAGAAACAAACTATATAGAGAACAAGCATTGTGCAAAGCTCGGGAGTATATAGACAATGATATAGATGGGAAATTAAAATGTGTTAAATAAATTGATCAACTAATTTGTTCTTAATGTTTTTATTTGACTACACTAGCTATCTGCAATAGGGAGACAAGATCAACATTGGGAGGTGCCTATTCCTCTGTAAAGTCTTCCTGATAATTTCTTGCTCTCAGCAAAACAATTACAAATCTGAAACTTCAAATGGGAAGTATAGAAGTTAGGCATTATTCAATATATTAACTGTCGTTTGTTTCATCAATGAAACATCATTACTGAAAGAACACTCTTTTCTTTCAAGAAATAAAAGTATGTTCTTGACTCTGTTCTACATTTTGCCAATAAGCCAAATTTTATGTGTTATGTCAATGATTAGAAGAAATTCTTCTTGGATTAAAAATACTACTGACAACAGAGAAATAATTCCTTAAATTCATAGAGCACTTTATGTTTTCAAAGTGCTTTCTTATATATTAACCTGAATTATATCTCATTCTTACTCTAGGAAGGAGTAAATAGCTGCATCACTTTTCCATTTTTGGATTATGGGAACTGAGCCATGTCTAAGTTAAAAGATCTGACCAATGACTTCATGGTAAGTAGTTAAAGAGTCAGAATTAAAACCAAATTACTTCATTCCAAATCCAATGCTTTGGAGCTATTTAACATTAAAGTTTTATATAACAAAACTATTTGACACTGTAAAATCCTGTTGAAATAAAAGCTAAAAAAAGATCGGAATCTCTCTTGTGAATAAATTAAAATACAGTATCTCCTATTAGATCTTAGTTTCTCCAGTCTAGCCCTACATTTTTGGTCCTTGAAATCTTAGGACCTTAGATGTATTAGGTTCAAAATGTTTGTTTTCCAAATGTTCCTACCACCTTCCCCTATTAGGAATTGCTGCATATTCCATATAAATTCAGAATCTAGCAAGCCTTGGCCTGGACACTTGTATGCCTTTAAATCCTATTTACATCCTGACTGTGAAATAGCTAAAAGTCAAATTCAAAAAGAATAAGATTACCTAAAATGCGGTCCTCAAAAACAAATTTGAGAAAAATCTCTCTAGAAGAGACCTGTATAGAACAAAATATTCTTCCAACTTTCCTGAATTTCAGAGGGATAAAAGTGAAGAAAAGTTTTAAATCTGCCACCCCTCATCCTTATCTTTCATAGGAAACTAAACAAAGCAACAGTTTCGAAGAAAGATATTTTCTAACTAAAACTAGAGAAGGATGGAACTAAAATTTCCTTAAGAGGTTTTTGACAAACTACTTCTCTTGGGGAATGCTGATCTAAATGGGGATTATAGAGAGCACAAAATTTCAATCTCCTGCCAAGGCCAGACTCCTGTGTAAAGTGGCCCACTCAAAGTCACTGCTTAGATGTCTTGAGTCAAATCAAACTCAGCACTTCTGACACTAAACCGATCTTTTCCTCTGACCTGCTTTAGTCATATCTGCCTCATCTCAGCGGGCGGCAACTCCCTTTCCAAGTCCTCAGATCAAAAAACCACCTTTAATTCTTCTCTTTAACTCCTATTTTTCTTTCATACCCCACATTTAATTTGCCATAAAATTCTGTTGTCTCTTCAAAATATTTTCAAAATCAAGCCATTTCTCTTGGCTTCACGGCTACCCCCACCCCCGATTTGAGCCACCACACACTAACCCCCTGATTACCACAAGCTCCTCCTGGGGTCCCCCACCTCTGCCCTTGCCCTGCAGCAGCCAGAGTGAGCTCTTAAAATTGGAAGCCAGTTCACATCATTCCTCTGCTGAAAACCCTACAACAGATTCTTAGTTCACTCAGGAGAGAAAACAAAATCCTTCCAAAGGCATGCAGGACCCCACATGACCTGTCCTCGAGATCTCCTTCCCCCTCAACCACAGCCATATTGGCCTCCTTGCTGCCTGGAATGCATCCACTATGCTCCACCTCTCAGCCTCGAACACTCTTCCCCCAGATTATTATCATACAACTCCTTCGTATCTTTGCTCAGATCTCACTCTCAGTGCCATTAGGGGTGCCAGAAAGAAATACAAGGCACCAGTTAAATTTAGATTTCAGATAAGTAATGAATAGCATTTTAGTGAATACTGCATGGGACACAAGCATGCTAAAAAAATTATTCAATGTTTATCTGAAATTCACATCTAACTGGGCGTCCCGTTTTTTTTTTTTCCCTTCTCTCTCTCTTTCTAAATCTGGCAACCCTACATGGGTTCTCCCCCGACCCAAGTACATCCTCCTTTCCCTCTTCTCCCAGACTCCAGTTTCCTCTCTCCCACTCTATTTTTTAATTTCCTCACAACACTTAGTTTCTTCTAGCAAACTACATAATTTACTTAAATATCATTGCCTGTTTGTTGCCTGTCTCCCTCCTCTAAAAAATTGTCTCCGTGTGAGCAATCCCAGCACAAAAGTATGACTTATTTTGTAGTTAGAGAATTTTATTATATTTCAGTATATTTCTTTTCCATTGTTTTAAAGAGTTGGAAGTTTTTCATGAAAACAATTGGGGAAACAGAGGCACTTCTATCCTTCCATTCTTACTGTTCTTACACATCTAATACATATGCACATATGTTAATACAACTGATTTTCATTCAAAGCTAATTATTTCCTGTAAACTATGGAAAAGAGGTTTGTCTTCCAAAAATACACCAGACACATAACTCACAAAATAGAAAATTCCCATGAGGGGAGAATTATCTTTTAATAATCCAAACACTGTGATTCAGTTTCCCAATTATGACCTTTTTTCGACAGCAGCCAGACACAAATATATATTTAAAATTTAGAAATAAACTTTTTTTCTGCAGCAGTGAGAAGGCCACCTGTGGATTTCTAGAGTTTAACATGAGCTATGGACACATGTAGCCACCTTGTTCTTTGTTTATCAGCTCATCTATTTATCCATTCAACACGTTGTCTAGCTGCCGTGTGTGTGTGTGTGTGTGTGTGTGTGTGTGTGTGTGTGTGTGTGTGTGTGTGTGTGTGGCGCACTGTCCGGTGCTGGGGAGGGGAGACGAGGAGAGACGCCCCTGAGAGAAGAAAAGGATTCAGGTTCAAAGGGCCTTGTAAACCAGATTACGTAGCTGGCGGGAGCCAGGAATGGTTCCATCTGATTGGCAAGATAGAAAAATTACACTGGCTGCTAGCATGAATAGATTACTGGGCTTAGTACATTATACTTGATTAAGAAGTTATAATTATAAACAGGGTCTTAACCTTAAACTCTAGATCTCGAGATAGATATTCCCGAAAAGGGCCTTTTTGAAGAAACCACAGCAGATCTGTTTTAAATACCTTATTATGGTCTGTTTAAACGTAGCTTTTAAAATTAGTATCTGTATAGCAAACATCTGCAGTTTTATTCAATTCTGTGAATCTCTACTAATTCTAGCCCTAACCTTAACTTTCTAATTATAACCTTAACTTTAATCCTAACCCTAGTCCTATCCCTAACCTAATGTCTAAACCTAACGCGCTAACCCTATACCTAACAGTAACCCTAACCCTATCCCAAACCACACCAGACGCTAAACTCTAACACTAACCCTAATACTAAACATACCTTACCTCAACCTTAAAATGGAGGTAAGGTTTAAAATGGAGGAAAAGGAAGAAAACTAACAATTGTGAATATTCTCACTCAAACCAAAAAAAGATAAAGGCCTTTTCATGTATTATCTCGTTTAATAAGCAGAGAGGTTATTTATTATTATCCCTATTTGCAGATAAGAGATTTGAGATTCAGAAAGGTGAGTCCTGACCTCTGTAAGGGGCAGGGTTGGTTACACTGCCCTCACCAACCTCTCTGAAGCCCATGTTCTTGGCTCTACAAAATCCTGCAAATACATTTATAGTACAGCTAAGTTAGGCAGCAGATGGGTAGGAGAAAGATGAAGTAACCTTGAACAACAACAACGACAAAAACAGAATAAAGGGGAAAATGATCAACTAAAGAAAAAGGGAAAAATTAATTGGAAAAATAAAATTAGGAATTACCCTTTACATAGGAGCAAAAGACACAAATGAAGAAATTTGTAACTTGGAGGTTATCAACTTTGAATTTTGGGGAATACTACAAGTACAATCATAAACATAGTTTCTACTGAATTGCAGAATTCAAGAGATGGCCTCCTTGCAAAGGTATTAATATTAAAGAGAAAATGTTGCAGAAAAGAAGTCCACTCATTCACTTATTTAACACAACCTATTTGATCAGCATTCAAATCTTCTGAATGCCAGGTGCCTTTAGTAGATTTGGCTGCCTGGCAAGGTAACATTCCTTGCCACAGGGAACAGTGGATATCCCCTTCTCAAAAGAAACTTTCGTCCAGGTTTTTACCAAAAATTCTAGAGTACAGACTCTGGAGGGAAATCCAGTCACTCTGAAGAATCACTTCCTGCCCTTTCAAAATACAGGCTAGTCAAGGGCCAATTGATGGTCACTCATATTGAGATTTGAGGGGCACAGAAGATATCTTCTTCCTGAAACCAACTTCCCTGGTACCTGGTAGAGATCTTAGATTAATATGTGTAGTCATATTACCTGACACGTCTCATTAAATGGCCCATCGGCTACCAAAAACTTTAGGGAATGGAACACAAACCTGACAAGCTTTGACAGGAAGAGTGCGAGTGGAGAATGCTGGCCCAGGTTAACTTGCTTCAAAGAGAAGGCCAGCTATCCAAGAAGCAGGTGAATCTATTTAAGGTCAAGAGAACAGGGCTGTATATCTAACACATCATGGAGGTCTGTGTCTGTGCTCAATGTTTCTTGAGTAATTGTTGAGGTGTTATGAGAAGTAGGGATTAGGGGTCAGCCTCCAAACTTATGTTTATTTAGCAGGTTTTTCACTGCCCGTTTCTGAACAGGCAAAAAAACTGCTTAGCTGAGCAGTGATGCGAAGTGAAAGTATACATATCCTCTCCATGAGACGTGATATGAGCCAGTGTGAGCTTTTTTTTCTCTTCTAAATATGAGTGAATGTTTTTGTGCCTTTCTACTTATAAACAAAGCAGCAAAGAAAAAGGATGGAAAAGAAGGAAGAAGAGAGAGGCAAAACCAAATTTAGTAATTCTCTTAGCCCCTGTCTAGCCTCTTTGGGCTTGCAGACAGCAACACTTAGGCAGGCAGGTCAACTACAAATCAGTACGCCTTTGTCTCCAAGGCGGCCTTTGTTGAGGAATATATTTTTGCTGAGAGACTTAAAGTCTAACTGGCATTAGCTAACTGGAAATGGAAGTGGGGGGAGTCTTTGAAAATTCTGATGCAATAAAGCAGCAGCCAGTACACTAGATGAGAACAGGAGGGAAGAGAAACATTCCCGCTGCCAGAGCATTTTGCAGATAATTAAAGCAAAGACTTTGACTCGCAGCAGGATGATTTTAACATACCTGACACAGGGCTCTCTCAATGTCTCTTCCAGTGCAGTTATGCCTATTAGCTTTCAGAATATCCTACATGGGGGAAACACTTTTCTTCGAGCTATTCCATTTTTCAATTACTAAAGAGCTTTGAGTTTAAAAGTTCACCAAAAAACCCGTCATGCTCCCATCTTGGACATACCCCTTGTCTGATGAGTAGTAACGAGATCACTCTTTCAGACACTACGGTCCACATTACTTAAACATCCAGCTGCCCTATTTCACACTTGGAATAGGCTATGCAATAAACCTATTTGATCTTTTCTTTATTGTCTGCCTCTGGCATGTATGCAGGATTTTCTTTTTTGCTATAGGAACAGATTTCTTCTTTGCAGTGTAGGAAGCGATTCACCTCTAGGAGGCTAATTTCTTATAGTTGAGTGCAGGATCTTAATAAATAAACCAAAAAGTGAAGTGCTATTTTGAACAGCCCTCACCCCAGCAGGAAGAATCAGTGAATGAGGAGCCATGGAAGACTGTTCACTACATACCATTTACTCCAAAAATATTATTTGGATCAGCACTGGATATTTTTAAATAAATTATAAGTGATTCTTATTTCTGTATTAATTAAGAACGTACACTACTCCTCAAGTGTTTTAACTCCCCCGGTGCCAAGCTTAAGTCCTCTGGATTAATTCTGATGCATGAAGAGCTTTGAAAACATAACAATGGTAAGCAACAACCCAGAGTGATTAAGAAATCAAGATGTGTGCAGGTGCTAGTTAAAAAAAAAGACAGAAAGATGGCAAATGGAAATTAGAAAGATTGCCCAGACATACTGTCAGAACAAGCTAAAAACTTAAGTCTTTGAATATGCTAGATTTATATCACATCTCACTTTAGAAGAAACTGTGGGAGGGAGGAAAATATGAAGAATATGAAAGATGCAGAGCTTTTAGCAGAGGGCCTGGCACAGAGTAAGTACTCATAAAAGCATGAAACAAATGAAAAGTGGGAACACATGATAGAGATGCAAAGAAAATAATTCTTCTGTGGTCATTTTAAGTAGATTCGTACCATAGAAAGAGGGCTAAGGCATCTTTTGTCCAGGCTGGTAATATCCGATAAGTTATCCTAGGTATGTACATTAGACAGGATTCTCCAGAGAAACAGAGCCAATGGAGTAGATAGATTAGATAGATGAAAGATAGATGATAGACATAGATAGACAGATAGATGATAGATTAGATAGATAGATAGATAGATAGATAGATAGATAGATAGATAGATACCAACTCATTATAAGAGTGACTGACATAGTCATGGACACTGAAGTCCAGTGAGCTGCCGTCTGCAAGCTAGAGGCCCAGGAAAGCCAGTGTATAGTTCAAGTCCAAATCCAAAGGCCTTGGAATTAGGAGCACCAAGAGAAGATGGATGCCCTAGCTCAACAGAGAACGAATTTGCCCTTCCTCCACTTTTTTCTTCTATTCAGGCCCCCAACAAATTGGATGATGCCATCCTACAATGATAAAGGTGATCTTCTTTACCAGTCTACCAATGTAAATGCTAATCTCTTCTGGAAACACCCTCACAGATACACCCAGAAATAATGTTTTACCAGCTATTTGCACCTCCCTTAGCTCAGTCAAGTCAGTGCACAAAATTAACCATCACGTTATAACTATCAAGTTACAAAGTCTCTTTCAGTTCATTCAATCAAGCAATCAAATCATTCTTTCTATGCCAACATAATACTTTCTTTCTGTAATATAAGCCTGCTTCTTCATGCATAAGTTTTTCTCAGTTTGGAGAAACTATAGCCAATGGCTTCTTCCAAAGCCATTCTATTCTGAGAGGATGACCACTGGAATTTTTAGCCCAAATCTTGTAAATTGGAGGCTTCCCTGACAGGGGAGGAAGTGAACAACATGTACTGATATAGAAGTGCCTCATTTTACCAGAAAGAGAGAACTAGGACCCAAAACCTATCCTTCAGTGCTTCCTGGTAATGATCTCTCCAACAGTCTCAGGGCTAGAAAAGTAATCTCAGTAAATCTTACTTTTATGGGAGAAGAACAACTTCAGAAAAGCTAAATGTTTCAGATTTTGCTTACGTTTATCCCAAGATGCAAGTTTTCTTCGTCGATAGGTTTTTCGTAGTAGTGAGAAACAATTTAAGACTTTCTTGACAAATGCCAGATAGAATACTTAAACAGTGTTTCCTTCGGCCTCTTTCAAAGTAAGCCCCTGCCCACAGGTTCAGTACTGACTTCTTTAAACTAAATACATACTTACTTTACTCCCAGGATGGTCAATGTTCACTTTTACCTAACCATAACTGGGCAATTGGATTTTTTAGTTTGAGTTATAGAGTGAAATACAAATGGAAGCAATTTTGCAGAACAATCTCTAGGAAGAAACAAACCATCTCAAAACAATTCCCTTTGTAGATCTTCAATTAAATATGCTGTGTCATGGACAAAATACTCATCATAACCGAGAATAGAAAGGTATTGTTTCAAAACTATTATGTACAAATCATCTAATTTTTCCAGGTTAATGAGTGTAATTTACCCATCTTTGGTAACTAAAGGGGTTATATATGATGAACAAGACTTAAGAGTTCATCCATTTCATTTCTGTTGTTGGTTCACCCACATTTGTTTGGCTTTTATGTTCATATAATTGATTTGTATAATTCTGTCCAAAGCAGATGGGCAACTGCTCATGACCACTTGCAGACCATTTAGATTATTATTATACTGATGTTTATTCAAAGACAAATGGAGAGAAGATAAAAGGTGTGATGTTCAACTTAGCATAACAATATTATGAAAACTCTATTTGGTCTCAGCAGTAAAATAGATTTTCTCTACCAATCAGTTTCACAAGTGCAAGTGAATTGCTTTCTGTTTGTGTGGCTGGACTAGCTACCCAAATTAATTATGGCACAGTTTTCTAGTTTCGCGATATACTGCAAACTCTCCAAGAGCATAATAAAAGAACAGTAATCTCCAATGCTACTTGATGTTAAATTTCACACTGAAGACTTATGTCTCCTCATACTTTTGAACCAGAGGACAAAAAATTATAATCATCTGTTAAAAACAAGTAAAGAGTTATAGATTTGATAATCCAGAGAGCCATAGTCTACTCAAATAGTTCATACAAGGTACTGATCCTTAATTTTTTCAATTAATAGATTTTTTTTCTACTTTAGTAATATACTATGTTAAACCTCACACTTAATAGTCTTGCTTCGAATTATTAGTACCACTGAATAACACGATGTCTGTACAGAACCTTTCAGTTTTCTTTTCTGGAAATGTACTAAACATACTTACATATTTTTTTCTATGTTTAGATTTGAGATTTATATAGATCTAAATAAGTTAAGGGACCAGTATCTATTAGGTAAATAGCAGGACACTTTTGTCTTTATGCCACCAGAAGCTAATTAAAGCTATTTCCCTAAAATCTAGATCAGTTAGAAATGCTTTGGAAGGACTGGAAGAGTGTTTTAATTTTTCTCCTCAAGTGTTAATGATCAGTTTCATCTATAATGCAGACCAGATATGTCAAGAAGACACTTAAGATGTGTACAGAAGAAGGCCAGACTTGGAAATGTGTATAACTAACTGATTGAGAGGAAAAGCAAATGATCTCTAATCTTTTGGTAAAGATCACTGTAGTTGAGATCTGTTAGAGATTCACCAATACCTTTTTCCTTTTCTGGGCATAAGGAAAGACCACACTCTCAGACTCCTTCGCAGTTAGATGGGGAGTTCCAGCCAGTGGAATGTAGATAGAAGTGATATCAGCCATGGACACAAAGTAAGCCTTTTTCTTCGTCATAACCCCCTGCTCTCTTCTTACCAGATTTTCTTTGAGGTCAGTTCAAATTAATATGGGGAAACTGAGGTCAACTTTAAAAATCAGATAGAAATTTAGATGATTAGACTGAAATTCTCTAAACTAGAACGCTTTAGAATCCTTGAAGAATGAAAATTCTTTAGGCCCATCTAATAAAAGCTATGAGCATCACAATAAGTTCCATTTTTTGAAGACTGTGTGTCTTGGAAACTGAAAGTTCCACTTTTATTACACACATTACTGAGTGTAAACGATTAAGAAACAATAGTATAGAGAGATTTTTAAAAACTCAAGCAGATGTAATGCAATCTGATGATTTGTACAGAGAAGTCAGAATTCCAAGTGTTCTAGGTTCACCAGTCTGAACACTAGTCTTCTTTGAATGGTACAAGTGAGGGAGAAGGTAAGGATGACTTGGCCGAATCTGGAGTAACCCATGACATTCCTTAGGTTGTATTTTCAAATAAACCCTAAAATGCAAGATTTTCTATTGCTTTTTCTTTTTGTGACACTATCCAAACAAAAGCACTTCAGTTATTTTAACTTTCCTATTTATTATTACAGATGAATGGGAACTTATTGTATATACATTAATCCAATTTATTCATATCATAAGATCTACATATATGTCCTTCTCACAAACACCTACCAATAGCCTCTTTCTCTAAGTGAAGGATTATTTAGCTTTACAGAAATATAAACTGTACCATGCTTTGTACATATTAATATTTAAAACCTCAACTTAAAAGGCTACATATTTTACAATGAAAGTTAACACAGTAAACAGCTTACTCTAAGGTGAACTTTAAGTCTTACATTTAAGAATAAAAAATATTTTCTTTTTTCTTCTTTTCTTCTTTTACTCACTTGAGTGTTTGTAAATTCAAATCCTTTGTAATTCTTTTCTTCTTGTATTTAATGTAGCCTGATCTTTTGCTTAGAAAAACCTATTGCCACATTTATCAATTTTCTGAGTTCTTTAAACAATAAGTTCTTTACCATATAAAATGCTAGCACCACAGTATAATGGTAACTCTACAGTGAAATTATATATTTTTTGTAATCCTTCTCCCTTAAGTGAATAATTATTGGTTAAAGAATAGTTTCTTCCTAAAAAGGCTTTTGAATGATACGGTCCATAATGCTACCTGATAACTTCAGAGAGTGAAAGAGCTTGTCACTAGGGCATATAATCCTCTAGGCGAAGAAGAAAATGTTAAGACATAATTAAATACTTACTTTTGGGGGAAATATAGGAAAAGAAACTTTATCTTTTGTCAAACACACTTTTGTTAACCCAGACTTTGCCAGACTTGCAGCATGTCAAAACTGGTCTTTTCCTTAGCCATTTAAGTACCAAGAATGCACACTCATTGTTCACAACTAGTTTCCGCTTGCATGTGACAAAACAGCCAGTCGGAGAGTCAGCCTCGGTCAGTGTCTATTTAGGGCAAAATGTCAAAAAAGAATGTCCTGCATTTGGGGCTCGACAATAATGAACATGGCTAAATCTGAAAATTAACAAAAGAAAGTGAACAGCTTTTTAGATTCTGAAGAACATTAGATTCTGGTGTCTTTTTTGTTCTGATTGTTGTGGCTTAACACTCTGAAAAGACCACCTGTTGGGCAACCATTTTGTGATTGTATTAAATGCAGTGATTGCATAAAAGAACACTTTCCAAAATAACCTGGCATTATTATTCACTTATTTTATAGTAAATCTGCATTCAAAACCTGCATTAAAATATGAGGCTTTTCTAAGTGAAATTTAAAGCTATAAGTTTGACGTAAATGCATACTCAACTGCAAATGCATGATTTTATGGTCAAATGCATTATACTTAAAAATGAGTTCAAGTAAACCTTTGATATGGCAATTAGAGAGTATGTTGAATGAAGTGGTGCAGGGTAGACAGGGAATCTCCGAGGAAATGACACAAACCCATGGCATATAATTATTAGACTGACACAGAGATGCAATGTAGTAGAAGAAAAATGACTGTTGCCTATTAAAAGAATATGATACCCTCAGCAATCCTGAAAGCATGTTTCATTGGAACAATACCTCTGAATTCATGAGTAAAACAGATGTCATGTCCCAAACTCACAGGCTTTGCAATTAATTCACTTATACTAAAAATCCCTCCTATAAAACAGGGGGAAATTAAAATATTATTGTTTAAGTCTGATTGGTGAAAATGAAAGTTTATGCTGTGATGACAAAAAATACAAGGAGAGAATACCAAAACAAAAACAAAAACAAAAACAAAAAAACAAATAAACAGTTCCTAAGACAAAAAAAATAATTTGCCATAGCTATCTTTCTAAGTTTTTTAAATCTGCGTTTTGACGTTAAATATGACGTGTATCAAAAATCATCTGGGTGCATGACTATTTTCAGCGTTGTGACTACTTTAGAATGGCTTGGTGAAGATTAGTTCTGTATTCCGCATTTTTTAAAAGTGCATGTGCCTGTAGAGTTAATATACTTTCTGAATTTGGAAAATATAACTTTCAAAATATTTTTCAAGTATTACATTACATAGTCTCTAAGATTTCCTGAATACTTCATATTTCAGTTTAATTCTAATTATAGTTTTTTTCCCTCAAGATCACTTATTTCATTTCTTTAAAATGTGCTCTATTTAATGACCTCAAGTAAGTTGGGTGAAATGAATGATTATATTGTCACAAAAATAACACTCCTTCGTCATTGAGATACATCCTAAAAGTTTTTCCCTATATTTTTCAAAGTGTCCATTCACTCAAGGTTCTATTTCCACAAATGTTTTAAAGAGCAAAGATGCATTTCTATGTTATATTAAAAGCGAACTTTTCCTTGGAAGAGAAAAAAATAAAACTGCTTTCTTTAAGGCTTATTTCTAAAGTAGAAAAGATCACTAAAATTTTTCCAAGTTGATTGTAAAAAATTTCATTGTTGACTCATGCAAAATATATTGCCACGTTCATCAATTTCCCAATAAGTTCCCTAACTTACAGAGATTGTTGTGTGGTATAAATTCTGAATATTTAGTTGAAGAGTCAGTTTTAAAAAACTCCTCTCTGGTTAGATTTAAAGAAAGACTTTTTTCTAATAAATAAGAACATTTGGATTTTATACCTTCTCTGACTTTATTTGATATTATATTATTAATTTAAAGAAAAGCTGACAACTTCCATATCCACAAGCAAACATAATCCCTGGTTTTCAGGAATATTATTTTTTCCTTATGTTTCAAAGTATTATATAGAGAAATATAACATCAAAATATAAACTAGTGGAAGAATACTGCAAAAAGCAAATATTCACAAATTAGGATGGTACTGTAAATGAGATAAGTCTTCTTCGTAAATTTAGGTTTTCATGATGAGAAATTACATATGCACCCAAATGTCATGGCTATGTACGTGCTGGAAAAAGAGCTTAAGCTACTGAAATGATCTGGCAGTTTTAAATTTTAGTTCATCTTTCATAAATTTAGCTTCCTAAAGATATTTTCCTAACATAAATACCACTCAATGGAATATTCATCACCCTTCTGTAAGAAAAAACACATGAAAAATTGACAAAGGACAGCATGTCATGTCAAATCGTGTCATAATCTAATGTTAGAGACCATTGAAAGTCAATAACTTAGCAATTTAATACTATCTAAAGCTGTTTGTGGAGCTATTCTATACCCAGGCTAAAATATACTTTATTCTACTAAGAAAAATAGCACCTTACGAACATCCTCAAAACTAAGGCAAAATTATATAATATATAATTATAAATTATAATTTATAACTCTTATAAATTAATATAAGAGTTCTCTGTTTGCTAAAAAAGAATGAGTCCATGATTCTAGTTAGATAGAATCATGGATAGAAACTTGAGTTAAAAAAAAAAAATAGGTTAGCCTTGAAAAAAGGAAAAGTATGTCTTTATGAGAGTAACAATATAGCTGGAGCTGCAAGGGTTAATAAGAGGTAAAGAGGAGGTAAAGGAAAGGAGGGATGAAGGAAATATAAGAGAAACTGAGCAGAGGAAAGAAAGGATTCAATGGACGGTATTGTTGGTCACAGCTAGGTGTCAGAAACAAAACTAGAAAAATGGGAACTGCTTCAACATTGGAGGGGAGATTAAAAAAATAAAGGTATACCACATAATAAAAAGAAAAAGGAAATAAGAAATAATAAAAAGGCTTTCAGGCATTCCACAGAACATATCTATGAAAAAAATAAAGCAAGCAAGAAAGAAAAGAAACAGTGAAATTGAAATTTTCTCCAAAGATATCTCATCTAGAGAGTTTCATTGTGCCTTCTCTTTCACATCAAGAATTTAATTTTGCATTCCCTTTGTCTGTCTTGCAGCACATTTCTAGTTTATTCCATGGATTTCTTTTTCTTTAAAAGTTTTTCTTATTGGCTAAAAGAAATAAAAATCGGATCCTTGCCCACTCTCTTTTGTCCCAAGGTTAGGAAAAAGAGGAGCGTCATATTCATCAACGTTTGAGTATTTGCTCATTTTCTCAGCCACCATTTTCATTGTCTTTAAGACACTCTCCTTATAATGCTAATCCTAATAAACTCTATGCTTTAAATTTACCAATAATCAATAAAATAAAGTTTTTTTGCTATATGTTCACAGGATGGAATATGATAAGGCGAATTGCTCTTTTCAGCCCCAATGTTGTGGTTCTAACGTGAGGACACATTTCATATCTGGTTCTTTATGGTCTGTCCAGGCTGCTTGGGGACGTCCTATGCATCAAGAGGAGTGATTTATTTGGGCCATTCCAAACCTCTGCTTGAAAAAACTCAAATTCCAGATTTGACTCTAGAAGGAAATAAGTCCTTCTCTGACTCTTGCTGGTTTTGGCCCAGGGCCACACGAGCCTACCAAATTCTGTCCATATTTGCATCTTGTGGTTAATTCTGACCTGAGCTAACCTGCAGTCAGGAAGAACGCCTGTCCAGTCACTTCCCTAAGCTACAGCATATGGGAGCAGGACTAGGACCAGGGCAACTGCATCAGGTCACCAATTGATTTTCCTATCACTTGGGCAAAGAACCTCAGTCTCTTCCTATATACATGCAACGGTATCGGTTATTTCTCACTTTGCAAGTATATTACAAGTGTAGAGACCCGTTCTCTTCCGCTGACCAACAGTACGTGGCATTTGTTGAGTACCCACAGAATGAAGACACTACCATTTTGCTGAAGATGCCAGGCCCCACGTATTGTGCCTCCTGCGTATGCCCATCCCCCACGAGTAACCTCGGGCAGCAGTTCTTATCCTGAGCTTCTCTCTGGTGCCCATGGCAACCCCATCTATTAATGCTGAAATGTTACTGTAGAGTTGTTGTTTTTTTTTTTTTCTGGAACCTTTTGAAATGAACTGTTGATGCTGCAGTTTTTGCACATCCTTCAACTTGTGCAGAATTCACAGCCGGGAACTTAACCAGCCTGAATCCAATCAGGTTCGCTAAGACACACCATCTAAAAGCTGACTTATGCATTCTTACTGATTAAACCTGTCATTTAACAAAAGCTTTTTGCATTTCAGAATTCATTTTTCTTCTTTCACTATCTTCTCTTAATGGCTACAGTAGAAAACTACTTTTGGGAGCAAACTCTCTTGCAAACACTTACTTTAGATTTACATGAACACATACATACGTGCGCACGCGCGTGTGTGCGTGTGTGTGTGTGTGCACGCAATACTTGAAGGACTATGCGTCGAAAAGCTTATACATATTCTATATCTAGGTAGCTCTATGTAGTTTCTTTTCAATTTACTACTTCTCTGGGCTATCACATTTACCAGATTGATATTAGTTAAGGATAGAACCTTAAAAACCTCCCTTGCACCAAAAGGTTTTATAAACCACTTATTTGCTTATTTGCAAATTCTTTATAATCAGTTTCTGAGAAGAAATTTGCTAGTGTCCACGTAACATTTGAATATTTGATAATATATCCTGGTTTAACTTCTTCTCTCCCAGTAGCACCCCGATTTAGGGTACTCTGACTTTCTCTGGAAATTGTAATATTTATTCAGTTTATCCATTCTTGTTCCTCTAATTTTTTAAGCTTTTTAAAAACTGTTTTGGGATCAAATATATGGTAATGGACTTCGGGTGGTGAGCTAGACTTCGGGTGGTGAGCATCCAATAGAGTATACAGATGTCTATTTATAATGTTGTACACCTGAAATTTATATAATGTTATTAACCAGTTACCCCAATAAATGTAATTAAAAAATAAAAAATAAATTAAAACCCTGTTTAAAAATTGTATTCATTTAACATATCTGTCTTTAAGAGATTAAAAATCCCAGTGCTCCTTCATTTGTACGTCACCTGTTAGGGGAACATCTTTTATAATCTGTAGTAGAATGCCAAAGTAATTAGAAGAGCCAGAACTCTATCCTGGAATCACCCAGTGCTGAAATTCAGCCACTTCTTAGATAAAAAGTAACAGCTGTGAGTAAGCATAACAGCTGTGAGTAAGCATAGCACGGCTAACATTGCCTATCAGGTAAGGCAGGAAATAAATGGTAAGACTTTTTCTGGCTGAATTGAAGGTGGAAGGGGTGTTTAAAAGCTGAAATGTAATGGCCCCACGTGGGAATTTGAGCCAAAAACTCAGGGTTAAATCTTGCCTTCTAATAAAAGATGGATAAGGCTATTATCAGAGAGAAGATCTGTCAAGCACCCGCCAGGGCATGTACTTGGGGTGGAGAGAAATGCTGCCTCCTGGAGCATTATCGAGCGTACCAGCCACTGAATAATTTCACTCTCTTCTGTGCAGACCCCAGCTGAACCTATCAGGAACGCTGGCAAGACCTGTGGGCTGCAGCAGCCGTAGGAAAGCGGTTAGTCAGTCACGCCCTATGACGAGGAGCTTTCTGGCTGCTTTTAGAAAGGTCTGGCGCCAGCAGAAAGAAGTGAAACCTGACAGGTTTGCTAAGCAAGGGCCAGGTAGTTACAGCAAGAGATGGTCTTTTCCTGTGAAGTGCTCTATTAATTATCCATGTGGGCAGAAATTGTTTCTCATGAGCAGTTACTGATACAGATATTCAAACAGTTAATGAAACTCCGTCTGTATAGGGGCTTCCAAGTGGGAGTGCAGGCTGAATTCATTAGTTTCAGATGTGAGGCTTTTTCTTTTAAAGCAAAGAGAAAAACTCACTGTCCAAACAAACAGCATTTGTAAAGTTCTGAAAAGACATGGCTATTGGAAATGGGGAGTGGAAAAGAGAACAAATGCTTTCCAGCAAACTCTACTTTCTTTAAAATGAAAAACAATGGTAAAGGTTTCCATATGTAATTAAAATCTTATTCTGAAGTTGCCATTGCTACTGGCTTCCAAAGGACTCAATTAACAGGAAACTACAAAGAATGTGGTATTTTCTTTGAGATGCTTTAAGAAACGCTCTTAAATAGACAATAGGTTGGACAGTAGCTTTTACTTCCAAATGATAAGCAATTATGGTTCATTCCAGGGTAGAAGAAAGGGAGGTAAGGCGAAGAAAAATGGGTTTATAATATTGAAATTAGATTTTCAAGTGTGCATATTTATCATTAGAACCTATACTGAAATTCAGATGGAAAATGATACATTTGTACAAGGACTAACTTTACTTAACTGAGAAAATTACCTTATTTCTTTAAAAATAAACTACAATCTCTCCCCTAAGCCGTTTAGACTATTTCACTGACTCCATGCACACCTGGCCAACTTCTCCTTTCTCAGACAGGTTTTCTTACAATTGAAGACTAAAGGTGCAGTCCACGGGGTCACCTCCCTGCCCCGGGGTTGGCTCCCCGGTGCCCTGACAGTATCAGTTTTTAATTGCAATGTACTGAATGAGGCCTCCGTCAGTGTGTGGAGGTGGTAGAAAGCACGGAAGAGACAACCTATGTCACCCCACATGTTAGTGAGGTTGACAACCAAGCCAGTCAGCCATGGGTGATTTGATTAAGCACTGCTTCAGGTGTCTGCCTCTTTGAGTTGCTGAAAATTGGATCTTAGAATTCAGTATCTAAAACAGCCCACTGCATACCCACGCAGGGCACTGACAGACAGGGCTCTCCTATCCTGAAGAAAGTGGACTACCATCCACACCTGGGGAAGGCAACAGCAGAGCATGCTATTAGAGCTAATGAGCAAAAGCAGGGACACCTGGGATGTAAAAAATTAAATTATAAATAAATAAACACCAGCAAACTACCTGTTAGTCTCTACCTGTGAGGACCTAGGAAGGCTAAACAGAGCCTTAATTTCTGGACTTTCCCTTTGGTCACAGAAACAGACCCTGGGAATTTTTTTCGATTCTTTCTTCTTTTTTTTTTTTTTTTTTTTTTCGGTCCTTAATGGAGATCTTGAACCGCAGAGCCGCCGTGTCAGAACTCAGATGGTTAACATTCACTTCTTGCTGTTTTATTGCATATTACTGTGCGCGCCTGAGCAGCGGGAGCAGATTCGGGCAATTACAATCAAGTCAGGGCACACGCCGCGGCAGAGCAACACGAGCATGATGAGGATACTGATGAGGCACTTATCGAAAACCCCACATCATCCACACTCATCAGCCACAACATGTCACCCCAAATGAGGCATCAGCTGCCTTCAAAAGGCTCATTGCACTGTGTTTACCGCTTCCCTCGGACCCACTTTTGATTTTACGGTCAGAGCTGGGTTCAAACAGCAGCTGTCTGGCAAAGACAGGTCTGTGGCTTCTAACAGCTTCCCCCAGCGTTCGGGGGCTTTGTCTGGGGAGCTTTGGGGAGCAGGGCCTGGCAGGGCAAGGGGACGCACGAAGGCAGAGAAGTGTCCAGTTCCGTTTCTCTCAAAGAGGAATCCCTTTCCCAGAAGGGGCCCTTGATTAATTTCAAGCACTAGCACACAGTGGTGGCATAATGGGGGGTGGGGGGGAGTAGCAAAAGGAGAAAGCCACAGTTCTCCTTAAAATAGTAACAGGGTGGGTGGGACTTCTCATAGAGACAGAAGTCCTAGAAAGGTCAATCTCTTTTGGAAAGGACAGATCCTACCAGGAGAGCCATTGAAGTGGTAATTTTTAATTCTGTCATCATCCACTCATTCTTGGGTGGTTGGCATTTATTAGCAATTTATAGGAGGCCTTTATTTCAAAAACCGTTTTTCTGCTATAGAAGGAAGTCGATATATTCCTAGTAATACTCCTTAAGACTATTCTTTGTTTTTACTCCTTAAAACTGTTCTTTGTTGCTTCCGGTTAATGCATCTTGCTGCTAATACTTGGGAGAACCTTTGAATTCAGAATATTGAAAATTCACACTGAAAAACAGAACACGAAAAACCATTGCCGTCTATCTTTGAACTACGTCGTTCCTGGTAGGGAGAGGGCATCAGGCTGATACGTTTTCGCACATGGTTTTATGGTTGGATTAATCAATGCCATTTATTTTAAAGCTAAATTCTCTCAATTTTGTAAAACTCATTCTGTGGTAAAACAAACATTTTCCAGTTAGATATAGAACAATTGAAGCAATAGCAATAAAAGCCACGCAGACTTTCAGTTTTTCAATCTTTTGGAGACTTTTCAGCCCCATTTCCCCAGTGAGTGCCATCTCAACCACCCAAAGTACTAAAATGAGAACGAATGGTAGGTAGCATGTGCTTCGAGCCTAGCATGAGGCAGGCAGGGAATTAAGGTGGGCTTCCTCTTCCCCCCTCCAAAACTGACTGTCCTGGAGGCAGTGCCACGTGCAGAACGTTGTTCAGTGAGGGGCTTGAGGGAGATTAGGTAGGTTCAGAGAGGGAGTGTGGGCACGGGGCAGGCTACCAGACACAGCCATAGGAGCTGACGAAGGTCCAGGATGCTGAGACCTGGGAACAATCCTAAGGTACCTGACACAAGACTAAAGTGTCCTTTTTCATACTAAGTACTGGGTGTCAGGAACTTGCCTCCTTTTCAGTTAAATCACAACCACTGCTACTTCGTTTGCATTATTTTTATATATGATACTAAAGCAGTTGGCATTAGGCTTTTAATGAGATTGTAACATCTTTAGAAAAAGTAGAGAACCAAACTACTTTGGTAGACCTCTGGGTCTGAAAAACTTTGACAATTATGAGAAATTAATTTACTTTTTCTAGTAAGTCATTTTACTTACTCTTCAAAATTAACTTAAAGGGTTTCTAGAAATTTCAGGAAAGGGGCTCCTTGACCTTCGTTCTGTCTCAGAGGTTGTGCTGGTTTTCTTTCCTTCTAGGTTCCTTTCTCCTCTAAACCTTCCAAAATGCCTTTCACATCCCTTACCTGATATTCCAGGTTGGCCCTTTCTCCCCAGTCTCTTGTATGGTTTCTGGGGGGGGTCTTTCCTAAGTGTAAGCCCACAGGTTTATATTACATATTTGGCTTCAAGGGAAAACCCTGTGACATGGTCTAGGACAGTGACCACAAAGCTCGGAGCAGTGCTTGGCTTTGTTAGCTCTGGAGGAGCCAAGGCAAGAGCAAGGCAAGCCCTTATTGTCTTGGCTCCCTCAGTTTCCCTCAGTGGGAAAGAGAAGGCTCCATGCCCCAAGGACCTGTGTTTATTATATTATGGTAAGTGAATACTAAAGGGAATGCGAACTATGAATGCAGAAAAGCAGACGGGTGGGTACCATGTGACAGAGAATTTTAGAAGATTAGATTAAAAATTAACTCAAAAATCTCAGATTCATCTTGGTCTTCCCAAGTTTTGCCTATGATCGATTTTCCACCGTCATGTCTTATCGACCTTTCACTTAGCATTTCTTTTTAGAGCTCTTCTATCAATGATATAAAGAGAGAGAGAAGCGAGTATTTAATTAGAGTTCAGCAGTAGATTATGGAAGAGATTCATTAAACAATCAGATGCATTTTTATGAACTTTAGCAACCTTCTAATCATCAACAATGTTTGCCTTGGTTATTGGTTCTAGGGGTTGTAGACATTATTTATAATTATTTAGGAAATTTTAATACCATTGGTTACCTGTGTGTGTTTTCAATTTTTTATAAAGCGGACACCTTTCTACGTCTTGCTATTGATATAAGGGGTAGGGGGAGGCAGGAGGACTGAAAATTAAAAGGCAGCATAATTCTAGGCAATTATCCAAACCAAATGAAAAGGAATTATTCATGTAAACTATTCAGAAGAACTCACTGGTCAGATGGCTATTGAGCCTCCTAGTTTTCAACCTCTGGCTTAGGAATCTAGAGAAAAACAATCCTGCAGGATCCTTGCTGGAAGCTTCAGAGAAGATCCAGGCAAGAAAGAGGCAGTTTGCATACGTGTATGCCCATGCAGCATACACGTCTAGAGTGTATGTGTGTGTGAGAGAGAGAGAGGGAGAGAGAGGGAGATCTCTTTGTGGGGTCATCATCTAACGCTCTTTGTGATGCACATTCTAAATTAGGCAAGAGAGATGTATCTTTCAAATGCAGATCATGTTTGCATTAGAAGAGCAATGAGAACACTTGTCAGTTTCAGAACATTTATGTGCTAGAAGTACTGTTAGCAGAAGAGCAGTTTAGATAAATTCAAGACTTTTTTTGCTGATCACAAACATTAAGCTTCACACCTGAAGCCCTCAACCCCCCGCTGTGCTCTAATCCTAGCACCATTCACCCTTAGAGACTCAGAGTGCTGTGCCTCAGCTCTCAAACCTTTGATTGCCCTTACTTTGAATGCCACCACCTGCAAAAATGCCTTTTTATTCCCTTTGAGCCTCTTGAGAAGGAAGTAAAAATGATAATTCACGACAAACATTAATTAATTGTTTACAAGATGATCTTTTCTTTTTCCAACTTCTGTTCAGCAGACATGTTGAACTGCAAGATTCCACTCGCGACGCCAGAATTCGTCAAGAGGCCTGCATTGTTGTTTCTTACTGAGGCATAGGACCGACTGCAGGCCATTGTTTCTCCAGCTCAA
Organism: Pteropus medius; assembly: GCF_902729225.1. Classification (NCBI taxonomy): domain Eukaryota; kingdom Metazoa; phylum Chordata; class Mammalia; order Chiroptera; family Pteropodidae; genus Pteropus; species Pteropus medius. Next base: position 1,236,150 of record NW_024349799.1, on the reverse strand, counting down.
GTGGGCCTGTCTGGTTCGTGCTGGAAGAATGGGGGTGACATGCGTGAGTTCCCAAGTATAATAGAACTACCGGTTCTAGGAAGAAACGGGAGTTTAGCCACTAATGCAGAGTAAATAAACATTTTTCACCGCCTCTTGCTCCATGTGATTTTTTTAAAGGTCAAGAGCTGCCATTACAGTATTTTAAAAGCTTCAAATTATGTTTAAAGAACGTATCACTAAACTCACAGAAACCTTATCAGAATTTAGGAACCTACTGTGATTGTTTGGATCTTGAGTTTATCATCACTGGAAGATGGATTGTAAAAGGAATGCAGATGCCCCGTGGTTTCTGATATCCTGCAGTTTGCTCAAACTGGGTGTTGCTCAAGTTCTTTCAAATTTTCTTCAAAATGTGGAGTGTTGAAACACTTCAATTTCAAAATTTCGTATGGTCCGCATTGGAGGTCACTCATTCCAGACAAAAAAGAATAAGGTTCTGGGGGCCTTTCATGACAAGCATGTTCAAAATGCAAAGAATGGGTCATGTTCCTGGGAAACCCCCAAATGTGTGTGTGAAAGAAAGAAGTAAAAGGCAGAGGGAGATTTCTCTTTTAAATTAAAGAATAAAAAGCTTACTTCAAGAAAGTGTAGAGTAACAGCAGAAAGACTTCCTCAGCAACTGAGGTTTTCAGATTTCAAATTAGGAGCCCTTAGATCACGGCTGCTGGGCTAAAAATCAATTCTATATTTTCTGAGTTAATACTAAGGATTGCACTTAACAGACACGGAGACTAATAAGGTATGCAGAAGGAGTAAAAGCAGCGCACACACACAAATTCAGGCCTTAGTTTTGGCCATGATCCAGCACAATGATGTTTCAACCAGATTTGAAAAAAAAAAAAAAATCAATAACATCTGTGGTATAATGGTTAATTAAAGCAGCTCTTCAGCAGAGCTCAGGAGGAGAGGCTCGGCCTGAAATTCAGACAGCTGAAGCTTGATTATCAGGAAAGAATGCTTTTTTAGCTATAAGTGGATAGGCCAAAAGCTGCAATGTGCCGAAATGGGGAGAAAAATTGCTTTTATTTTAACTTTCTTTAAGTAATCAATACATGCTTTTCACCTGTATTAGGACCCTGCTCAGCTCCAAAGCCTGTTACTCCACTTCAGCATAAATTCTAGCTACTGTCTTTTGAAACTTAGGTTTTACAAGGAGCCCCCATTTCCTGTAAAGCAAAAGAAAGGAATATGCAGGTGTGGGTGCATGTCCTTGAGACCAGTTAAAGCTCAGGCTCTTGCTAGGTCCAAAGAGTTTAATCCATAAGCTATGAGCAAAGCTGACCTGACCTTGGGGTATACAGAAGTCATAGCTAAAGTACTAAGGCAGCACAACACAACTACTAAAAATTCTCAAGGAAACTGTGAAGAGAAGGGTCAAATTTCTCCCTTCTTTTAGTCTTCGTATTGTTTTCAGTACCATGCTAGGGCTGTTTTCCTTACCTTTTTAAGGCTAAAGGTCAAAGGATCAACAATGGTGTCTCCTGGCCATAGATTGCAAGGTCAATAGGTGACTTCTCTAAAGAAAAAAAAAAACGGCAACGCCCCATCTGACTCTTTTCTTGGCACCCTGCTTTGGCTTCTATCTTGAGTAGAAGTGTCTGCGAAGGCTACAAATTTCAAAACTCCCTCCAGTCAACGGTGCTCAGAAAGGGACAGAGTGAGGGTTCCGGAGGGCTTCAAGGGGAGTGACACCGGAGAAGAATTTTGGAGGGTGAGGAAAAGTTTTCAGGCAGACAAGGGTGAGAGAAAGCATTCAATTTGCATATACTTAAGTGATTTACAAGGATTATTAGCTCAGAAGAATATATACGGAAGAAGTGATACAAATGTTTTATACAAATCTTCGTAATATTTATATTTTACATTGGCTATCCTCATCTTTCTTTCATCTGACCACACTCTCTCAATGGAGATTTGAAAATTCATCGGTATGGTCTCTTCTCTAAATTAAATGTATTCAACATTTTGGTTTTCCCTCATAGTCCAATTTTTCATCTACGACTTTTCTTTTGAACTTTTCTCTGAGCTTTTTTCAGATTCCCGTCTTCACAATTTCAAAATACAAACTAGATTTAAAGGTGCCAAGAATCTGGTCTGCCCACCAGCACATTTTCAAATATGCCATAGAAGAATGAATAATAATGCCTACCACTTTTCATCTTAAAAATGTCGGTCTCTGGTGAAATCCTGCTCTTCACTTACTGTGTGATCTTGGACAAGAAACAAACACTCTGGTCTGCAGTTTCCCCGTCTGAAAAATGGACTTATAACCATAACTATCTCATACAGTTGTGATGTGGATTTAATCAATTAATATTTGTTTAGAATATTAGAAATTAGAATTAGAATATTAGAGTGTTTAGAATAGGGCTTGGTACAGAAGAAATACAAAATCAGTGACTGTTAAATAAATCAGTTACCAGAATTTATTTAGCATGTGGTTCTCTAACTGAGCTTACTTTTGTCATAATTTTGCTTGTTCATTTTATTTCCTCAAATGCAGCTCACCAGTTATGCAATTCAACCTTTCCCTGCTTTGATATGGATCGATTCTCCATTATCACTTCAAATTTGATTTTTGTCCTTTCATGTATTAGCAACTCATACTTAGAGCCAATTATTTATTTCTAATTTGTTATTTCATTATCCATTTTCTAAAATAATTTTTTAATTATGTTGCCAGATTTTCTTCCCAGCAAAGGAATGACATTTACCTTTATATTCTTCTGGATAACTTCTATGATTTTATATCTTGAGGACTGACTCTTCATTCTTACATTTGGTTTTCTGAGTTGGCCTTTATGCTCTCCCTTGATAAACTGGTATAATTCCAGTCTTTGCAGCCATTTATTTAGCACCCTGTCTTTAATTCTTTCTGAAATAAGGCAGGTATAAGTAATTAAATAAAGCTTAAAGTGCATGTATCTTGAGCAACTACCAATTTAGGCATCATGCTTTCTGTTGTGAATATAAAAATAGGATGAGTATTGTTTAGGATTCAATTCACAAAATAACAGAATTAATTTTTAACAGAAACAACTATGGGGCATAAGCACACTCAGATCTATTCCCTTTTACAAAATAAGATGGGAGTTAAGCAGCCCAGGAAATAGGAGCTCCAAAAATTCATCAGGCATCTGGAGTTCCTCTTTCGCTCCTATTTTGATTTTCACTCTCGAGGTCATCTCACGGTCCAAGACAGTTGCTGAAACATCAGGTATTTTATCTGTTTCCCAGGCAGCAGGATGAAAGATGGAAGCAAAGGCAGAGAAGGTATACACACCTCTTCCCCTTCAGGAGTCTTCCCAGAACTCCCACTTAACAATTTGACTCACGTTTTTTTGCCAGATTTAGTCACATACCTATCTGCATGGAAGACTGGGAGATGTAGACTTTATTCTGGTGTCCCTCATTCAGCCAAAAAGTCGTGTTAAAGTAACAGGATTAGACCCAAGATGGAGTTACTCATGCTAAGCCCCATGTCAGCAAACCAAAACTTAACTAAATTTCTCTTCCTGGCTCTCTCAAGAAAGAAGGGCATAGGCCAACCAACTGCTTAGCACACGTTATCTGACCCAGCTCCAAGACTTCCCTCTGTTCCATATAAGGAAAATAACCTGGCAATAACCAATCTGCTTATCCTCGTATGACTTTTCTGTTCCTCTTCTCATCTCCCAGAAAAGCCTCTCATTTTGTGCCGCGCCTTGGAGCTCATTTCTGCTAGATGGGATGCTGCCCGATTCATGAATTGCTAAATAAAGCCAATAAGACCCTTATAATTTACTCAGTTGAATTTTGTTCTTTAACAATCAGGATTCTAATGCAAGAAAGAAAGAGAAAGTGAATTTCAGTGCTCAACTAGTCATCTCTGCCACAAAATGCATTATGGCAACGAGGAGCTCAAGAGTTCAGTGGCAATGATAAACATGCAAATAAATAATTATAATATAGTGAAATGAGTGCTAAACGGTTTTATGTAAAGTTGTTGGTATCTTTTTATTCCCATTCATTGATATAATTTACTCCTCTGTAAAGTTTACTATTTTCCACTGCTTGTTATCCCTAGCCCCCTGCCATCCTCCAGGCTGAACCAGGGATAGTAAAATGTGGTTTTGATTGATTTCGCAGAGTATAGTCGCCATTGATTTGGAGAGGCTTATGGAAGTGTACGTCTCACCTACAAAGCAGCCTGAGGGTCGGGAGTAGCCTTGGTCATCTTTATAAAGAGAGCAACTTGGGAGGTAGTTGCTGGTAGGATATTTCCTGTGCTTGAAAAAGTTATTTTTTAAAGGCCTTCCAGTTCCTCCAGTTTCTTTGCTACTGAGAGAATGTCCACCTTAGGTAATTTCTACCAGTGCAGAACAGCTTCCCCAAAGTTTTGGTCTCACATCATTGACCAAATAGCATATAACTTCGGGCATGTCTTTTAACCTCTCTGGCCTGCATTCTCCTAATATTCCTATCTTAAAGTTTTGAGCATGAACAAAACTAAAAGTGACGCTACAAATGAAAGATTAATATTATGAAAATATTAATTTTGTATTTTTCTAAAGACTTTATGAATCATGAATTGATTATAGAATTTCTTTTTCATTTGGCAAGGAAAAATGCTATAAGTATATATGATGCAGATATTTTTTATAGGAAAAATAGCACACACCCAGTAAAGATCAAAATGAACTAATAGATATAAAAAAAGCTTTGAAAATGTTATTAAGTATTATATAAACATAAACACAAAGGGTTGTATTATGTTCATTATTATGTTCATTATATTAATAACATTTTTATTAGGATTTCCAAAGAAAGTAAAGGAGATAGTTTCTGTTCTTGTCATTAGGGAGGGAACAGACACACATAAGAAACTACTGAGGAAATTTTCAATGAGGAATATAAAGACTGGCATGATAAGGGGTTTCTATCATACAGAGAGGCAGCTTATAAATGCTGAGGAAGGATTTTAGTTGAAAATCAAGCAATACATATTATGAAGTATAATTCATTCATTCAACAATGGTTATCTGTAGGAAATAATGGGAAACAGTAAGAAAGGAGTATTAAGCTAGAATGAATTGAATAATACAGCAAAAAAAATACAGTGATACTAACATGAGACAAAATCTTGCTGCTTAAATATTCAAAGCCTCCAGGTTAATTAAACTCTATCACTATATTCAGTTCACTTCTAAGTGAAACTCATTTAATTTTATTTTCTGGATTTATTTCACTTGGAAGAATACTAAAACAGACTCATAACAATTTGGCTTGCAACATCGTCACCTAAGTGCTACCTATTACAGAGAATTTCAACCTTTTATCAGGGTGTTTTGTTTGTTAGGTTTCTTTCTTTCTTTTTTTTTTTTTTGAGATTTAACCATCGCACACTAAATACACCATTAGAAGAACTAATATTAATGCCTAGCACTTTTCATCTTAAAAAGCCTTTTATGCACATTAACAAATTAATCCAGGTAACATTTAGCTCGGCAAGTACTATATAAAATTATTCCCATTGTACAGATAGGACGATAAAGCAAAATTGCTTAACTCAAGGCAATATTTGCACCAGAGAAAGGTGGGGGTTGAGGTGATTATAACCACAGAGAAATGAGAGGAAATTTTGTGTAGGGTAGTCAGATAAAATACAGTATGTCCCACGCAATATTTGGAACATACTGAAGAGAAGATTTGTAGTTTATCTGAGTTCCAGGTTTAATTGTTTGTCTTGTATTTTTACTTGAGAACTCTGGCCACCCTTCTCAAGAGGCCACACTTTTCCATTTGAACCACAACTTGCTTCGGATGACAAAAGTTGGCAATAGCACCAAAAAACACCAAAGAACTCTATCACATCCTTTTTCACTTGTTAGCCAACTACTTATACTGAGAATGATGACCTAAAAGGAAAGAGAAAGATCAGGCAACCTAGAGTTTCTCTTCCTTTCGGTCCTTCCTTACTCATCAGTAGGCCTAAAGTAGAGAGTTGCTGGAATATGCATGTATCAATAAGTGAAATAAAAACAGCTGAGTTGGTTTTGTGCGGTGTTTCCATTATTTTCATAAGAGCTAAATACACAAATGAGCTGTAAAGTCCCTCCACAAAAGAAATTCTTGGATTTCCAAAATGTGTTCTGTACAGAGTGTCTTTTATTTCTGAAATGCTCTTTTACCATTAGACTAAATAATGGAATTGAACTCAGTAGAAATGAATTGTATGTGACCTGGACTAAGGACCTGCTGTGTGCTGTGTCTATTTCATTGTTAGTTATCTTCGAGCATTATAAATATGTCCTGACTTATGACTGTCTGCCTTCTTTATCATTTAGTTTCTAGCTCTCAATGCCATCATATGTAAAATTCGCAGAAGTTTCATATTTATTTATTAACCATACATACTTACCTCACATACTTATATGAGATAAAGGATGCGAATGTTTGAAAACTTAAGTAACTTCATTTCAGTTGTCTCCTGCATATTATACGCTGATGTATTCGCTCTGAATTCCCTGAAAGACAGAGAAAGAAAAATTCACACTGAAAAATTAACTCGTTGCCAGCATCTAGGAGGATTTTTTTTTTTTACTAACTATAAGATTGAAGAAGCTGTAATGAGAAAAATAATAATCAGCCTATGATATATCTCAGCAAAAAGAACAGCCCCTTCTCAATAATAACCAACATTTCTATTGGTTTATACACAGCGATAGTCTCAAGTCCATTCTCCCTCACCCCAGAAAGACTTGCTTTCTAGACTCGCCAATGCAGCAGCCCCTTCCTTCTTCCTCATGCCTTGAATGTGAAAGTGAGAGAGTTACCACATGAGGACATGCAAGTGGATAAAAAGACAACACTCTAAGGATGGCAAAGCAGAAAGACAGAAAGTTGATAGCAGTTGAACTGCCAGGACAATCCTGAAATTGCCTACCTCTGGAGGTACTGGGTAAATAAATGTTGTTACAGTCTATTCAGCTGTTAGTTAGATTTTCTGTCACTTGTAGCTAAAATCATTCCTAACTGAAATACTACACAGCAAATAGTGGAAATGTACATGGCCTCATCATGGTTATCTCTTCTCTGGCTTGGGACAAAGACATAACTGGGTAGCTTTCCACTACTGTGTAGATGCTGCATTTTAAAATAAATCATTTTTACTTCTTTGATTACAAAGTAATAAGTGTGTATTATAGAAAATATATAAAGTCCAGAAATACACAAGGAAAGATGAAATCACCCATAATCTTACCACCTAAAGATAATAACCATTTATATTTTCACTATATACTTTTTTAATTATTAAAAATTAGAGGTATGTATTTCTAGCTTGTCTCTATGAAACTACCAGTATATAAACCATGCACAAATATGTACACGTTTCACAAAATGGAAACATTATAATACAATCCACGCAACTATATCTTTTCTTTTATCACATATTGAGTATATTTCCATGCTAATAAACATCTATTTGCATGGATATACTTTTTTTTTTTTGTATAGAATTTCATTGTATGGTGATACCAACATTTATTTTATCATTTTGAAATGTCATCCTTCATTCAAAGTAGTGGCTCTATTTTGGTCATGATGCATTTACACGATGTAGCCTCATTTGCTGACACTCCAAACCTATAAAACCCACAAACATCTACACTCCCCAGCAAGTTGTTAGTCCCACTTTCCCTGCCCTGCCCAGCCCAGACTGCTTGTTAGTGGGGAGTGCACTTGCCAGGATGTGCCACTGCTCGTGCTAACACCTTCACTCTGACAGTCAGAATGTGGCCTTGCCCCAGGCTGGATTAACTAGCCCTAGTCAGCCAGGCAAAAGCTGCAGCTCCTCAGTTTTCAACCACGTTCCCAACTTTAGTGCTCCAAATGAATGCCAGATTCGTTCAAATGTTATATAACTGCTATATAACACTAGTCTTGGGTCTTTGGAACTTTTAGAATTTCGTATAGTATATACTTGATAAATATTAGATAGCTGGGTGTCTGGCTGACTGGCTGGATATACGGACAGATGAATGAATGGATGGATGAACGAATGCACAGATGGACAGATGGTATTGCTAAAGATCGGAAGCCATTTTTAGATGCTTGAACTCTTAAAGACCTAAGACAAAGGTCAGAAAGTGTTTCTGAGTCACATAATAAACATTTTAGGGTTTGTGGACCATACGGTCTGTTGCAACTACTCAAATCTGCTTTTGTAGCTCAAAAGTAGCCACAGACAGTATATAAATGAATGGATGGGGCTGTGTTTTAATGAAACTTTATGGACACTGAAATCTGAATTTCATATCATTTTCATGTGTCACGAAATATTATTATTCTTTAGATTTTTCCCAACTATTTAAAAATGGAAGAAACATCTTAGCTAACAGACTATACAAAGACAGCCAGTGGGCCAGAATTGGCCCAAGGGTTGTAATTTGCAGGCTGACATGAAAGATTTGCTCCACATGAAAAGGCCATAGTTGCTACTGAAAAAACAGTCATTGGAGCTGCACTGCCCATCTCTCCAACAGGGCTTTGGCATGTCATCCAAGCCTCCACACTGTTTAGGCCCCTGAGTCAAGCTTTAAACTCTCTTTGTTACCAAGGTTAAAGCTTGTTTTGTCTGTCATTCAACAGAGATTCCTGCCCTTTTCACAAAGCTCCTAGCCTTTATCGATTCTAAGAACCCTGATGCAACCAGGCCAAATTGATGTGATTGTCTGCTATCATTTCAAACCCAGAATGTTTAAAATGAAACCCATTACTTTTTCTTCAACATGAACTCCCCATATTTTCTAAGCCACCCACGTTCAAACCCTTAGACATCTCGAATCTTCCTTTTCCACCCCCCAGAGCTGGTATTCTCTCTAAGCTATAAATTTAACCGCTCCTACCCCAGGACTAAGGCAGGGAAAGAGAACAGTCCTGGGTTCTAGGTCTGACTCTTCCATAAACTTGCTGGATGATCAGAGGTCTCTCTGAATTCAGGTTCATTTTAAACATGCTTTAGGAATTCAGAGAATGGCTATAACCTTGTGAGCTAAGAGTATTCAGGAAACATCACATGTACTTGTGTGAACCTTGAAGAAATAGTTGAATCCAAATTGATAGCTGCTGGACAGCATATATCTACGGAATGGTCAGCCTTCTGATTATTTGATTTATTACTCTCACTCTTCCTCAGTGCCTTTTGTCAAAAACTAGTCTTCCTACATTAAATCTTGACATTATCTATGTATTCTAAGCAGGATGTAACTTGAAAAATGAAGCCATGCTTTTTAGTGCCAGTTCTTCACTAAATACTAGAGTTTAAGAATTTCGCCTTTCCATTGAAAAGAAACATATGGTTCTCTTGATATTGTAACCTGTGTGAAATGAAGGAGAATGGGTTGCAGCAAAAAGAGGTAATTTAGCCAGAATTCCTGTGCTCTGTACTTGAGCTATAAACAGGGTCTTCATAAGGGTCTCGTGCACTTTTAAACTGTAATAACTCAGGTTGTACGTGTTAGAGAAACAATCTGTAAACGGTACTCAAAAGTAAATGTATTAAAGTTTAGGACAACTGCATTACACAATTGCACACAATATGTACTCATTTCAGATCCTGAGACAAATGAAATATGGCCAACAGAATTGAAGTTCATGACAGCTCTAAGAAGAAAATTGAATTTGCCTTTAAATTCCATTTATAGTTTACTATCATGTCTACCTCGTATGCTTTTGAAGTTAAAAATTTAATAATGGCACAGAGACTTTATAAAGATCCTGTACTTGAATTTAGTGATAAGTATAGTTAGAGAGAAGATCACACCATCTCTTAGCAAAGATAATATACCTGCTTATGTTAGCTGCTTTTAAAACAGCTTCAGAAATAGAAAGTATAGTGAGTCTCCACAGTTAGCACAACTCGGTAAACAAGAATAAAACAGAAAATCTCTAACAAGAGCCTAGTTCTAAGCTTGGCTAAGTGATACAGGAAAATCAGTTCTCTCTCCTGTCCTTCAAGTTTTCTTCGTCCTATGCTAAAAACAGGATTATAGATGCCACCAATTCATAGTTACATGGTTTTTATATGTTTTGTGTATGTCCGTGTGTGTGTGCACGCACGCGCGTACAAGGAAAGGAGGTACCCTCTATATTTTCCTAGTTAAAAATCTATTCGAATGTATCTTAGTATGAGGACAAACACTAGGAACAAGCACAAAACAGATAAAGTGTTACTGTTTTCTGCTTATTTCCAAAACTAGCGGTTGCAAAATCAAAGCCCACAAGTCCACCCAAAAAATCTAGGCGTGTGCATTGAGAGGGGGAAGAAGAATGAGGTTTCTCTTGAAGTCCTTGCTTAATACATAGAGCTGAAAGCTGGGACAGAGTTACACAATTTGCAGATTGCTTTGGCTGGTCTCTGTGTGCTTTGCAAAGTTATTCATTTCCTGTATTTGGTCAAGATAGAGAAAAATCGGACACACAAAATTGACATGGCTTTTGATTGGAATAGTTTATCAGATAAGTAGGTAAGATTTCATGATAGGGATGGAGAGCATTTTAACACTTAAGACCAAGGGCAGCCAAAGAAAAGGGTGTAATCCAAAGGTGTCCATATTCCCAGCCTCCCCTTTGAGAAATCTTTTCTCTTCCTCATTGTTTTCCTGATTTCCTGGAGGGGCACCAAGGATTGTTCTGCTCAGTCACAGTCTTCTCCATAAGGGATTCTGATAAACATCTTCGCACTGAATTGAGTCGCTATTAACTCTCACAGTGGTATTGCATTTTAACAGAAGCCAAGTTCAAGAAATAAACCTCTCACTGAACAATTTTAGGCAACGCTGGAGTTGGAGAAATATTTAGAGAAAGTGAATACAGAGAAGCAGGGAGGCTTCTAAGGGCTCCGACATTCTGCAGTGGGCAGTCATTTACCTAGCCAGCTCTGACCTCCTCCATCAGACTTTATCTGAAGTAGGCCAAGGATTGCATACAGAGTTTCAGAAATCCTCTGGAAATGCAGATTTTCTGGGTGAACCGATGGGTTTCAATATTTGGAAAAATGGAGATGATGTCGCTTTTCTGCCGTTTTTTTCTTGGCAGTACTTAGGTAAGGTTGTGGAGCCTGAAAAGTTGGAGAAGCACTTAATAATTAAATCATAATTTACTAAACAACAAGCAGTTGGCTTGGCCTCCGAGTTCCAGGCCCCTTACAGGAAGGACCCTTGGCTCAGTAAAGACAGGATTTACTCTACTTCATAGAACTTTGTCAAACACAGAAATATTCTATGTTGGCCTGTGTTTTTGCAACTTTGAAGGCATGAACTGGAAAAAGTCATCTATGCTGGTCCTGATTTAAAAGATTTTCTTGAAGGTTTCCTGAGCTTTGGTGTAGAATCTCTTTCAAAGCAAAGATTTTGGACTAACAAAATATGTTTTTGCCTTTATGCCATTCTGATTTTTCATTAGGAGTTTTCCAAAAATATTATGTCATTTTTTGTATTATAATTCGTGTTCATGGATTTGCACGATCACTCAACTCTCCTGCTTGGCTTATCTTAGATGCAATTGCCCCTTCCTTATAAACAGGGCAGGTAGTCAGAGTGTATCAGACAGAAAAAAAAAAAAAAAGTCCCAGTTTAAATAGAGCATCAATCAAACGTGCAAAAGCAAAACCTCTTTCTTCAAGTTCTCCACTGTCATTTGGGAGAAAGAGGACACCTAATATATCATTTGAATGCGTGTCATCTTGCTCTCACAGGAAAAAAACACCTTTTAGAATGCTTGGGGAAGCATTTAGAGCTTTCACAAAATTTTTAAACATTTGATATATTTGATATGCTAATTAACACTTTTGTTTTTTTTTCTTAGACCTACTGGCAAACCTAAAGGATTTTATAGGTTTGACCGGGCACTCATTTAAGTAATGCTTGAAAAATTTTACTCTTCTCTGTGCTCCGCCAACAGCACTGACATCACACATTCTAATCCTGGTACTCCCACCCTAATCTCTCTGAACTTCAGTTTCCTGGTCTACAAAAAAAAAAAAAATTAATTTAAAAAGTAAAGATAGGAAAAATAGAGACAATAGTATCAATGTGCATCATTGCCGATAAATTCCTAATCAATTAGGAAAAAACCCTACACACAAAAATACACACTTGCTATCATGTAGCCATGGATGACTCTTGCATAGAGCCCAAGTGATGGCAGCGTGCCTCTGCTCAGCTTTTCCTTTATCCCTGCTTCCTCACAGAGCATTCAGTTGACACTGATACTCCTTTCAGATAGAGTGCTGAAGGGGACGAGGAAGAAACCAAATTTTTATTATATTCCTAAGCCAGAAGAATGGACTTGACCTAACTTTGTGCATCGCTGTAAGGAAATGTTTATAAACACCAGGCTCTCTTAGTTCTTGAACCAAATGTAGCACCAACAAGGACCATCCACACATGAGGGAAGAAAGCAGAGTCAATGCCCAGGTGTCCCTGAACAAACTCGCTGCCTTCGGCTTTGAAAAGCCCAACTCCCTTATCGTGTCTCAGACTTGTCACAGACTTACATGGGATAATGTATGCTGAAGTGCTCTGCTCACGCTCAAGCACTTTGCGTATACGAAGTATTGTGATTACTCTACCATACCTCTTGCACGGCTAAAATGTTAAAACAACTCTGATGTGGTGCCTGGCATTGCTTTCCTGTTATATATTGAACCAGTTTGTGAGAATGCTGGTACAAGAAGTCTCGGGTTAGCATTTTTATTTTCACGGAGTAGTACTGAGTTTGGAATAGATTAGGAAAACTCAAGAAGTCTTTTCATTTCTATAGTACTTGCTTTTTCACATATAGGTCCCAGAATTCAAGGGTACCCCCAAATCCTCCAGACCTTGTTAAATCCTCTCTAAAATATTTCTACCTGTGGTCTTTTAGTCCTTGGGAAATGGGAAATCTTCTTACCATCTCAGAGGTCCCTTTCATCTATGTGTAATTCTGTTAGAAAGTGTTGCACTATTAAAATCTGCCTGCTTGAAACGTTTTAAAGAATGTTAATTGATCAAACATTTTTTTCTGATAATAGCCATTCACAATTACTGTAAAAAGTTCAGAAAATGTAAATAAAATGTAAAAATTACCTATTTTCATAACACCCCATGATAACCATTATTTTTCTCTACTTTAGTGCTCTCTTTCACACCCTCTCTTAACTACATCATATTACACAAACAACGTTCTATCTTGCTTTTAAAATTTGACAAGTTATCTGAAGTAATTTCTTTGAAAACATAGTTTTTTCCCCAAGAGATTATTGTAAAAATTTCAAACCCATGGAAAATTCAAAAGAACAGCCATATACCCATCACTAAGATTCTATCATTAACACTTTACTAGGTTTGTTTTATCATATATCTAGTTGTCTATCCACCCCTCTATCCATCCATTAAGCCATCTTATCTTTTTTGATGCATTTCAAACATTGTAGACATCACACTTCCTTCTAAATACTTCAGCATTCGTATATTTTACTAGAGTTCAATATTAGTTAACACTTTTATTTTAAGGTAAAATTTACACACAATGAAATACGCAAATCTCAAGTGTTCATGCACTGAGTTCCAATAAATGCAACACCCATGTAACCCAAGCTGTTATCAAGATATAGAACCCTATCCTTATCTCCAGAAAGTTTCCTTATGTTCCAATCAATCCCTGCCTGCACACACATCCCCAATAGCTTAGTTTTGCCTAGTCTTGAACTTTATATTGTTGGGATCATATAGTGTGTGCTCTTCTGTATGAGGCTTATTTCTTTCAGCATAAAGTTTTTTAGATTTACCCATTTGCTGTGTGTACACACATGAACAAACAAGCAGTTGTTGATTTCTTTCTACTGTGTTCTACTGCTAGTTGCATTGTACAGATATACCAATTAATCCATTTTCCTATAGATGGACACCTGGGCTGAGTCTGGTTTTTGACCATTATGAATAAAGGTACAATAAACATTCTTATACAAGTCTTTGTGCATTTAAGTTTTTATTTCTCATGAGTAAATACCTGAGATTGGAATTTCTGGATCTAGGGTGGGTATGTGTTTAGTATTTGAGAAACTGCCAAACTTTGACCAAACTGGTTGTGTCATTTTACATTTCCAGTAGCAATGTGTGAGAGTTCAATTGTTCTACATCCTTGTCAACATTTAATGTTGTAGTCTTTTAAATTATAAACATACTAGTGAGTATGTAGTGGTATTTCCTCATGATTTCAATTTTAATTTGCATTGCTCTGATTACTAATAATAATGAGCATCATTTCATATGCTTATTGGCTATTCACATATTTCTTTTTGTGAAGCGTCTTTTGAAATCTTTTGCCCGTTTTAATTGGGTTGTTTGTCTTTTTATTGTTGAGTTTAGGAGTTCTTTTTTATCTTTGTTACCAGTCCTTTGCCAAGCATATGTTTTGTGAATATTTTCTCCTGGTCTGTGGCTTCATTTTCTTAGTGGAGTTGAAAACATAATTGTTTAATAATTGCAAAAAATTCAATTTTATAAATTTGTGAAATTCATTTCACCATTTTTTCTACTGTTAGATATTTAATTTTTTCCCATTTTATTTATAAATAACATTACGACGAACATTTTTACATCCTTACATATTTTGTACACTAACTCTTTGTCATGTTTGTTGAAACTCTTTTCCCATAGTTTGCCAACTATACTTCAGATTTTTAAAGAGTTTTGAACTCTAAAAATACTTGTGAACAGACAGGCCTTGTGCATTTAGACAAGACTAAACTTAATAAATAAGCTACAGATGAGCAAAATAACTTCTCTGAACCTCATTTCCTCTTCTTCATGGGATAGTTGGAAAGATAAAATGAGTTATAGAATTACAGTGCTTGACACAATGTCTAGCATACAGTATGCACTTAATAAGCATTAGACATCCTTATGATGATTTCTACTATTGCTTTTATATTTTTTAATGTCTTCGATTTTTTGCTTGTTTTACCAATTTCAATATCAATTAAATGTTCACTTACATCCTCTTTTGGCATCTTAAAGATTTGAATTCATCAATCCACTTTATATAATCTTCACAAATTATTGTTTTCATCTCTTCCATTTCCATAGTCATAGCTTATTTTATGAATCATTTAATTAATCTGACATTGATTGACCAGAGCTTTCTGAACAGGGCATATTAGTTAAACATTGCTATGTAACAAATTACCCCAAAACTTAGCAACTTGAAACAGCAAGTATTTATTATCTTACAGTGTTTGAAATCCAAGAGCAGATTAGTCAGGTAGTTCTGACTCGGGTTGCTCATGAGGTTGCAGTCGAGATGTCAGCTAGGGCTACAAGTCATCTGAAGGCTTGCCTTGGCTGGAGAATCTGCTTCCAAGATGAGTCTCGAAGAATTTGTGGACATATTTAAAGCTCTCAAAAATGGTGAATAGTGTTAATAGAATGCAGACATTCTTTCTGACTCTTATCTTCTATAAAAAAAAACCTCTAAAATTTTTATCCTGACTCTTAGTTTGGCAGAGACATTCCTTATCATGGTAACTACAAAATCTTTAATTTCTATATTTCTAAGAATTTCCTTTTTGAACAGATAGTTAATTTTGTCAGATTCCTTTTGACACTATTATATTATTTTCTTCTTTTAATCTGTTCATGTGACAGAAGGCTCTGGTTGGTTTCCTAATATTAGACCATTCTTGTATTCTCAAAATAAACAGTACCTGATGAAGCAATTCTTAATTATACCTCTGGCTTTGATTGGACGATATTTTAGTCAGGATTTCTGTTTTGATATTTATATCCGAATCTATCTTTTTATGGGTTACCTATCTGTTTTACATACGTGTCTTTTAAGCAGCATATAATTAGAAATTGATATCTGACACACAGCGCAATGTATGTTTTAGTTATTAATAATTTTTGTGGCTTTAAGCCCAGATTGATGTTGAAAATTATTTTTTTTAATAATTTTCTTTCAAAAAATGTTTTATATATTTTCTTCATTTCAAGGATCACATTTTCATTGATCATTTAAACTCAACTCTTTAAATGGTTCAGATGTTTACTCTTCTTTTATAGCACAATTTCTCCTGTTTTTGAGCTATTTTTGATCCCCTTTTTGTTAGTTGGAGTTCATTTTTAAGTAAACTTTCAAAAAAGGATGGTATATATCTAGATGACACTGCTCAGCAGCACGGCGAGGAGTCTCTGGATCAGAGAGCTCCAAAGGGCCATAGCAGCTTGGGGTCTTGTAACCACAAGGCTCTAACTTACCAATGAGTAGCAACTGTCAAATGAAGTTTTGCAGGGTATGCAAAGCAGACTTTTTTTTGCTTGTTTGGACTATTTTTTAAAATAACTGGATGTGTAAAAATTGGAGGTAACAGGTCTCAGCCTGTAGTGAAGAGACGAGCGACCTAGGGGCCAATATACAGAGGCCGTATTTGGCTCATTTACATAACATTTTTTAGTGATTGTCCTGATCTAATCTTGTATAGTCTGTATTCTTTGTCATGTATGGCCACTGAGTCTATGCAGTTCCTCAGTGGTCAGCTAATGACTGCAAAGAGATTTCCTTAAGCGTCTGAAACCAATAAATCTCCAGCTTTTGCTTTATTCACATTCCCTGGGTTTTTGTTCGTTATTGTGTTTTATCTTCTACTTCACTGTCCACTCCTCTGTCTCCGTTGGTGATCATTTTTCATCTCTCCAACCTCTAAACACCCCAAGGTGGTAGGGCTCAGTCTTTGGACTTCTTTGTTATCCATGCTTTGTTAGTGACATCTAGTTTTATGGCTTCAAATACCACCTATATACTGACAACTTGCCAAATTTATATTCTCCCCTTGTATTTGTACATCCAATTGTCCATCTGAATATCTAATAAGCCACTCACATTTAACATATATACTCAAAACCAAATTCTGATCTCTCCCTTCACCCTCACACTTCCTCACAGAGCTTTCCCACCTGCAGTGAATGTTAACTCTATTCTTCCAGTTACTCTGTCCAAAAATTTGCCTTCCTCTTAACTTTTCTTTTCCTCTTGTATCATTCAATCTGTTAGCAATCTTATGGCTCTACCTTCAGGATTTATTCGGAATCCCGTCACTTTTCACTACCTCCATTGCTACTTCTCTGGTCCAAGCCACCACTGTCTTTTGTCTTGACTATTTCTATAGTCTCCTAACTAATCTCTGCCTTGGGTCCTGCTTTCTCAAAGTCTATTTGCAGAAAAACTGCTAGAATGACCCTTTAAAAATCATAGCAAGTCACTCCTCTGTCCCATACCTTTCAATGGCTTTCCATAACTCTCAGTAAAAGGCAAAAATTCAAAGAGAATGGTCCACAAGGTCCACATTGTCTAGTACTCCATTACACATCAGCCTCATTTCCCAAGTTCTCCTCCCCACACCTGTCTCCTGGCTGATTCTGGGACACACCAGTCATGCCTGAACTTGCTACTTCTTCTGCCTAGAACTTTTGCCTCAGATACTGTCATAACTATTTCAGGTCTTAGCTTCATATCACCTTACCAGTGAGGCTTTCCCTGACCATTTCCTTAGAAGTCTCCTCCCTCTTCCCTTTCCAGTCACTCTATCCTTCATCTCTATTTTTCTTTGTTGTTCTTGTCGCCATCTAACATACTATAGTTTTGCTTGTGTGTTTATTCTCAGTTGCCCCAATCTAAAATGTAAGCTCAAAAGAGCAAGGATCTCTATTTCATTTACTGCTTTAATTTTACTGTCTAGAACAGTGTTTGGCACATCGTGAATACTTAATAAACATTTGTTTTAATACTGGCTTTAAAACATGTTTCTGCAAGAAACTTGGATTTTAGAAAATAAAACCTCCAATCCCACCTTAAACTGTGTCAATCAGTCCCCACTTCTCTTCAGCTTACTGGGCAACATGACTTTATCAACACGTCCAGGTTAGTCCTTGATTTCAGCTAAGAACAAGTGCCCAGCCTCTGCACTGCCTGGTCTCTGTGACAAGGATATACTTAATAGATAGTTTTGAGATGGTACTATTTTGTTTTACATCTATACATATAATTCCTTTAAGTTCAGTGGCACTGATTTCCTACTTTTTAAATAACATTTTAAAGTAGTTTTTTTTTTAAGTAATTTAATAAACATCTATTTTAGAAAATTTTGAAAACCAAAGAAAATATACGGGCAAAAAATCACTCAGAGTCTCACTATGCAAGTATGAACAACCATTGTTAACATTTTATATTTCCTGGTAATCTTTTGTCTATGCAAAGGATTTTTGTTACATAATCATAACTATACTTATTCCTACATTTTTTTATTCGAATATATCACAGATGAAGGTTATGTTTTCTAAGTACTGTAAGTAGCTACAATGATTTTGGAACACCAAAATGCTGGATTGGCAAACATTCAGCTAATCGTGATTTTGGAGGAAGTCTGGATTGAGCAAATTGCCTTCCCAGAGGCTGTCTCTTTAGGACAGCTGCCTAAGCCAAAGAGGGTAATAATTACATTGAAATCTGTACTGAATGGTCTTGTGAAAAGGTATCTGGTTTGTCATTAAAAATTATAATTGCATTAACCTCATGCTTCTGAGAGTTGGAACACTAAGGCTGATCTTATCCCATCCCTTACTCATCCTTACCCACAACTGTGACTTTGCAGGGGTGGGGCCTACCTCTTGGAGGGGAGCTAAGAGGGAACTCTCCAGCTATCCCGAGTGGAATTACCACTTTAATTTAATTACAGGTTGTCTTCAATGGGCTGGATGTTGTTAAAGTGATTTCATCTACCGTCTCACCTGAAAGTTTGTGATCGGTTCAGTTAGTCCTTAGAATATTAATAGTCTCTTTCTTGATTCTAATTAAGTTACTAGTACCTATGCAAAATAGCCATTAAGAGCTATGGAAATGTAATTGCTCCACCAACTGGTCAGCTATAATATTTTATTACAGCAATAGAAATGAAAACAATACTGTTTATCTATGAGAGAATTTTAAAAAAACGTAATTACATATAAAAATAGGAGCAGGGTTTTAAAAAATAAGTTATTCTTTGAAACTCATAATTGTGAAATCAATTGCTTTTTTCCTTCATGCTGATAAATATATTGTTTAAAACTTATTTTTCATTTCAAGTTATATTCTAAATTTCAATATGTTTATTAAATTCATGTCTTGCTTCTCCTGGGAGCTAGTGACTGAGATAGACAGAAGGTGGGACATTTCCCAAGAGTATTTAATATTAAAAGGAAACCCTTAATTAGCCCCACACATACCTAATTAACTAATTAATTAATCTAAAAAGCAAAACACACCACCACCTAACTGTTTAGGTATGTGAAATCTTCACAGATATTGCTCATGGCAAATGTCTCTGATTTACAATTTTAAAAAAAGACCATTTCTGATAATTGTCTTTTAATCTTTTTATTGTTTTTTTCCCAACGCTTTACTCACTAAACCCTCTTGTGTGAAAAGAAGAGTCCACATGTTTTTGCTTCTCGGAGCTCTTCCCACGATGACTTGCTCTCACACTACGACAATTTCCCCCCATAAGGGATGAGCTACCCTACAATGGCTGGACTGGAAAGCAGAAACTTGAGAATCTGGTTTTTCCTTTCCGATCAGCCTCTGAGTAGATTTAGGAGCCTTTGAAACTTTTCTGAGGCTGAGTTTTCTCATCCATAACTTGAAGCCCTGCTACAGATCGGTTAATAATTTTATCTTGTCCATGAGTTTTTATGAAGGAAAAAGCATTCGATAAATGCTTTAGAGCCACTCTTCATGAAATGTGGATGCTTTAGAGCCTCGTATCAAATATTGATTATAAAATAATTTATGTCAAATACCATAATAATGTGTGGAATGGTTAGATCTATTTGTGTGTATATGATGGGACACACACACACACACACACACACACACATCCTTTTCTTCCCAACTCACACCCCATGATGCTGACAGTGGATTACAGTATCACTTTTTTGAAAGTTCTCTGAATACACGTCTTTAAATGTTCAAGATCTAGCAATTAAAGGGACTTTAGAAAGTCACCTATCTAAAAAGCATGGTGGTTAAACCACCTTGGAAAGATTTGTATTATCAAGTGGCATCTTGTTCTTTTATTCATTCATGACACATCTATTGAGCACTCACTGTTTGCCAGCCTCTGTGCAAGGAACAATACCATTAAAGAAAGAGGGAAAGAATGAGGAAGAGGCAAGTTCACTAGGAAAAAGTGACAGGATAGGGCAAATCATTTTGGAGTTCATCCACTAAAATTCTGGTGTTTTAAATGTAATGATTTTAAATGATGACTCTGCAAAGAAAAAAGAATTGAGTATGAGAATGCCCTTTGTAAATTTTTGGTTACAAGAGGATGTGGTGGTAAACGGGACGGTAGTGCCATTTCGAGTTACCTAGGACACCATGATCTTTGTCTGGAAAACAGGTGATAAAACGTCACTTAAACATAAGGCACTAAGTGATTGCTATGTCTGAAGAGTCAGATCAGAAACAATCACTAAGGAGAATAAATCTGGATGAACCAAAAGTCAGAATAAATGTAAGTGCACAAACACAAGGTAATTAGACCCTGAAAAGTGTTATTTCATAACAGTAGAGTGCCTTAGATAGCAGGGGAGAGTCAACAAAGGCTCAAGGCCCCCAATTTCCTCCTATTCTTTTGTTACCTAACTTATTACCCACAGAACATGAGTTCCGCCCCTCCCCACCCACAACTATCTATTCCTCATCCCCTCTTATATTTTCAGTGTGCTGGCCATGACTCATTCTACACCCCACTTTGCTCTCAAAGCCTCCCTGCACAATACACTCTCGTCACTACTCCAGGGTTCAGCTTGGCAGGCATGAATCAGGCTGCTTCCATTTTCCACGTTTATCTTTCGCCACCTGAGGACCGCCGCCTGCCTGCTTTTCTGCAGCAGCTGGATCTGGGTGAATACCAGGGCCACAGGGTGAATGATTGCTTTTTCTTTCTTGCTAAATTCCGGGGCATTTGTAATGTTACCACAGGGCTCAGCTTGCCTCCCTTCAGTGCTTTTCCACAAAGTAAAATGTTAAGCAGCCACATTTCAGGAACTGCTTTTGTAGAAAAAGGCCCTGAGGAAGGCGTGATACCCACTGCAAACTGCCACAGAAGTCTTCGCTTTTCAGGGGACATTGAGGTTGTAGGTGTGGTTACCACTGTTTCTCTCTGAGCTCATGATGGCCAGTGGGAGATGTGCTTATGCTTCTTATGCTACTAGGTGTGACTATATTTCTATCTAAGCTTCACTCTTCAAAGTAGTCACTGCAGGAAGTTGTATATGTGTTATGATGCTAAACACATTTTTGAAATTCTTCTTTGGTTGTTCTGAGAAAAAATTTATATCAGCAAAATCGAGATCAGTTTACAGCTGCACCTCTTTCCAAAACTCTTCCTACTCACCTCGCTGGTCTTTGTATGAATTTCTTATTTCAGAAATCAAATCTATTTTTGCTGAAGATATTCAAAAGAAAGTGCTGCAGACTTTGAATACCATTCCAACAAGGGGGTTCCAAAAGTTTGCCAAAAATTACAGCACATAGGTCTCCCAGGGATTCTGCTTTTATTTATTTGGATGGATTAAGTCTGGAATATTCATTTTAAGAAAATCAAGCGGACCACAATATTTAGTTTCCTGGTAGAGGGCTTTATTTCTTCAAAGAGGGTCACACATCTTGGAAAACCTCCAAGTTTTCTCATTGCCTCAGAATTCTTTACACTGAAATTTGATCACGAAGTAAAATGACAATTTATTTCTAATCGAGTTGGTTCATTTCCAATTTGTTTAGGAACCTGACCTTTGAACTTTTGCAACTTGGACTAAACACTCATCTAGCACTTACTCTGCTAGGTACTATGGGAAATATATAAATAAAACTAGTCATTCTCCTTCATTATTCCTTAATGAAATTTCTGCTCCAATAAGCAAACCTGCCTTCCTAAGCCTTTAAACATTTTATTCCTGCTTCCCCTCTCCCTTTCTGCTCACCAATTACTATAATTTTCTACCTTCAAACCCAACTCAAGATCCCTTTCCCCTAGGCAATCTTTCATGATTAAGTTAATGTAATTCTGGTATTGCTATTGGCCTTCCTGGGCCAGGTTGGTACTAAATTAGTTTATATATGTTAAAAATGTATTCTGTATAAGTATTCTTCAGCCATTCCACCGGTGTTTTCTCTCTCCAAACAGAAATACTGCCTCTCAAATGCCTTGGCCTGGAAATAACAAATATTGCTTCTACTTATGTTTCAGTGGCAAGGGTAGTCACATGACCTTGCCTAACTACAAGTGAACTGGCAATATAGTCTACCAGTGTGGATGAGGGGAGGTTTTCCTGAGGAATTGAGTTACAGGTGAGATCTATGATAAGTACAACTCTAAGACGGTCCCATAACCTTGGCTCCCTGGTGCTTTGCCTTTACAATCCCCTTCCTTTCAGTGTGGGAAGGACTTGTGACTTGCCTCCAACCAATAGAGTATGGAAAAGGTGATGAGAAGTCACTCCTGTGATTAAATTGTAACATATATTAGGGAAATGACAGTGGAAATGAAGAGAAACAGATAAATTTGAGGAAAATTCAGAAAGTAAAATCTGTAGGACTCTGTGATGGCTTAGAGATGAAGGTAAGAGAGAGGGAAGTATCTGTATTGATCATTCTTAAGCACAGGGGACATTAAAAAGTAGTCAGATCTGAGGTAAGGGATCAAAGATCATGAGTTTTGTTTGGGCAGGTCAAGTGTGAGGTAACTTTGAGACATACGAGAGATATCAAGTAGTTGTATGTAGCTGTCCAGAGCTCAGAGAAAATCTCCGGGCAGAAAATACATATTTGGGGTTCTTGTTAATAACTAAAGCATTAGTGAGTATGGACTTTCTTGCCTAAGGAAAGAGATAAATAAAGAACAAAAGAGGCCTCTAATCGAACCTTGCGGATTCTTTCAATTCATGGCTGGTAGAGGAGCTAGAGGCCTCATAAATAAACCAAGAAGGAGCTGCCAGAAAAAAGGAAAATCAGTAGTGCATAGTGAGACTTGCTTGGGCGTCTCTCTTAGATAGTGCAGGTATCTCAGACACAAGGATTACTTATACATTCTCCCTCCTTGATTAACCCGGAAGCACTGGTAGTCTTTGTCTTTCACTTTGTTGTAACCCACTCAGCTCTAATAGTGACTAGGGCACATAGTAGGCACTAGCCAAATATTTCTTGAATTGAATCATTTCCTTGTTGTTCAAGAAAGGGTGGAATGAATAAATGTAGAAGCCTGGCTCCTTCAAGCACATAAACAAATGAGCAGAGTACAGGATACTGTTTCATTGCATAGAAGGTAAATATACAGCTACGTGACTAAAATAGTTCAAAAGCCATTTCAGTAGTTTCTGTTGCTGAAATATGTTTAATCAAATGTTTAATCTCTTAGAGATTCAGAGAACTGATAACAAAACAAGACTCTTTGGCCGTACGTTGCAATCAGGAGTTAATTATTGTTCATGCCTTTGGTGTTCCTTGTCTCAGGTTCTTCAAGAAGGTGAACTCCCAGTGGAAAAGGTGTTAGGAACTATTTGTTTACTTATTCAAAAAATGTATAAAGAACTCACTGCATTCACAATCATTCCTTTACCAAAAACTGTGAGCTATGTACTGGATTTTGGGTTCTTTCCTAAAGTAAGTTAAAACACACTGATGCCTCATCAGGTGCCAACAAAATATGCTATAACCCTAACAAACCAACTAAATCCAGACCCCTCAGAAAATGATGCTAGGTAATAAACATTCTCAAATCATGCTGCTGCCCTTTAGAACACTCGTGATCACAGACTTCAAAGAATTAGCTTCCTAGCACTGCCATAACAGATTACCACAAACTGCACGGCTTAAAACAACAGACATTTTTTTACTCAAGAATTCTGGAGTCCAGGAGTCTGAAATCAGGTATGAGCAGGACCGAGCCTCCTCTGAAGGAACAAGGGGAGACTCTTCCTTGTTCTAGTGGTTCTCGGTGTTCCTTGGCTCATGGCAGAAAACTCCAGTCTCTATCTCTGTCTTCACGTGGCATCCTCCTCTGTGTCTCTGTGTCTTCTCCTTTTCTTTTACAAACAGACTTGTAATTGGATTAAAGACCCACCTGGGTAATTCAGGATATCTTATCTTGAAATCCCTACCTGAATTACATATGCAAAGATCTTTATTCCAAGTAAGGTCACATTATAAAGTTTTGGATGGACATAAGCTTTGGGAGGTTACCTTTCAACTCACTACACCACTAAAATTTCTTAAGAGCTCATGAAGGAAGCAAGCACACTTATTTCCATAATAAAAGAAAAAAAAAAAAACAGACCATCCAGAATGTATTTGAAAATTATCTAAAGTAAGAGGAGGCTTGACCCTGGACTTTCTGAAAGGCCTGCCTGAAGAAATGATTTCCTGATGTCAGGTAAGGAGCTATATTAGCAAGTCTCTTCTAGGATGGGATTTGGTGCCTCCCAAAGTGCCTTCTGACCAAAGACATCTTCAAGGACTTGGAAGCCCACCATTAGCATCACTTTTTGAGGGTCTCTTAGAAGCAGGCACAAGATAACTAAGCAAAAGCATGTGCCTAGGAAAGATGATACATTAGTTTGCTAATGCACTAGCAGAGCTTAATTTATTTGATTAATTTATCTCCCCAAATCACCTTACTACCAGATAATAAACAATATGTATTAGAGAATCTAGTTCATGCTATCACTGTTAATTTTTTTAAGAGATAAAATCTAGTTGAGACTAACTCAGTTTATGAATTCCTCATATCTGTGAGACCCACTCACTTCTTCTTAATACTGTCTTCCCAACAATTAGTTCTGGCTAGAGAAAGGGCCTTGCGGTGGTCTGAGGGGGTGAGCCTGTGCCTGTGATCCCCAAGAAGCCAAATAACCCACCCTACCGGCCTGCCATTGAACGTGCTCTAGGTGTAGACCCAAATGACGGCGTCATGATTCAGTATGCATTTTTCAAAATAACCTGTGGGGTCAAAAGGAGGAGGATTATCCTGAACAAGTTCTTCAGTGAGTCATAACATTTAGCAACATCATAGCCTGGTTTGGAAGCAACAGAGCTCAGAGTCTAAAGAACACACCTTCATGTCCCATCTGATTGTAAAGAAGAGATATAGCTGTTGATAAAAAGCAGTTATGAGAGAGTCAACTGCAGCAGAAGAAAGGAGAAAGAACAGAACTTTCTCAAGCCATTAAAAATGACATTGCTTATAAACTAAACATAATTAGCATTCTGGCTCCTGCTGATTGCTCATATCAGTAAGCATTTGCACTTGAGGGAGGGGTGGTAAATTTGCACTCTGAACTTTGGTATAGAAGGTTGGATTATCGGAGAGCAGAGTATGGGACTTTAAACTTGGGTCAAAGGCATAATCTTTCTGATCGCTATCCAATGGGATGGGTCAAGTTGGCCCCCTAATGAGAAGGCCAAATGCAATAAGGTCTTCAAAGAGTTAAGAGCTCCGTGAAAGAGTAATTTGAACTACAGAGGCATATTAGCCATGGTCTGCTCAGTGCCTGGTAAGACCAGGGTGAGCATGATGCTGCAGTCCGTCATCATATTGAATTTCCTGAGGCTCCAGCTCTCATCATGTTACTTTTTTGGTCTAGAAATACCAAACTCTTCTGCCCCACAAATAAAGTCCAAAGATCTTTTCTCTATAACATCAAGTGCTG
Source organism: Pteropus medius (assembly GCF_902729225.1). Taxonomy (NCBI): domain Eukaryota; kingdom Metazoa; phylum Chordata; class Mammalia; order Chiroptera; family Pteropodidae; genus Pteropus; species Pteropus medius. The sequence goes on along the minus strand of NW_024349799.1, from coordinate 1,210,342 downwards.
TTAATGTTATTAATCCACGAAATTCTAAAAGCACAAAGTAAAAGTATCACTTCCAAATTCCAGCATCCAGAGAAAACCATTGTTTTACATAACATTTTGGCATATGTTTTTCTAGTCCTTTTGAAATGCAGACGTGTACCTATTTTAAAGCAACAAATAAATGGAATTTTGGGGTCAATTTTTATTCTTTTATCCATTCCACAATATTTAATGAGTACTTACTATATGCTAAGCACCATGACAGATATTAAGATGACAAAGATGAGTAAGAAGACCATATCGTTTCCCTGACATATTCCCTAATGTAAAGAGAAAGATAGACATATGAACAGAGGGTGGCAATTCACTCCTGTGTGAGTCTCAGGAATCCGAGATGCTAAAACTCAGCTCTTCGGAAGCCTTCTCTTGGGGCCTCTCTTCCTGATAATATTGTATAGGTCACACATGCGCTCCTGAGCACAGGGACATTACTCCATCTTGGTTCCTGTAAATCCGTAGTGTGAACAGCAAAACCATGACAAGTGTCACCCTAGTCAGGTCAAAAACTCTGACAGGCCGTGGGGTAAAGCCAACCAGAAAAGGAAAGGAAGAGACTTTAATTTGAGGTAAAAGCAAACTGCCCCAGAGATCCCTCAGTGTAAGAGAGACCCACAGTGAAGATGATATCACATTTATATCTACTGAGCATTTGCTATGTGCTGGGCATCATGCTAAAGGTTTTATACACACAATCTCATTTAAGCCTCAAAACATAATTATGGGGTTGGTATTAAAATTCTCATTTTGCAGATAAAATTATTGAGTCCAGAGAAGTTAAATAATTTTCCTAAGGTCAACCAGCTAAAATATGGCAAACTTTGCCTTGAACCCCAAATCAGTGCTCTTAACCTCAGGAAACTCACAAATCGGAAAATATGAGCTAGTTGAGAGAACAGCTCGGTGTCCAGGAAATGGCTCGAGCTTCAGAATTATGCAAATGGCTTCACATTCTGATTCTACTCCTTAGTGAAATCTCTTACCTTTTTTTTCTGGTTACCTTTTTTTCTGTTTTCTCATTTATGTGCAGGGAGCCCTATCTATTTATCACTGGGTCCTCAACATCTGCAACTGTGTCTGCCAGCCTGTAGCATAGGTCCTCCAAAACTGTGTTGAATGAATGCCAGATTAATACATGATTTTAGACAGGACCAGAATACTTATTCTATAGGATCGCAGTGAGGGTTGGCAATAAAGTGAGTGAAGTGACTCAACTGGTACCTGCACAGTGTAAACACTCCCTGTAAGTGTTGGCTTCATTATCCTACAGTGAATGTGCAGTAAGGGAGAAGGTGAACTAACACAACGGGGTGCTTCTTCCCTTGGTCTGAAAGCTCAGTGAATTCCTTCCTGTAAGATATATTCCAGAATGTGTGAGGCCACTGAAGGAAAGTAAAAGAGGGAGAACTAGATAACGACGAACTCCGTTTGGGAGCCCTGCACAGATTGTCAAACTGCAATGAATTTCCTAGAATATAAAGACTCTTGCCTTGATGCATGTGCACGGCGCCACCAGTTCCCTAAAGCATTTTCAGAGCTTAATGCAATGCCAGTCTCAGTGTTTGCAAGCCTGTATTGTTCTCCTGAGGCAGAGAGAAAGTCCTTTTTGATTCCTGCTTCATCCATAGGAAAAAAAAAAATACATACTAGAGAAGTCCTCGGTGGAAATGGCAATGTCACCAAGCATAATAAAAATATTTTAAAGATAAATTTCTTCTGATTGCTGTAGCCTTTTATCTGGCAACTCAGAGAAGAGTGTTAAGACTGATGCGAAGATCTTCTCTGCAGTACAGTAAAATATTGGAGACTACAGAAAGAATGATCATACTTATGTTGTCTAAAATAAGATCTGGCTTTTGTAAAAGTGTGGTCTACTCAAGATGTTACTGTTTATCTCCTACAAAGCTGATTAGTTGTTTTCTCACCTTTTCACAATAACCTCATAGGAAACCTTCATTTTTCATTTGAATTCGGCATGAAATCTGGCAGCAGCTCAACTGGCCTTCTTCGGAGATAAGTCCCACTGCGGCTGATGAGCCCCTTCCAAATATCCAGTCCTCAGCTGCTTTACTTTTAAAGCAAGAAGGTCTTGGATAAAAATAACCGCTTTGGCCAAATTCAAGTCCTCTACATGGTAGTTTCTAAATAAGCTGTCGTAACTCGCTTTCAGGGGACGTGGATTCTTCTTTATGCCCAGAAGACTATTCTTTATCCATCCCTGATCACAGAGAGGAAAAGAATGACTCTCCTTTGCTCCTGGCTCAGGATGGGCATCAGCCAAAGTCAGAAAGACAAGTCTTCCTCCAGCGAGGCTGTCCTCAGTGCTGCTGAAAGCCAACTTTTTGTGCTTCCCACACACTACCTCCCAGGACAAATCTCACCTGGAGAAGTTCAGGAACAGAAAAGTTTTGTTTCTCTTAAGGAACCAACTTGATTTTTATGATTAACCAAGGATGGCTCTGTAATGCATAGGGTTTCTCTCTTTTCCTGGTTGCTAGAAAGCTCAGAGCTGGAAATTTTTCTCTATTTTGCCAGGATTTCTTGACATGTTTTTCTCTTCAACAATAACTTGTTTGTTTGTTGTCTTTTTGTTTCTATTAATGGATCTGTTTTATTGGAACTCCATTTCCTGTGTAACTTGCCCAATTTCTTTTTGAGTAGATGAACTATGAATAAATAGCCATTTTAAAAGTGGCTATTGTCATTCTAATCATGCTCTTCTCATTGCAACAGTATGAAAATCAACCCAGGAAAAACCATTTAGAATCATTTTCCAAATGAGCACCAATTTCTAGTTAAAAGCTTTTGACCTCACAAAGGCCAAAATAAAGAGAATAACTCATTCAATGATATAGGAAAGTTCTCATCATTAATAAACATTTACTTATAGGCTCAAAGTAAACTAATTATGCTGCTTCCTCTCCATCCCTGCCCCCTACTTAAAAAATAGCATAGAGTAAAAGGGCAGCCCACTTAAGATGGGTAAATTTAGTCGCAGAAGTCAAAATAATCAGACTAAGAAAATATACCAAGTTGTAGAACAGGTAACAACTGAAGTCATTGTAGTCTATGAAGTCTTTGAAAATAGAACCACCTCACAGTCTTTAAACTGGAGCCTTACAACCCTACCCGAAGACAAATAATTTAAACTGGGAAACTTAAAAAAGTTAGGTCTCATTCCTCTTCTATGAAAAATTTCCGTAAGAAAATGACATTTTTCTCTATGAAAATCACAATATTTCAAAGCTTTTACTTTTTGTTTGAGAAGAGTTTAATAAATTATAAATTTATTTTATTTATTAAACAAATAAGTTTCTTTGGTAAATTATAAATTGATACATTTGTAATTTAATAAAGTAACCCCAATTAAAGATTCAGTGCAATCCCCATTGAAATCTCAATGGTATTTTTCACAAAACTGGAACAAATAATTCTAAAATTTGTATGGAACCACAAAAGACCGGAACAATCTTGAGAAAGAAGAACAAGTTTGGGCATATCACATTCCCTGATTTCAAATTCCACTGCAAAGCTATAGTAATCAAAGCAGTATGGTACTGACATAAAAATAAGCCGATGGAATACAATAGAGAGCTCAGAAATAAACTCACTCATATGTGGTCAATTAATTTATGGCAAAGGAACCAGACTATACAGTCGGGGAAGGACAGATTTTTCAATAAACGGTGTTGGGAAAATTGGACAGATACATGCAAAAGAATGAAATTAGACCACTATCTTACACCATACACAAAAATTAACTCAAAACACATAAAATATTAGAATATAAGACTTAAAAAACCATAAAAATCCTTGAAGAAAATGTAAGTGGTACGCTTCTTGACGTTTGTCTTGGTGTTTAATTTTTGGACCTGACTCCAAAAGCAAAGGCAACAAAAGCAAAAATAAATAAGAGGAACTACATCTAATTTAAAAAGTTCTGCACTACAAAGGAAACCATCGACAAAATGAAAAGACGACCTACTAAATGGGACAAAATATTTGCAAATTATATATCTGATTAGGAGTTAATGCCCAAAAGGTGTAAAGAACTCAAACAACTCAATGGCAAAAAGCAAACAAACAAAAAACAAAAACCACAATTTAATTTAAAAATGGGCAGATGATCTAAACAGACTTTTTTCCAAAGATGACGTACAGATGGCCAACAAGCATATGAAAATATATTCAACACCACTAATTATCAGGTAAATACAAATCAAACCTGTTAGATTGGTTATTATCAAAAAGACAAAAATAACAAGTGTTGGAGAGGATGTGGAGAAAAGGCTACCCTCATACATTGTTGGTGAGACTGTAAGTTGATGCAGCCACTTTAGAAAATAGTATGGTAAAAGTTAAAATTAGAACTACCATATTAGCCAGCTATTTCACTTCTGGGTATTTATCTAAAGTGAAAAAAAAATACTACTTCAAAAAATATATATGCACTCCTATATTCATTGCAACATTATTTATAATAGCCAAGATATAGAAATAACCTAAGTATCCATTGATGGATGAATGGAAAAAGAATATGTATATATAATGGACTCAGCCATAGACAAGAATAAAATTTTGCCATTTGCAACAACATGGATGGGCCTCAAGGGATCATACTGGATGAAATAAGTCAGACAGAGAAAGACAAATACCAATGATTTCACTTACATGTGGAAAAAAAAACAACAAATGAACAAATAAAACCCATAGATAGAGAACAGATTAGTGTTTATGAGAGGGGAAAGGGTGGGAGGAGGGCAAAATGAGTGAAGAGGGTCAATCGTCCGATGACAAATGGTAATTAGATTTATTTTGGTTATCACTTTGTAGTGTAAACCTGAAACGAGTATAACATTATATGCTGAGTTTACGTCAATTAAAAAAAAAATCCTAATTAGAATTTTACTATTTATGGGAGGGGAAGAAAAATTGCTTTTGATAAATCAAAACCAGATAATATAATTCACTTAAAACACCCACCAAACTAATTAAGCACAGCACATAAAGAAGTACAAAAATTGTGAGAAAAAACTAATCAGAGAAATTGAGGCAGAGTTCCGTGTATTCAAAATCTATTTACAACCCAACAACTATATCTACAATCAAAAGTAATGTCAATATAAATGCCCTTAAAAATATACATAGACATTATACTAACCTCCTTAGGATGTAGAGAATTCTTCAGGAGGTAAATTGAGGCAGTTGTGGAAGCAGGTGATGAGGAGGATAGGCGCCTACACTGCTATACTCCTGTCAACTGACCACAGAACTGTCCTGCCCCTTTCAGCTTAATGTTACTCAGACATTAGACCCGACACTGCTCAAATCATGGTGCTTGATTTTGTCAAGAATCAACATACCCCAGAAACATGTTCATAGAGGTGAATCGAACGTTCCTAATGCAAAGCTGGATTTAAGATAGTATTGGCCACTAACCCAGCAGCATTCTCCCTTTATTTCCGCCTATATATTTGAAAAAATAAAAAAAAATGGAGGAGGAGGGAACATACCTAAGTTTACTTTTTTAAAACTAAATAACGTTGCCTTGTGGCACTCATATTGTATCTATTACACATTTCACTTCAAAACCTCATCTCCCCTAAACCCTCTTCAATGCGCTTGAAGTAGCACAGCCAAAGGAAAGGAATTTTCTGTTTAACTAGAGCACTGACATTCTGTTACACAATTCGATCTTGTCTATTTACCTGCTCTCAAAAACACAAGACACTAAACACAAAATGCTGAATGCGTTGAGTCTGTGGTGCCATAGGTGTCTGAATGCATCTGTAGCTTCCCTCTTACTCATCAGTGTAATTGTTGCCATGTTATTCCATTTTTTGATTAGTCTAGTCCCTCAAGCTCAATGCTTTTTTCTGGCCCAACGTTCTTCTGTTGGTTGTCATGGTGACTGAATTGTTAGAGAGGAGAAAGGCTCTGTTGTCTGTCATTGTTCTGTTGTGGTTTAGGTAACGCAGAAGGCAACACAAGTGAAGTGGATGGACCTTTTTTGCTCTGCATCATTTCATAGCATTGAAAAATCTCACATAAAAAAGGAGCAAATAGGCCCAACCAAAGAAATAACCAAGCTCTTTCTAAAGGAAAGTGCACATTATTATAAAGAGGCAAATGGCACTAATGATGAACTGAGTAATCTGTGAAAAATGCAACTGAATATTACATTTATTACTAGAACAATTGCTGCAACTTAAACATCACATACAATACCTAGCATTTTGCAATTTAGAGTAAATATAGTTTTTAACTATACAATTGTTGCATCAATTCTTTGATTCTCAAGGCTCTGCTACTTTAACCTTATGTTCTGTTTAAGCCAAAGACAGCATGTTAGAAGTTAGGACTGAAGCAGAATTAAGAGTTCGGCAAATTTTCTTTTGGTGGTAAGATAGTGTTAGGGTGAATTTTTACTTTAGGAATGTGGAAATACAGAGCTGACTACAAAGGAAAACTTTTTATTCAAATGGTAAAAGAAAATGTTTTTAAAGCTAACCAAAATAAATATAATTGTTCCTCAATTTAACTTTGAATTCTTCAGATTTTTAAATCAGAAAATGGAGTGATATAGTATAGCTATATGATAAATGAAGGGATATATCATAGAAAAGGACTAAATTTATAATAGTTCCTATAAAAAACTGCTCTTAATTTTTTTCATCATTGCGTTGGTAAATATATATCTGCCGTCATCAATAGTTACTTTCATTAGCATTGGTGTAATATTTTTCTCTATAAACTTTTTCAGTTGTTTGTTTTATTTGATTTTGGAATGACTTAACTGAATTTTTATTTGACTATTTTATTTAATTATTTTAATGATACAAAGTTTAAGTTAGTAACATTTGGTAACATGTTAAAATTTAAAACCAATGAAAAGGTTTACTATGAAAAGTTTCCCTCCCACTTCTGAAATCCATCTAGTTCGTTCTTAATCTTCCACGTATAACTATTGTCATTAGATTAATTTGTAGTTTTCCAGCATTTCTTAATGCAAATATCAGAAAATACTAATAGAGATTCTTATTTTACATACACAAATGGTATCTTGCATACACAAATGGTAGCATGCTATTTACATTGCTCCACATTTTTCACTTAACACTCTTGGTTATCTTTCCATATCAGAACAGAAATCTTCTCCTTTCTTCTTTTTCTTCTTTTCACAATAGCGTAGTATTCTATTGTATCAATGTACTAACATTTATTTAATCAATTATTTAGATTTTTCTCAATATTTTGCTTTTATGATGAATAACTTTGTGTATTCGTCATTTTTTATGTATGTAAATGTATGTGAACAACAGAATCTCAGAAGTGAAATTTCTAGGTAAAAGAGTATGTTTGCATTTGTGAATTTGATGAAAATTGTGAAATTCCCCTCTGTAGGAGTTGTTCCAATTTGCATACCAGCATAGAGAGTGTGCAAAAGTACCTGTTTCCTCATACCTTGCCAAGAAAAGGGAATATTAAACTTTTGAAATTCCGCCAATCTAATAGGTAAAAAATAGTATCACTCTACAGTTTTAATTTAAATTCCATTATTAGCGAGGTCAGAGATCTTTTCATACTTTTCATACATTTTAGAGCCAATTGTATTTTTTTCTTGTTATTGTTAATCCTCTCTTTAGATATTTTGTCCGTATTTCTTTTAGGGTGTTGATATTTTTCTTATTGAGCTCTTGGAGCTCTTTATGTGTTTAAGAAATTTATCCCCTGTCGTAGTATGGGTTGCAAATATTTTTCCCAATTTGCAATTTGTCTTTTGACTTTGCATATGGAGTTTTTCCATGCAGAAGTTCTGATTTTTATGTAGTCATATAAATATTTTACGGCTTCTGATCTTTTTTCTTTCATCTTCTCGTGTATTTTATAGTTCTTGTATAATTTATTTTCTTTTTGTATGATTTCTTTTTTTCACATTTAATATTAATATCGAAACTTTATCCTTGAGCAAGGTATGTGAAATACAAGGTATGTGATAGGTCCAACTTTAGATTTTTCCAGATGGCTATCCAGTTATCTATCCCATCACCAGTTATGGAATAATCTACCTTTTCTCCCAGTAATTTAAGATGCTCCCTTTAGAGATGCTAAAGTCTATTATGTTTTTGGTCTATTTCTGGATGTCTTATTCAGTTACCTTGCTTGGCCTTTGTGTCTGGCATACATGGAGTATTAATACATTTAACATAACAAACACAATCAGTGGTATACCACAAAAATTAAGAGCAGTCTATAAATGCTCTTAATTATTTCTGTATTTTCACACTGCAAGTATTTTGTTGCATTTAGCCACTCCTCACTCTAATACATGGTCCAAACATATATTCCTTCCTTGATTGCCCCAGGAAGCATATTCATTATTATATTGAACCAGACATTGATTGTCACTCAAGTTCTGGGAAAATACATCACCCATTTTTCAATTAAAACTACAAATGCAAAAATATCTGTGGCAAAGGGCTGTTTTCCCTTTCTGAATATGCCTTTAAGGGCACAGAGTGTGGGGTGTTCATAAATCTCAAAACTCTCTCATTCAGCATCTCATGGTGGTTTACAGCCACAGAAATCTGTGAAACATGCTGCTCTAGCTTTCTGAGGGTGCTCCACAATGACTTTAGAGCCTAGCCATTAAACAGCCTTTGAAAGGGCACTTACTATTTAGTACCCTGTAAACATATATTTTGATTTTCTTTCATACTGTTTAATGGCATAATATTCAGCAAGGATCTGTGGAAACCAGCTAGCAATCACAACAGACACACTCCAAGGAGGAGTACCAGCACTTCCTAGATTGTGCTTCTCTCCCTCCCCACAGCAGAAGGGCTACAGCCCATTTCATCATCATGCCAAATATTCACAAGCTTGTTGTCTGTTATTGGTTTAATGTAGTACATTCAACACAGATTGAAGTTGATTTTCAGTAAAGGTCTATAAATAATGCTCTTCAGCTGTGATCTTGAGGCTTTTGAGATCAGGCTTCCTGCTTCCACCCCTCCTTCTTACCAAGCATTTCAACACTGGGGAGAAGATTAATGTCCTCACAACAAAAGATGACTTTGGGAGCAAACCTACCCAATAATCAGAAGTGGCAAGTAAAAGAGGGAAGGTGGTGACCTCTCTCAGTGACATGAACAAGAAGAAACTGGAGGAGCCTTTCCTTTTGCTTAGAAAGTGCCCAAACCACTCATTGCAGGAAGCGTTTGGCTGCATATCACTTCTCTGAGACCCATTATAAAAGGTGAGCAAATCTGAAAGCTCTCCCCACCCCTCCCCAATTAGTTCAGATTGCAGTCGACCTTCAAAGATATCCATTGCAAAGGTGTTTTTCTGGTGATGATGCTGTGAAAATAATTTTCTTTTTGAAGGGCTTTCTTTCTATTCTCTCCCCATGGCAACTTTTGAAAATTTGTTAAAACGCACACACGCACACAAACCTCTCAGGCTATCCACAAGCTCTCTAGGTGAGTGGGAACAAATGGCAGCCTATCAAAGAAGTACATCCAGGACAATTGCACAGTTTTGATCATTTGGGGATCTCACGCAGATTCCCCTACAGCCCCCACTGCACAGTCAGGATTTTTTTTTAAGGTACAGAAGAAGGCAAGGTAGGCTGAGACCAAATTGTTTGCTCATTTAAGCAAAAAGTAGTGTGGCCTGACTGCTTTTCCAAATTAACAAGAGAGATTTCTTAGTGTGCAATATCTTCAGAGCCATGGAAGAAAGAAAGCTAGAACATTTCTATCTCCAGTGCATCTGTGCATTTGCTGTATGGCTGAATCGAATAGCCGATACTAGAAACCAATAGGAGAAGGCATCTATGGAAAAGATAGTACCAAGGTTTGAGGGAACCATGGGTGGATAATTCAGGACTGCTGGGATATGTTGGTATTAGTCATAGCACCCAAGCCATGGTTAGACTCATTATACCACAGAAATCTTTCTCAGATAGATAGATGCATATTTAATTGACCCCATGCAGTGAAAGAAATCATGCACAGCTCCGTTTGGGGTAAGCATTCGCCTCATTTCAAGCATCCTAACTTCCCATTCATGTCTCTTTTCTTTAAAAATGTTCTTTAAATTGCGTATAAATAGAGAAAGCAAAAGCTACAGTGCACGTCAATGTTGTATAGTTTCTGGGAGAGGAGGAAAATGGCTGTTTCTATTTTCTCTTTTCTGCCTTGACACAAGAGTGTCATGCCGAGAATTAGGTGGGGGCTAGGGTTTAATGGCCATGCCAGGAATTGGAAGCAGCACCTGTGGACCGGAATTTAAATCCCATGGACGGTTTTTCTTGATGCTTTTATAGAACATGAATGAGGATGTAATTTAAAAATAAGCCCTGCATCCTATTTAAAAAGATAAGAAGGAGCTGGATGTGTGTAAATGTTTGGATTAAATATGACCAAAGGCTGCACCGTATTTAAATGGCTTGGCACTTTGAAAATGATGGAATCAGACTTCATAATAGGGCAAGCATCTACCTAATGGAACTAAATTTGCAATAGAGGTGCATAGTGGAAAAGAAGAACAGACGAGTGGCACTGAGATTCTAAGAGAGACGGCACCAAAGAATGAAGCATATTGAGTTTAATGATTGACCTTATCGGAGGCTTTCTGCTCTGACAATGAAGATGTGAATTATCCTATTATTATAAGCAGATAGACCATCTTATTAATGCACCCTAGCCTTTCACATTTTTATTTAACATTAAATTAAATTGAACAATTTCAGTAACATTCTCCCATCCCTTAACAGAAACAGAAGCTGACGCCCAGAAATATCTTCTGTGTAGCTTTATGTATTTTTTCCTTCCCGAGACATACTTTCAGCTCTGCCACACTATAATGCTTTGGCTTTCATTTGGATATAGCCGAGGTATCTTGGAAGTTTCTCTATAAATTCCTTCAAATCCAGAGGAGCTGAAGGAGATTTTAGGAGGCTGTGCTCCTCTTAATGACTCCGCATGGAACAGTATCTTTGGAATTTTGATTTTGACACTGTTAGCCACTTGATAGCTGCTGCTACGAGGAGCAGCAGAGGAGCCATAATCAAATGTTTTCTGAATTCATCCCTAGCACAACTGTCTCCTTAAACCAAAATTAGTCAGTGAGTAACATTTGTTTAGAAACACTTACCAGGCACCTGCTTAATACTATAAATGCTATCCTGGCAAAGCTTTTGCACACAAAGGACACATTTCACTGGAAGGTCGATATCTGCATCTCCTGAAAGGAATGGAGCTGTTTCAAACTCACCGACAAAGGTTTCTGTCTCAGCCCCCATTCCACTTTTTTTTTTTTGGCTTTGTTTCCTTTCGGCATATTTTAGGAACTAATCAGCTTTATGAAAGGTACCACTGTTAATCTACTGTTTGTCTTGGTCTTTATTGCAGCTCCTTAAAAGATAGAGTGCAAACAAAGCAAGAATTAAGGTCATTCCATTTAAATCCTTCACAGAGGAAGACAAGGGCTAAGTTACTGCTGAGGACTACAGAAAGGAGGGCTGGAGGAATCCAGGATAAAAAAAATCCTCATTGTTTATTATTTGGCAGCCTCAAAGCAGCCTCTATTCTCATATTTGTGAAGGGATTACCCTCCCATCTTCAGAGATTAATGGGAGCCCTGACAAGTCCCTGGCCCACAGTCCACCCTGCTCCAAAGCGCACTCTCCAGGAAGATGGACCTCAGAGTGCATCATTCGGGGGACTCAGAGTGGGACAGGGCTCAAACCCCAACCAGATGTAATTCTTCCTCCAGCTGCTAGAGGTGCACAAGTAAACATAACTGTCAAGGGGATTCCATGCTCTTATAAAAGCAAAACCTCATCTTAGGAAGTGGCAGCTATGCATATGAAAATCTTAGCAGGTATTGGGAGTAGGGATGGGGAAGGAGATCAAAAATAAAAATAATAATTCATGCAAAAGTATCGCAGGGGCATGTAACACTGGCCTCTTTCTTTCTTCTACATTCCTAATTGCAACCCTACTACCCATATTTTATTTGAGACGGAAGTCAGTTTAAGTGTACTTGAATTTGTGTGTTGTTGCTGTAGTTGTACATTAGACATCACTAAAATATATTAGTCTTGAAAATTTTTAAACATGGCAATGGGTTGATTTGTTTAAGTGAATGATGCACTGTAAAGTTTGTTTTTCAAGTAAGGTTAAGAAGCAGAAATGGCCATCTGTAAGCAACAAGGATGCAGATTCTTAATTCCCAGCAGTTAGCAAGGTTTCACACACAGTTAACATACAATAAGTATTTGTTGTATAAAGAAAAGTTTTAGTAGTTTGAATGCTTTATTAATAACAATATTAATAATAATTGTTTATGTTTAATGAGCATTTACGATATACAATGCAGTATGCTGAGCACTTTGCTTATATCATCTCACTTAATGCTAATAGCAACATCATGAGGTAATTATCCCCATCTTACAGATGAGGAAAACCAAGGCTCATTGGGTCATTCATAACTCAACTTAAGCCCAAGGTCGCAACAGTAATTAGTAGCAATGCCAGCCTATGGGGCTATATTGTCTTACTCTGGACATTGTTCTTAATGCTGTACTACTGCTCCTTCAAAGCAGCATCTCTTAGCTTGAATTTAGAAAATATTTGGTGAGTATTCCAGATTCGATGCCATTTTATTAGATGAACAAATTATCCTCAGAGAGAATAAGAGTGTCACCTTTAGCCAAGGTATGAGATGAGAAGAGGCTGCCTTCATAGTGGCTTCAAATTTTGTTCTCAGCTACCAGAATAATTTAGCTACTCACAAAATACAATGACGACTTTGGTGGTGCATTATTGAAAGTCATATGAATAGATTTCCTGAAAGGAGTAATGCTGCTTCCTTGAGGGATATGTCACCTTCCCCAGTTACTACACACACACACACTCAGACCCACACACACATAGTGTCAAGTTTTCCATGGCAGGATGAGATCTGTTTGCAAAACCCTTGGCATATGGTGGGTCTGCCTGGCTTTCTGCAGTGTTTGATTATGATTGGCCTAGTTAATTCATTTCATTGTATGTTCACCCCTCTTTGGAAACTGAACAGGATTAAACTGCATTTTTAAAGCCTTAGCAAATCACCATGTGATTTAAATTATAATAAAGACAAACATTCAGATCCATTTTTTTTTTTTAAAGGAAATTCTGACAGCATTTCTGGCCCACTAGGAGTGTTTGTCCAGAGACTCTGACACTCTTTCTTGGGATGTCCAGTTCTATGTATATTGACTTCTAGATAATAAATGTGGAATCCATAATCAAAGACTAAACAACATTAAAAGTCATATATGAAACTATTGTTTCCTCTTCAATAATCCTAAAACCTCATTTTAGCAAATAGTTCTGATCTCCCTCCAAACTCTATTAACTGACAAACTAGGCCAAATTGGACTGAGTTATATTCATGTGTGTTATCAAATTTCCTTCTTCTGAGGAAAGTACTAATAGTAAGCCGTAATAGTAAACTAATAGTTTTTGGAATGAAAAGCTAAGTTTTCAAATATTTTACTCATGCTAGATATTATCTAGCTTGAGTAATATCTAGCATGAGTATTTATTCAGTCTCATCTGCACTATCGATTGTGTTACTATTGTGCCTTCCAAGTAAATAAGTAGATAACTAAAATAAGTAGAAAGAATTAAGAAGACATTCTCATTTGTGTAATCTTCGGCAGTATCAAGCTACAAATTCAAATCCAAGCTTTGAATTATAGGTGCCATTTAACTTTACTAATTTCAGGGCAATGGTGTTTGGAAACTTTGGATTCTTGTTTTATATGGCACAGTTTTTGTAGCATTTTAATATAATGAGAATGAAGTTTTTAAGAATGAAAAACCAGAGTGGACCATTGAAACCAGCGTATTTCACTCCTTTTCATTTTCAAGTATAACTTTACAGATTCCGCCATGAGTGTATGATGATGAAGACTTGGTCCTACATTCCACAGTCAGCAAGGAGGTTAGACTTCATTTCACAGTGAAATTTATCAATGTAGTCACTTCTTGAGCTTTCCTGCTGGACAGGCAGTCACCCCAAGAGCTGAGTTAAATAGGAAATAAATGTATCGCTATGGTAATATAATAATTTCCTTTAATGGAGAATTCTGAAGAAAACAAAAGATTCTTCTACCTTCTTTACCCATCTAAAAGAAAGAGAGAAAAAAGAACAACAAAATACAGTAAACTGAATTTCTGCCTATGATTTCCAGGCATCAGTATTATTTAAACATCACAGTTAGGAAATTTTGTATTGTCAGACAATGCCTAGGTAAAAAAAAAAAAAATTTTAAAGAAACTGTCTCCAAGGTGAGACAAGCACACAGAATGCAGACAAACACCAGTTTGGCTGGGGAAACACTCTGAGAGACATTGAATCAGTACTTTAAGGTATCAACATTTATTTCTTCAAAATAATACCTAAAAGATGCATCATTATACATCAAACTGACAGTGTATTTATTATTGAAAAATTTCCAGAGCACAGAATGATTACTTAATTAATCACCACACAGCTGTATTTTGTTTGATTTGTGAAGGACAACCAATTGGCCACATGTAAATGATTTTATAAATATCCCTCCAGGGAAGTGTGGATCAAGAGAGCAGACAAAACACATGCATCTACTTTTGGCCGCAGCCCTAGAAATAGCTATAATATCTGAAAAGACAGATATTTTGAAAGAATAGATTCGTGAGCATACTAAAAAATAAAATAAATTTTTATCAGCAGACAAGAAATTCTAAAGAAGCCTAGTAGATTGAAAGGCAGAGGGGGATGGTATTGACCAAGAACAAAATCAGAAAGGAAGAAACACAGCCCAAATCAGGAGCAGGAGAGACCATACAAATGCAGAGCAATCTCACTCTTAGAGTAGGCCCTGGAGGGGACTTGAGGGTTCACTAAAGACCTGCCCTTGCTTGGAACAGCAAAGGCTGGCAGGTGTCCCCTTTTCCCTTATTTATGCAGAGCTGCTAGCAGGAGCTACTTTTAACGCCTGGCTAAACCCTCAGAACCTTGCACTTTCAAGAAATGCCTTGCCTATGGCTCTCTGTGTGGGTGTAAGGCCCTGAAAAGGAGGAAGGTGGACTATAAGGAATCAGAACCTAGAACAGACTGGGAAAGGGAAGGTGTGATGGAGAAATATCTCTGTTTAGGAGGCAAATGCACTATCAGCCTCAGCATCAGAATTAAGACTTCCTTGTTTTGGCGATGGGGAGTGGTTGAAGGGGCCAGTCCATAGCCTGGGCTCCAAGCCCAGGCACCTCAAATAAAGCCTGTCAGTTTTAGTCAAACCTCCTAGTCAAGGGGAACAGGTGAATACTGCTTCAGAGATCTGTATTAGCTGCCCGTATTATAGAAGTTAGTCTTTCCATCATTATTTATGTTAAATAAGCAACTGAGGTGTGCCAGATACTAAAGGAAAACTAACAGCATTTAACAACAACAGGCAAAAATAACAAAAAGCTTCCTACCAAATTAAAAATAATTAAAGAAATGAAAGAAAACCGAAAAAATAAATTCTGATTGACATCTTCAAAAAGACTTAAGAGGCTACTGCATCCATAAGACAAAAGTAGGATACCATCTCGTGCAGAAGAAAAATATTTTTTAACAAATGAGGTACATCTACGTGGAAGGAAAAGACAGACTGTCATTATTTGTAGACCTATATTCCTCTACCTAGACAATGTAAGGGCATCAATTACTAAATTACTAAAATTAATAACGGTGTTAGTAAGGCAGCTGATATAAGATCAATAAACACAAATCAATAGCTTTACTAGAAGCCTGGTAGGGAGATACTGTTGTTTGGCTGACCTGACCTCATTCTTAACCCCCTTGGCCCTTGCACCTCCCTTACCACTTGGAGGTGGTGGTGTGACACAGTTCTGGGCAAGGAGAAGTGAGCCAGATCTCCAGAGGAGCTTTTTGTTCTCCTGATACAGGCATCACAACTTTCCCTTTCTCTTCTCCTTCTTGTCGAAATGCCAACATGGAGCTAGAGCTACACTGGGTAGCTTTTAAAGATAAGGCCACAAGAGGCAAAAGAGACACATTCCCTGCTATCATCAAGCTGTTGAACCAACACTGGCAGCTGCTTACATTTGGCCTTTTTTTAGGTAGGTAAAATAAACTTCAGTTTCGTTAAACCACAGTTAGCATTTCTGTTGTTTGTGGCCACATTCTTGACAGTTACACATTCACAACAATCACTGCAATGGAAAAAGAATTTTATGCACAAAAGAAGCAAAATTGTAACATTAGAAATAAATAAAACAAGAAATATGCAAGGCTCATGTGAAGAACACTATTTTACAAAAGGCTTCAATAAGATGAACAGAGACTTCCTAGGATAAAGATGTTCATTTATGAGGTAATGTAACAGCAATTGGAATTCTAATAGGATCTTTAATGGAACTTGACTAACTGATTCTCAAATTCATTTATCTGAAAATGAGCAAGAATAGACCTTCGAACTTTTTTTAAAAAGAGAAAAAATAAAGAATGCTTATTCTATCAAATATCAAACATACCGTGAAATTCTATTATCTAAAACAGTGTAAACTTAGTGCAGGAATAGGTAATTATACTAATGAGACAAATAGAAAATCTGAAAACAGACTCTTGTGTATATGGAATTTGGTATATAATAAAGGCGACATTGCAAGTCATTAGAAAAAAATGAATATTTAATTCACTGTTGGAAAAGTAAAGTACATTTTACAAAAATAAAATTTGTGCGCTACATTATGTCACACATATAAATAAATTCCAGGTAGACTAAAGAGCCATATGTAATAAATAAAACCTTTAAACATGGGAATAAAATAAATGAGAATATTTTTTAAATTTTGTAAAGGTAAAGACTGACATATGATTGTCATAAACACATCATAAAGAAAGTTAAAACACAAACTGCAGCCTGGAAGAAAATGTTTTCAATGTATATAGCAGAAAAAGATTCAATATCTATAGTTATAAAGAAGTCTTGCAAATCAACGAAATGACAAACTTAATAGGAGAATGGACAAAAATTATAAATAGCAGGACAAGAATGAAGAAATAGGACAAATAGTTAAAAAAATTACATATGAAAAGATGTTTAACCTCATTATTAAACAGAAAATTGCGGATTAAAATTAGAGTTAGATTTTGCCACCAATGAGCAAAAGTTAGAAAACATGTTAATATACAATTATGAAGTGATAGAAAATTGTGTGCTCTTATATAAAATTGTAGAAGTGACTGAATAGAACCTCTTTTGGGGGAGACAATCAGCTATTGTCTCTCTATACTGAAAATGCACATGCATTTTGACCCAGCAATACCATAAATTCTCTTTTAGGTCTATCGTTCATCTTACCATCACAGTCAATGTCATTGAAGGAATATTCTGTAGCTATTTTCTCATCTCCTATTCATTTAGACTTTCAGTAGTGTGGCTTATTACCTTTACTCATCCCCAACTCCATTGGAACACTTCTAACGGGAGTCATATATAACTACCAAATTGTCATACACGACAAATCTTTTAAGTATGTCCTATTTGTCCTTCAAATAGTTGATGCAGAGGACCACTCTTTCCTTGATATTATTTCTTCTTTTAGCTTCTATGACTCTTCACTCTTGTTTTTCCTTAAGCCTCTCAGTCTCCTTTGCTAACTTCTCTTTCTTTGATTGATCCTTCAAAGCTGGAGTTCTCCAAAGGTTGTTGCCTGGCCTCTCCTTTCTCACTCTACATGTTCTCCTTGGGTGAGCTCAACCCATGGGTTTAATTTCTATTTATACCTATTTCAAGATTCTAAAATAATCAATATTTTTAGTCCAAAGCCCCTACTGAACTCCAGATTCTTATTTATACCTTCCTTCTAACATCTCCACTAGGATATTCCACAGGTATTCCAACAATCTCAAAAACACGTTCCTCTCTCTATATTCTTTGTCTTGATGAAAGCTCTGCTGTCTACCCAGTCACCGTAGCTAGAATCCTGAGAGTCGTCTAAGACTCTCTGCCACCCCTTACTCTCATATTCAGTATGTCAAACAAGTCCTAAAGATTCTTAGTTATACTTCTCATATCCGTCTGTATCTATCCTCATTGCTACTGCATTAGTTTATTCCTTCATCAACTATTCAAGTTCTTAACCTGGAATTCATGGACTTAACATGAATCCATGGGTAAATTTCAGATCTGTGAACCACCTGACATTATTTGTAAAGGATGTATGTATATACATATATCATTCTAAATACATATATATTCTAAACATGTATATATTCATAATACATATATATTCTAAAAAGGGATCTGAGATCACCAAAAAGGTTAAAACAGTGAACTTAGTCTAATTGTTGTTGTGGTCTCCTGGTTATTCTTCCTGTTTCTAGTCTCATCCTTCTGACCTGTCCTCCATCCTGCTGCCATGATGTCTTTCCAAAATATAAATCTGGTCATGGCCCTGCTATAAAAACGCTATAATATCTTACCATTTTAAGATAAAGCCCAAACTCATTTTTAAGTCCCTCTGTGATCTGGCTCCTGCTGATTTTTGCAGCCTTTTTCATATCAATTTTCTTTCCTCCTTACATCTCAACTCCTGCCCATGATAAATTTTTAATACTTAAATTGTTCCTGATGTCCTGCTTGTTCCCTACTTCTTTACCTTTGCTCATATTGCTTTCTTTGCCTGGATGCTTTTCTTCACAACTCTTTTGCCTCTATGCTCATCAGATCATCCAGCCCAAGTAGAATTGACTATTTCTTCCTCTGTGCCCAGAGTACACATTATGTAGAGCTTTATATTTCTTCATGTTTCTTGAGGTTTCTTGAGGTCAACTCATATATTGAACTGTACACTCTCTGAGGGCAGGAACAGAGTCTTGTAAATGTCCCCTCCAGTAAATAACAGTGCTTGGCCCATCAGGCTACTCAATAAATGTTGATTGAATGACCTAGAGGGGATACCAGTGTTTTTGTTTGTTTGTTTGTTTTATCACCATTGAATCCTTTTTATATGTTAAAAAGTGGGAAGAGAGATAGAAAAAGAAAGAGCATCTCAGATAATAGAATGTGATTGGAAAAATTTGCTAGTTATAAACAGAACCTTATGAATATCAAATCTTCACTGCAAAGGCCAAGAATTCTAAAATAATGTGAAATAAGGAAGATGATAGAAAAATTTTTAACTTTTGCTGGAAGCTCAACATAGCTCTCTATTGCCTTCATTCAAATATTAGTTTTATAACATTCATTTCTCATAACCTTTGCTTAATGTTAAAAGATGTAGTAGCCCGAGATCTATACTAGAAAGTAATATCAAGACATCAGTGATATGAGTTAACAAATCAAGTAATTGAAGATTAGAGAATAGGAAATAGGAATAAAAGAAGCAGCTTTTATGTTTAAGGTATAACAATAAAGCAATTCAGATTCTAAGATTTTGACATATTATAGGCAAGATCATAACTTTATCAAAATTCCTTTACATATAAATCGGGAAAAATAATTTGAACTCCTCAAGAATATGTATCACATGGCATTTGTGTATGGTCAAATGTTGAGGGCAGAAAGGGAAATGAAAAGAGATGAAAGAAAATATGCCATATATGTATGTACCAGGCAGTGGGGCGGGGAGGAGAAATTCTAAAAAATACACCAACTTTTTGAAAAGGAAATTTCCTACTTGCTTCAGTGAAATAACAATCTAACATAAAGAAGGCATTATCATTGCATTCTGCAAATATTGACTGACTTAGCTAATCATGGCTGTATATCCACAGCCTCTTTTTCCCCTGGAGTCTGCAGCGACAGCTTTGTGTACTCTGCAGTCTCTTGTGCCTGAGCCAACAACTG
This sequence comes from Pteropus medius, assembly GCF_902729225.1. NCBI lineage: Eukaryota > Metazoa > Chordata > Mammalia > Chiroptera > Pteropodidae > Pteropus > Pteropus medius. Next base: position 1,190,409 of record NW_024349799.1, on the reverse strand, counting down.
ATAGAGTATTAGATCAAAGCCTTGATACACAGATGCCAGGCAATTTGGTATTAAACAAGCGATAAGAGTACAAAAGAAGTCTCAAGGTACTTTCACCGCAATTTGAACAGCAAACAGTTAATTAGGTTGATAATAGATGTCAACATTTCATATGATGTCATGGTTCCAGAAGGTGTAAACTTCTCCTGGATGAGATGGAAAACTACATTATTTTATTTTTTAAGCAAAGATGAATACCATTTCTTTATTTATGATTTTTGTCCTCTGAAGCATTTGGCTAAACATAGTTTTAATTATTTCTTCAAGGTTTTTTAAATAAAGGGACAGAATATAATTTTTATCTGCATAATTTAAGTAAGATATTTAAAAGATGTTATGATGAGCCAGTAAAGTTTGCATTCAATGCAAATAATCAAGGTCTGAATTCATTAAGGATTATGAAGATGCTGCTATTTCCAGATTTTTTTTAGGTTTCTTATGTGTGTGATTTATAAAATATCTTACCCACTCGTTCAAAAATAAAAATGGTGTCATGAAATATAAAACATTTATATCTTTGTGATATTTTTATCTAAATGAAAAATAATCAACAATCTAGTTATTTTAAACAACTAAATCAAACATTAGAAAAATTGAATATATTAAAATTTTTTTCTGTGCAAGCATCCTATAAACAGGTCAAAGGTATGAAATGCTCTAAAGTACATTTCTTTAAGTAAAATATATAAGGGTTATTAGAGAGACCATATATCTTCCCAAGTCTCTAGTATCTGAGGTAAATAATAAATGTCCTCCCAATGTTCAGTGAAGTACCAAACTCTCGGAGCAAAGTTTACAAGTGGCGTTATCTGTATGTACAAAGAAACCCAGAACAAACAAAACAAAACAAAAAAACCAAACCCCCACAGCCAGATGATATTAGGGGATATGAAAATTAACATCATAGAGATCAAACCATTGATAGGACTTTACCAAATAAATAAAGTGTCACTAACTGTATTTGGAACAACCACAAAGTAAATCTCTGGAATACTACTTCCTTTTTCCCAGATTTTATAACAAAATCAGTGTATATTAACAGTGCCATCTACTGCTTAGCAGTAACACTACAGTGCCCCAAAGTGGCCCCAATTGAATCCAAGATGGTTACTTTTATTTTCTCTGTGGGCATTGTCACTGGAACTGGTCCATGGTGCTCTTCTGAAGGCACTATGAAATATGTTAAATGTATATAGTCATTGACTAACTGCTTTCCTTACTTAAAAAAAAAAAAAAAAAAAAAAGCCAGATTTCCTTAGAAATAGTGACTCGTGGGAATAAAATGTAATGAAAAAGTATTAAAGGCCAGGAGAGTTGCATTCTTGTTCTTTTACTTGTTCTATCTTTGTCTGACTTCATTTTCTCTTTAGTGTTCACAATTCTGCCTGGAATAATGTTAGCAAGGCGATTTTTAGGATGTCTTTCTTTCAGGAAAAAAAAAAATACATTATGTGGTCTCCAGAATGAAGGCATTCGTATCCCCTTCAAATCCCTCTCCAAATACTTTTTAAACTTATTGAGATTTCTTTAGTTAAGAGTAGAAATCATTATTTTAAAGTTCTCTACCATGCAAATAAAATTATATAGAGGAAAACTAAAATATACAGGCAATCAGCTTTTTTTAATTTAGGGAAATCCAGTATCCAAGTAATTTAGTAAGTATTTCTCTTTGTTTATAGTCTTATAGAGCCCAAACCGATGAGAATGAAAAAATCTTCCCTCCCCCTTGAAATTCATGTTTTAAAAAAACTTTTTAACATCATAGCATCCATCACGTATCTCCTGATGCGATGTACTAAGAAGAACACGTTATTACTTAATGTAGTATTCCTGCCCAAAATACATCACCTGAATCTAATCATGAGAAAACATCAGACAAATTAAGAGATTTTCTATAAAAAAATTGAACTATAATTTTTTAAAATGTCAAAGTTATGCAAAACAAATAGACCAAATAGACAACGAAATAGAGTGTGTAATCCTGGATTGGGTTCTGGAGTAAGGGGAAAAACTGACATAGAAAATATTATTGAAATAACCAAAGAAATTTAAATATGGGCTATTTATTAGATAAGAATATAAAATCAACATTAACTTCCTTGAATTTGATAAATACACCACGATTATGTAAGGAAACATCATTATACCAGGAAATACATTTCAAAGTATATGGGAGTAAAGGGGCACAATGTCTGCAACTAACCCTCAAATGTTTCAGATTGAAAACAGTAAAGCAAAAGGGGCAAAATGTTAACAACTAGTGAATCTGAGTGAAGGGCAATCAGGAATAGTTTTTTGTTGTTCTTGAAACTTTTCTGTAATTTTAAAATCATTTCAAAATAAAAAGGTTAAAAAATGGTAAATACATTTTCTTCAATTTTAAAACATAAATTTTAAAGCTGGAAGAGACTGAAGAAAACCATTTAGCCCAAGCATTTTACTTTATCTATGAGTAAATTGTAGCCTAAAGTGCTTAGGAGAACTTCTTAGTGTCGCAGAAGTAACAAAAGAACTCATGTCTCCTGACTCCCCATCCGGTATCTTTTCCAGCAAACCACATTGACTCTATAAAAAGATGACACATCACAGGTACCAAAGTGCCATTTCAGCTAGCTAAGACATTGTTGTCAAAACCTCTCAAGTTCCTCATAGTACAAACAATTCATCCTCAAATACTCTGTGCCAGCAACTTACTGTGCAGGAGAAGAGGACAATGAAAAAGACCTGGTGCTTTCTTTAGGGAATTCACAGACTGTGGGGGAGGTCATAGTGCATACATACCCAAACTGTGGCCTTTGATCTTATTTTAAACCTGAAATTACATGTAAAGGGGTCAACGCTTGGGTTAACAAAACAGTTATAGGTATTTTCTATAGACAGTACATTTTGTTGGTTTTTATGTCTTTTGTTACATGATAAAAGACGATAGAGTCAAAAGCACAAATACTGGGACTCTTAGAATCCAACATTAACACCCCTCTCCAGACTGTAGATTTCCTTACACTCATTAGAAGATAACATGAATGAGCCTATTTTCTACATTAAAGTACCAGTAGTTACAGAGAAAGAAATAAGAGAGGGGAAAAAGGATGGGGTGAGGGGTGAGGAATCAAGAAGTAAGGGAGAGTCCCTTTAAGTAATCCACATACTTAAATTTAAAAAAAAAAAAAAACTTAACTGATTAAACAGTGAATTACAAAAAGTTAATACAGTACTTTTTATGTGTGAATCATCCATTTTTTTTGTCTGGATCATAATAACATATGTGTTGCCTATGACAGCCTCTAGGGAGGTCTCACTTAGTTACTTTCATAGTAGTTTATCCATATAAAAGGCAATAATTGAGTGTTAAAGGAAAATGCCTGTTTCCATAATGCCCAAATGTCTAATTAATTTAGTCAAAATTCTATCAACCAAAGTTTCATCTATATTTCCTTCAGCAGCACTAAAGTTCAAAGCCAACTAATACTAAACTATTTAAATGTTAATCCCCCACCCCCAAGGGATTTTTTCCCTCCTTAATTGTCTAAAACTTTAATCAACATATAAATCAAAGAATGTGGAAGTTTTAGACTGCATCAGACCCATGTTTCAACCTGCCAGGGGTCAGCCTACAACCAAGAAGCAAGTAATGTGTTGTAGAAGTGCCTGTTGGTGACCCTCGCGGTCCCCCATCTCAACATTGCTTCACATTAACTGAAAACTATCCGTTTACGACTGTATTTAAAAACCTGAATAATAACAGAGATGATGATGTTAGGTAGAATTCCCAGAAGCATCAAGTTTTCGCTTTTGGACTATTTACTGACAGCCAAGTAATAATGGCAGAGGCAGGATAACGTGTGGTTGAGAGAGTGGACAATGGGTCAAACTACCTTGTGTTGAGTCCTGGCTCTGCTATTTACTATTCTCTCTGTGTCTCAGTTTCCTCTTCTGGAAAATGGGGTAATAGAGTGATCTAGATCATGAGTCTGGGGCACAGAAGGTGGTGAATAACTGTCAGCTACTACTATGTGAAGTTTATTAACAATTTAAACTTCTCTTTTACACATGTTTTACAAGACACTTTCATCCACACCAATGCTTCTTAAAGAAAGATTCATGGCTCTCCTGCATCAGGTGCTTAAATTTATTAAAATGCTAATTCCTGGACCTTAAGCCTAGATTGAGTAAGAATGGGGGGCGGAGTTAAGGCCCTGGGCACTGCATTTAACATGTTACCGAGGAGTTTGAAAACCAGAATGTTATTGACTTATACACACTCCACTTATTTTGCTCATTTCTAACTTAAATTTACTGCCTCACAAACCACAATGCATAATGATAAGAACGCAAAATGTAAATAAATCTTCCTTGCCAAGGAATATGTGTAATGTACCTAAACCTAAAATGGCGACCTTGCTGGCAAACATTTAGATGGTAGGATGATTAAAAGAACATCAGATAAATCTGTTCCCTAGGTTTCTGAGGAGCTCTGTGTTAAGCTTTGTTAATAGCTGGTATTTACTGCCAAAAACGGCATTCTTCCTCAAATAAGTTATGTGCTGCCCATAAAGTAGCAAAGCTAGTCCAAGAAAACCAAACTGCCAGTCTCCACCAGAGAGCAACAGAGTAGCATGAGCTACAGAGACCCAGAAGTCCAGTCTCTGGCTCCTTTTGGGGCACTTTTCATGTATCTTGCAAACAGGGTTCATTCATTCAAGAAATGTTTCTTGAACACCTCCTATGTGCGGGGCACTAGTCTTGTGGATGGTAGATGCCCTAAGTTTGTTGGTCCAGCTCTTCTGCTGCCACATTTGTAAATTCAACTTCAATTCTATATGAGAAGTTTGTGGGAGTAGGCGGTGGTGAGTAGAAAAGTAGATCAAATATTTGAAAAGAAAGCATTTATATAACTGAAATAAACTGAAATTAAGATTGGTCGTAATAATACGTACGCTCTGGTGGGTTCTCATTCTTTTTTCCTAATCGTAAAAGAAGAGAATAGGGATACTTGGTACTGCATGGAGGGGTACACATCTGCGACTTCAGAGACGATGGTAGAACTCTGCTGACAGCATCCTCGGGCAGGAAAAAAGAAGAGAGAACCCCAAGAGTGAACGCCATTATGTCTGTCCTTTCCAAATTTTGACAGTATTCTCCTGATGGACTTTCCCTCATTTAGAAAAACAAGAACTCATGAGATCTGTCTTATTAGTCAGAAACAATAGTCTATCCAGCCTCCAAACTCTAACAATGATAGTGGCACCAAGGGATGTTTGCAGGAACACCTGATGTTGACCTCAAAGGTAAGGAATAGACCCCAAGCGCCCTAACTAAATTCTTGTTAAGGGCAAGTTTAACTTGTTTTTAGAGAACAGTTTGCTCAGTCTACAAGAAATAAACAATATCAGGCTTTTGCTGTTTGCTTGTGATTTTCCCTAGGTAAACTCATTTGTCTGAACTTAAAGTGCATTGTGTTTGTTCCTTCAAAAACATGAAATTGTGGTGGTTTCATTGAAAGGATGATTTAGATTCCATGTACCACAAACATTAAAGACTTTTCCTATTTACTTTTTTTTAAGCTGTATTTCTAGCCGTCACTGCAAATCACTAGTGTTACCAAATAGACTGACAACGCCTTGCGGTAAAAAACAGAAACCACAGTTCAGATAACTTAAGTTTCCATGAATTTCAGAAAACACATTGAAGAAGCCTAATTTCCCTCCTAGCTCAATTTCTGAACTCTTTTGACAGATTTGTTGTGGAATTAATAACAAAATTCCAGAAGGGCATGCTGTACTAACTCTTGCTGGAGATAAGAGAGTTAAAGCTTATGTAAGAAAAGCCAGTCTCAGTTACCAAATAATTCTGTCAGGTGATATTTGTAATCCAGACCACCCTTGTGTTCTGACTTAAGCCCACAGTTTTTTACCTCTTCCAAATTCATAGATCAGTCTCTATCTGACATCAATTCATGCTTTCCTCTATAAAAATTGGCAGCCAGTGCTTACTCTCGTTACCACATGGTATGTCACAGAATCATTTCTCAACACATGGCAACTTCAGTTGTATTTGTTCCCCTTGTTTCACTAATTTTTAAGGGGTATATTTCATGCTCTTCCCATCTCAGTTTGCTTATTTCTTTATTAAGGACTCTTAATGTATTCAGTGAGATTTTCATACATAGTCAGCAGACTACCTGGTTTTGTGAGGAGAATATAGAAGAAAAACAGGATTGATTAGATAAGCCAATAAAATTATAGAAATGTATTTCCACATTTAAAAAGTCTTTCCTTCATATTGATAAAATGTGGTTTTCTAAAAAGTATATTTGAAAAATAAAAGAAGTCAATAATATAACTTATAAAAGATATATTCGAGACCCTTTACTAACAAATTCTGATGGAGTCTTCATACACATGACAGGGAAGCCATGACCTAGAGATTGGTTATTCGCTGATCATTGCCAGTATGAAGAATTTAATTGACTTGCATCTTCCCCAGTGTTCACTAGTCAAAGTGTACTCATTGCTTAGAGTCCAACTCAAATCCTCTTTTTCCATAAAACCTTCATTGATTATCCTAAACAACAGGCTTTCTCCCTCTTTTGCTTTCAGTTATATTGGCACCTATTTGTAAAGGGCTCAGATACTTAGGAGAGGGCTGCCGGAGACCAGCATCAAAGAATTTGTGTATAATTGTGCCAGGAAGAAAGACAGCTACATAGAGGTCCTCACTGTCAGCAAAACTACTCCAAAATATACCATCATTTTTAGTCCTGGAGTCAAGCCTCCACTATGGAGAATAGAGAACTGTGGTAATAGACACATTTAAAAGGCACAAATTTCTTAACCCAAGATAATCATAGTTTAGCTATGGATCTACATAGCTTACATGGTTCCCCACCCCTACTCTATCTTGTCAAAGTTAGCTCTTTTTCTGTTCTATCTGGAAATCTTACTTTTTCTCTTATCATGTCTTTCCCCTATTTCATCTCCAAGGAAGAAGACAAAGAAGAAACTACCATAACCTATTCTTCCTCTCCTGTTCCACAGAGAGTTCCAGGTAATTTCGTCACGTCCTCATGAAACACTGACTGATAGAAGGAACCTGGTCTTTCACATCTCCATGTGTTTCTCAATAATCCAGAACAAATTTGTCAAAAGAGTTCAGAATTTGAACTAGGAGGAAAATCGGGCCTCTCCAATGTGTTTTCTGAAATTCATGAACTGAATACAACAGAGGCATGCCCTATAGACTGGGAAAGCAATGGGGGTGGGGAGGAGGAGGAATGTGAAAAGACCAGTAATAAAAACTGACATTTCCTAGCCTGGGATATGAAGATGAAAGCGTACTTTAATAATAAATTTTAAATATTAAAAAGTACATTCAAATTATTATTCTCCATCAATATTAAAGCTAAACAAAAAAAAATAAGCTGAAACCGTGGAATAAGAAAAATTAAAAAGAAAAAGAAAAAGTATTTACATAGCTGGAATACAAATAAATTACCCAAGAAAATAGAACATTCTTCATTGCTGGTGTTCAGCAGAGTGGGTTTTCATCTGCTAGAAATTGTTTAAATAGTGCAGAGTAATGTGCAAGATGAGATTTTAAGATTAAAACCTACAATTCTTTAATGATAGAACTTTAACATCTATTTTAACATATCATGATCACAACATTAGTTCTAAGGCTGAGATTAGGAATAAAAACATAATTACTTCCCTCTCAAATGGAGTTAGACTGTATATCAAGGCTGTGGCTTTGATATAACTGGGAGTATCAACTGATCCTATCTTTATCAAGTTGAACACTAGTACTTTCTATTATCTATTACCTAGTACATCTATTTTTTATTCTTTATACAAGATAGAAAGCAAAGAAGAATGCTTTTAAATGTATTGTTGTGGAATTCTTTTGGACATCAACTAAATATCCATTTTCATATAACAATGAAATGTATTGTAACATGGCCTTAGTAAGCACATTTTGTAAAATACAAGGAGTAAATCAATATAGAAAAGAAATAATGGTGCTGAGACTAGTGTACAAAAAGTTCCAATTAATGGCTTTTGAATAAGCTTGGACAACAATTGTATTCAGCGTTTTAAATTTTTACATCATTATGATTTAGCAAATAGTTTGTCTTAAAAAGTCCCTGGCATTTATTGTTTTTTTTTTTCTTTTATTTCCTTCTGGTTACATAAGTCATAAGGAAAATAAAGTTGGAGAATAGAAGAAAGTATAACAAATGAAATAAAAATCACTCATTTTCCTGCTACCCAGGTAACCAGCAGGTAACTACTATTAACATTTTGGAGTCACTTTCCTCCCAATCTTTAAGATCATGTTTTATCAGCAGGTTTTTATTTTCCTTTCTAAATCTTTCTCCTCTCTCTTTTTCTTCTCCAATGAAATAAACATGCATATCATTACACTACATAACAAAACATTACTTTTAATTTCTGCAAGATGTTCCATCAAAGGGTTGCATTGGAAGACCTTTCATTTACTACTCGATTTGAGCTTTCATTATTACTGAGCTTTTCGTCAATCCCAATCAAGAGTCAGGAGACAGAGGCCTCTTTACCTATGTGAGGCAGAATGGCATTTAATGCAGGGAATTAGGAGTTTATACAATTATAGAAGGTTTGAAAGAGTGGAATCTAGGCTAGGCCCCAGGAATAATTCTTAGAATACCACCACAGAACCGATGCACATGGGGAATCAGGAAACCTCTGCTTGAAGAACACACTAAGATCTAAGAAGCCGGACAACCGCCACCACTGCTACAGCTTCTCTTGATACTCACCAAATGAGCAATGGGCACTGGAATGATCCTCAGAAACATCCAGTGTCTCCACTACCATGTTTGCCAACAGAAAACAAAAAACAAAAAACTCTGGGTCAACAGGAAGATGTACTCTGCTTCACTTTCACTCTCATATCATGTGAGTACATCTACTTGGTGGCACCTGATTTGTCTATGGATCCTATATGTAAGGAATATTGGGCTATACTGGTTTTAGCTTTCTGGCCTCTGAAGAGCAGAGGGCCAACAAGGTTGGAAGGATACTGAGCTTTAACCTACCATGTCTACCACAACTGTTGTCAAAAAAGCTTTGAGAAACGTCTTTGACATGGATCTTTGTCTGCATCGTTACTTATTTACTCAGGGTAGATTCCTAGAAGTAAAGTCATTAAGCCAAGGAATAGAAACTTCTTAGATTCTTGTGCCAGATTGCTTTCCAGAAAAGTTACATCACCATATAAGCAAGATGTAAAAGTGCCCATCTCATCATACCCTTACCAGTATACACTATTAAATCTCTTTTTAAAATCTTCAAGATCAACATCAGTGGTGAAAATCTGATCATAACAATCTAATTATCCTATTACCCTTGTGTTAATAAAAACACCAATTTCTCACTCTCTCTAAGACAGCTAAGGGATTTATTAGATTATATATATTCCTAAAGATACATTACAAATGAAGTCATCAACAATGGCATAGCTAATCGTATTGCTTGCCTTCAAAAGAGGCCCTTCACAGAGAGTCTGTGCAGGGCTTCTGAAGTAAAAGGACCCCGGCATGGAATGAAAGCAGAGGTTCTGCAGTAACCATACTGCTGAGGTAAAAGGTGGGGCAAGGGACATTGATATTCAAAGCTGCTTTTCCTACTAGAAAATAACAGCAGTGTCAAGATGTCAACTGGGGCTTCTTTTCCATTAACACCTGTAAATCACAACTAGATAATCTAAATAAAAACAGTCTCTTGCTAGGCAAATACAACTTTACAGCAAATTTCTGTAGTTGTCCAAGTTCTATTCAGACTGTAACCCTGAAAGCTGCTCATATATACAAATCCTATAGCTGCATTCTTAGAACCTATATTACTACTTCTACTCCTTTCAAGGTAAAAGTAGAAGTGAAAAAGATTCCTTAAAGTCCTGAGCGGGTTCCAATAGCTCCAACTATTTGATAGTTAGGCAGGCATGAGTGACAGGAGCAAAGGCCCAGCTCTGTAATCATAGAAAACTCCCTTGAAGACCTTCCTTAAGAACTTCTTTAAAATACCCCTTTTATGGTTTTGAATTATCCCAAATCCTTAGGTCCAAAGGCCATAAAAGCTACTTGCTTAAACCAGCCACAAATATGTGCACAGAAAGTACTACCCTAACCTGCCCAGAACCTCAGCCGCATTATACCGTCATTATAACATCACACCTATGCCCAGAAGTTCATGAATCTAATTATAACAGACTGAATTCTAGGTAAGTGCATGTGCAGTAGGTTAAGTGTTATATGGCAGCCAGCTATCAGTCAAGGTGACCTCACATGCTGATCATCTAGTACTGCTCTTGTACCCTCCCATCATAGCCTACATATAAAAAGACCTTCCCACTTCTGTGAGGTTACAGCTTTCTTTGCTGAAAACCCACTCCTCCCTTGGTGCATACTTTGTCTTTTATCTTTTCACCTCCCAAATTCCAGAGGACTTCCTTAGCATGGCCCATCTCCTTCTAAAATGTACTTTCAACAAATCTTACTTTTTCTAAATCTCACTGACCTGTAATTCTTTACTGCATTGGCAGGGAAGAACCAAGGACCCCTCCATGCCGCTGGGGCAATGCCAGATTTTACATCACCTCAATGGTAACACAAATATATACAGCATATAGAACTAACATCATTGCCCTAAAAAATGACTGTGATTATCATTTCTATGTACGGTGGGTTCATTTCATTCCATGAAAGTCCCTTAGGTGTTTTCTCTCTCTCTTCTCTCTCTCTCTCTCTCTCTCTCTCTCTCTCTCTCTCTCCTTCCCTCCCTCTCTCTCCCAACCTTTCTCTTGGTTCTATACTCTATTTGCCTCTTGCTAATCATTGGCTAATCCCCTCTATCAGATGTCCACCTCTGGATCAATCAGAGGCCACTTATTCCCAAAGAAATGTCTAACCATTGCTGCTGAACTGAGGACTTATGCAGGGAGGCTGTTTAGGTAGAACAGTGGTTCTCAAAGTCAGGACCACCAGCAGCAGCATCTGGGAACTTATTTGGAAAGCAAATTCTCAGGCCCTAAAATGGAGCTATTGAATCAAAGACTAGTTGTGTCCAGCTGTTGCAACAAGCCATCCAGGTGATTCTTATGTACACTAAAGTTTGAGAACCACTGAGCTAGAAGATATTGATGTGGGTTGTACTATGACAAGTATACATGGTATAGTTAATGTTGGATTATATGATCAGGGAAGGGGGCCAAGGAAAGTCATTTTATAAGAAAGAACAACATGAAGCAAACTATATAACTTCATGTACTTCTGGTCAACACATTCTTCTCACCAAAAAATAAATAAATAAATAAAAAGGAAAAAAGATTTGACATTCGAGAGCCAATGCCAGTAGCAGTGCAAAAAAAAAAGGGGGAACAGAGTTCAGAATGAAATGTTATGGTGCAGTTCCATTTTTGAAATCTGTAAAAGGAAATGGTCCTATGATTTTTCAAGGGAAGATAGCAGCTATCTTTAAGGCTTTAACTACTGTCTGATGTAGTAGGGAGAGACCCAGGCTGGGTGTCAGAGGACCTGCATTCTAGTCTCAACTGTTCCGTTCAGTTATTTTATAATCGTGGGTAAATCAGGATCTCAGTTTCTTCATCTGTAAAACAAGTGTTAACTACGTATTTTCTAAGGTCACATTCAGTTTTAGCATTGCTCTATCCTATGCAATCCTTTGAGATGGACCTAAAACTACCCTGATGGTTTCCTCTACTAAGAATTTGTGGTTTGTAAATGGGGATGGAGTCATCCAAGTGGACATCAGGGTATGGATTGTAACAAGTTCCTTTTGTGTGAGGCCATGACTATCAGAAAGAAACCTTTTTCGGAAACAGGACAAGGTAACATCAGAAAAGACTGAGGCTAATCTGAGTTGTTAGGAAAGTCTGGGCAGGGTTCAGAGAAGAATGAAAAAGGAAGTTACAGACATAAAGAATCCCAGTCTAGGCTTTACAGTTAGAGCTTCAAGTCACTAGTGAACACGCCTGGTTAAAGGTTCCCTCAGGCAAAGCCTGGAAGCACCAACAGAAGATGAAAGGAAAAGGGGAACAAAATATTTAAATGAAAAAAAAAACCTCACAAAAAAAGTCAAGCATTGACTATTTCAGTCCTATCAAAACAAATGACTTTCTGCTAAGGAACTCAACAATTCATCCCTTCTCATTCCGAGCCTGTTTCTTCCTCTTAAAAAATGGGAAGGAGATAATGCAAGTGAAGCTTCTAGCACAATTCTTGACACAAGATATCTCTGACTTCCAGCCAACCCCACAAAATCTTGACTTGTCCAAGGCCACAGGGCAGATCCTGGACCCTATACCAGCCTCAGGAGTCATAGAACTCCTTTGCAACAGCCCCAGCCTACACACATTTTATATTCTTTCCTATTATCTACTTGACTCAAAACATCGACCTTATCTGATCCCTGTTTTGGTTTAGGAAAAAATGCACACACATAAATTCAACCTTATTGGTACCATAGAAAGCAGTAAGGCATACACATTGGTTTCCCCCAGCAACAACCTGGCTTCCTAAGGAAAAAAATAAAATCACATGTCTATCTCATTTTCATCATCGTCCATTGTAGGAAGAAGTAAATTTTATTAGTGTTTATTGTTATGTCAAGGTTTGAGATGACTTTTTCAAAGGCTGAATTTTCTCAGAGAAGTTTGCCTGGATTAGCAATTCTAAAAAGTTGTAATGCATTTGTTTTAATCCCTTGCCTGAGAGAATAATTTCTGCACAGATAAAAGCATAAGTGAAAAGCAGCTATTGTGTATGCACAGTAGCATATTTTTTAAACCTTGTCCTATTATGAAAAAGAGGAAAACAACAAAATGTGCCCTAAGAATCAAGGTCCATACTTTATGTTACTGGGAGTTATGCTGTTAAATTAATGCATGCTGGGTGGAAACTTTTCTCCTAATGTGTGTAGAATTTTATAGGTTCCTCGACTGCAGAGAAAAATGCACAGGTACTGTGAGCCTTCTTAAGTCTATAATTCTTTAATAGCTTTTTTTCTAATGTTTCCCTCGCCATTTGTTCAGTAATGGTTCATTTTATATTGAAAGTCAAAAATAATCGAGCACAAAAGCTGTGACTCGTACTCTTTCTTAAAGGGTTAATGACTAATAGGCAGCAAGTTGAAATTAAAATAGGGGAGATGGAGGAGGAGACGGTGCTGGGCTGCACCTTAAAAACGTTTTCCATTTGGGGTGAGATTAAATGACTTGTGACTGGTTATCTCTAAACCAAAACTGATGCTAATATATGATTTTGGAAACCATATCCTGAGAAGGGAGGTGTATTCTCTTTCTAGTTTTTATCTTGTGGGGATCATGGGTAATTAGGAGAGGTTCAATACTAAACAACAGAGGTAATTAAAGGATGGGGGAGAAAGGGCCCCAAAAGGCATTATGCCGAAGATGGAGATCCAGTGTTCCTATTTCTACTTAGGAAAGAAAATAGCATGACTCAGAAATAACATGATATTTACTAAACTTGGTTGGAAAAACGGGCCAAATTAAAAGAATAGAGAGTTATAAATTTGATAGAAGAAAAAGAAAGAATAGTCAGGGTAGCAAAAATTATGGAGGTGAGGTAAGAAAAAAGAGAGCTAGAGATTCCTACTGTAAGAAAAGGTGTAGTCAAGGTTTTCAAATAGGAGAGGACATGTTTATCTTTAAAATGCACACACTTGTCCACTTCCCAAATGAAATTTATAAAATCATGGCAACTATTTCCACAGATGCTTGCAAATACAGCAGATCTGAAAAGTGATGTCTTGTCCAGACCAAATACCTAAAGGGGTTTTTATTTTCAGAGATCTAGAGATAGTTCTTCTCAGTGGAATGTCTAGTTATAACCATTCCAGAGCGGCAGATGTCTGAGAGGTGAAGAGGCTCCAAGAAGCAGGCTGAGTATCTTAGCAAAGGCAGCTGTGATGACATTCAGCTTTCAGTGGCCCGGTTACTCACCAGGCCAGACAAATCTTTAAAGAGACACACACGTGTTCATTGCAGGAAGAAGAGGAAGAAAGTGCTCCAGGCAGAAATGGGAAGTTTGAGTTTTGTGTTTAATTAAGATATTTATCTGCAAAGTCCCGAAAACTTAAATGAGATTGCTTTTGCTTTACTCTCCTTGAATAATACTCTTTACTCTTTAGAGTTTATTTAAAGAAAAAAGAAATATGAACTAGATAATTCAAGAGAGAATTTATGCCTGTCAACATTCTTCAAATGCAGATCAGTGCTACTGTTCACCTATTCTCAGCTGAATCTAAGAATGTCATCTGTGTGTTCAATACAGTATATATTTTGCAACCCAAGATGTGTTCTTGGAATGAATTAATTTACCAAGCAGGACTTGGGAACCAGAATACACGAAAGGAAGTTATGAACCCTGAGACCATCTTCAGTTCTATCTTTTACACCTTTCCTTGTTGAAGGTTCTATCCCTTAATTTCTCCACTGGCGGAGGTGGGGCGAGGGGGCGCAGAAATGTGGTGTAATTCCCTCCCCTGCATAACTTATAGAGATGCTGTGAGATTTAATGAGCAGTCACTCAATGAAAGCCTTTGAACTCTTGATAAAAAGGTACTGGATACGTTCAGTATTACTGTTATTATGTTTTCATTATTCACACCTTTCCTTTGGATGAGGCCTACATATAACATGTTATTACTGTCTCTTTAGGTTAATAACAGTTTTGTCCTCTCCCCACCCCACCATTCTTAGACCCGATGCAGTAATAGTAAATTTCTTGTGTATTATCAACATTTTTCCTACCAATTGCCTTTAGGCTATTTCAGGACTGTATTTTGTTCACTAGAATCACACACAACCATATTAGTATAACATAGAACTAGCAAATACATTAATCTACTAATGAAAATAAAATTAAATTACTAATTATCTTCATCTCTGATCCATAGGGTAATTTTTGAGAATAATATGCTGATTATAGATACCTGAAAATGTGGGTTTATTTTTCTCTTTTTTTAACACAGTTTCTCAAAGCATTTTTCTTTTGGAATTTGTTTCAGATAATCTAGATTCTCCTGTTCTACATGAGATAATATATTCATCACTGAGTCCTTAATTTTTTAAGATTAACACATTAATAACCAGAATAAACATTTTGTTAAGCATGAAAAGTGCCTAAATACTTCCATTGGAAGGAATTAAACCAATTCTAGTTACCAGGAAAAAGTGAATGCACACTGATATCAGATTTGAAATATCAGTTTTGCATTCAGAGGGCCAGTTTCTCAGAGTTGGTCTATGAACCACAGTCATCAAAATCTCTAGGGAGCTTGTTAAGAGGCAGATACCATACCTGCACCCTACCCAGACCTACTGAATTCAAAACTGGGTTGGAGCTTGGGTTGCCAGATTTAACAAATAAAAATACAAATTCAAAAATAAAAAATAAATATAAATACAAAAATATACAAATAAAAATGCCCTAGTTGGGGTCCAGGAGTCTATAGTTTATCAGGCATGCCAGATGTTTCTTAAGCACACCAATGTTTGAAGACCATTAGTCTAGGAAATGCAAATTAGAAATCACAATGAAATATCACAATATACCCTCGAGAGTGGCTAAATTTAAAGAGGACTGACAATACTAAATGTTACTGGGGATGTAGGGCAACTGAAATTCTCATACCGGTTAGGAGAGTGTAAAATGGTACACTTTATTAAAAAGTCTAATGGTTTCTTATAAAACTAAACATATATATACTTTATTACTCAGCAAGTCTACTCTTAAGTATCCACTCAAGAGAAATGAAAGCATATGTTCACACAAAGATTCGTACAAAATGTTTATAGCAACTTCAATTATGATAGTCCAAACAGAAAATAGCCCAGATATTTGTCAGTAGCAGAATGGACCAACAAACTGTCATGCATTTAGTCAATGGCAATATGATTTGTCAATAAAAGAGAATGAAGTATTGATGTATGTAACAGCAAGGATGAATCTCAAAAGCATGATTAGAGAAAGAAGCCTTATACGAGAGTATATACTGATATATAAATTATTTCATTTCTATTTACGAGTATATAAATGATTTCATTTACATATAACTATATAATTTCATTTATTTTTTATAAGCATATAAATGATTTGATTTATTTGAAGTTCTAGAACTTATATGGTGGAAAAAAAATAAAAACACTGGCTTCCTCTGGAGGAGCAGAGGTGGAGATTAACTGAGAAAAGGTATGAAAGAACTTTGCGTGGCGATGGTAGTATTTGGTGTCTTGCTATCTTTGTATTTGAGTTACAAAGATGTATGCAGTTGTCCAAATTCATTGAATAGTACCCTCAAGAATAGTGCATTTCATTCTTTGTAAATTTTACCTTAGAAAAAAATGTAAACCAATATTCAATTCTAGTTTACGATGTATATGCTGAAGTATTTAAGGAAAAGTATATTGTGTCTGAAACTTACTTTGCATGCATGCAAAAAAAAATAAGGTGAATAGAAGGCTGGATACACACATACACACGCAATAAAACAAACATAGTAAGTGTCGATGGTAGGATGGTGGATATATGAGCATTTACCATAAAATTGTTCTACCTTTTCTATGTTCAAAATTTTCAAAATTAAATATTGGAGAAAAAATTTACTGACCTAGAGACACCAGTTTTCTGATCGGGACACCAATTTTAAAGAGGCTTCTAGCTCCACCTTTAGGCACCTCTCACCAAGACTGCACAGAGAAAGGAGTCATTCTGATCCCCCTCAGCACCTCAAGACACCTCCACAGATCAGGAAGCTCAGACTCATCCTCTATGGGAAGAACTTGTCTTCATTGTCACAGTTTTCCCTTCACCATCTTCTAAACACTAAGTTAGTTTGATTTCCTTTTCCCTGTTGCCTTGAACTTTCTGCACTTCATTTTGCTTCTACCAAGGAACTCTTTTTTTTTTTACTTGTCTACAACATAACATAGAAAAGTGTTCTTCAAACCCTGAATCTTCACCTTTAGCATGATGACCACCTTGCACTCACCTACATATAAATAGGGCTTGCTTCATGAGACACACTGCGATTTTGGCTCCCTTTACTCTTAATTCTGGGTTCTCAAGTAGAATCATAGTCTTGGAGGTGGTTCCATAGCTCTCTCAGATAATCCTGCAGAGAGTTGCTTTGGTGAACTATCCTTTGTACTAGCCACTCTGATAAGCACAAGGGAGTTTGCTTTTTAAGCTCTGTGTGTGTTTTGTCTTACCTGGTTCCTCTCTTTTGATAGGGCATCATTAGCCGGCAATTGCCAGCAAAGTACATATTAGCAATTATCAGTCAGCTATCTTCTCACTCTGTAATAGCCAAACTATGATGATCCATTAAGCAAAGAGGACTCCTGAATTCTTAACCCATTTCCCATTTGCCCCGAAAATACTCA
The DNA here is from genome assembly GCF_902729225.1 of Pteropus medius. NCBI lineage: Eukaryota > Metazoa > Chordata > Mammalia > Chiroptera > Pteropodidae > Pteropus > Pteropus medius. The sequence continues at coordinate 1,172,907 of NW_024349799.1, read as the reverse complement.
CCAGTGGCACGTGCGGCTGCAGTATTTACCCTTAGATAAGTTGCAGATTACAGTCCTAACCTTACCCCCAAAGTTTGCCATGAAACATTTCACTTTTAGTATTACTATTGCATTGCTCTAGTATATCAATTATCTGTGGAAACAAATGATATTCTATTTACAGCATTCTGTTTTTAGTAGTGGTATTTCCATTTACAAAATGTAGTAATTCTTGATTGCTGAAAATGTCAAATCCTGGAAAATGTAGCATTCCTATGCGTGATGTTAACATCATTCTCAAATTGTTGTTAGCTGAAAATTCATTTGATGAATCCGGTTTATGTATACATTTCTGTTACATTAGGATTAGAGACAAGTTCAGTTTAGAAATAAGTCCAAGAACAGTTTTCATATTTTATTTTCACATTGAAAACCAGTCAGATTTGTTTCAGCCTCAAAGAGCGTGTTTATGTAAGATTAAATTAATACTAGCGGAGAGCTATACTTTTTTTTCTAAATGGGAAATGGGTTAAAATAATCACTTCTTCCTGATTCGAGACTCAGCTATGTCTGTTTACTTGACGTTCTGATCTATCATTGTGAGTTAAAAGATTGTTTTAGTGGGTGGGAACTTTAAAAAAGTATAACTGTACGAGGACTGTTTAAGGTCAAATTAAAGCTTTTATGTCTTTGGAGGATGAAGTCCTGGTTTAAGAGAGGTTCGCACAGAGAGGAGGGTAGTCTTACTTCAGAGCTTTCTCATTTTCTGCTTACATTTGCAACATTTACACTTTAGTGTATCACCTAATTACAAAGGTATTACATGCTTAATGAAGAACATTAGGAAAGCACAGAAAAGCACGAAGCAAAAATAATAAAACTTACCTATTATTCCACAACTCTGTCTTGAGATAAACACTATTGTCCTTTTTAATATATGTCATTTTTTATTTGTTTTGTTTCAGTTACTACTACTCAATACCCACTTCTGCATAAGAATTATTAACTGTTTGCTTTTATTATTTCCTATTCCAAGAAGTATTCAAAGCAACTTAAGTCTTCAAACTATGTACATGATTTTTTTAATTAAACATTATTTTTTATTGATTATAAAAGTAATAAATCTGTAAGATATTCAAATAATTTAAAAATATACTTTTAGGAAAAGCATTTTCCTTACAGTCCCATTCTACAGTGATATCAATAGCAAACTGACATATATCTTTTCAACTATCTCTTTCTGCTTATGAAACTATACACTTATAGTTTTTATTTAAAAAATGAGATTACATTATACATATTGTTCTATAATCATCTTATTTGTGAACATTTAGATTATTTTTAATTCCTGGTTATTACAAATAATGCTGCAATGGCTATCTTTCAACAGAATTAAATTGCATATATATCAACCTAAATAGAATACCTGTTATAACGATCAACCTCAACATGTTAGCTTTTTAAGACAAAATAACTTAATGCTTATTCATATCACAGCCTAATACAGGCTGGTGAGCAATGGTGGTGATGGACTCTGCTCCACGCAGTCATTCAGAGACTCGGGCTTCTTCATCTTATGACTCCACTCTTTCGGTCTTTGACATCTTCTGCATTCTGCTTATGGTTGGAGAAATCAAGAGAGCATAGAGAAGGCCCATTCATTCATTCACAATTACCTCAGCTTGGAGGTGACCTATATCACTTTCACTCATATTCCATATGGAATAACTTGCCATATGGCTCTATCTATATACAAGTTCAGGTGCATACCAAGGAGGAAATGAGAGCACAGGTACTAGAGAGCACTAACAGCTCTCATAATATGTTCACAAACTTTCACCATAGGATAAATTCATAAACACGGAATTGCTTAGTCAAAGGTTATGATGATTTTAATTTTGACGATGTCAAACTATCCTCTGTGGAAGTCAAACCAATTTATATGCTACCAATATATATAGTGTGTTAAGAGAGTCTTAGTGTCTTAATATAGTGTGTTAAGAGTGTCTCTTACCACACATTTTGTCAACACAAGGCACTTTCATTGTTTTAAGTATGTGTCAATTTGAAAGATGAAAGGTATTATCTTGAAGTTTTATTTTGCATTTATTTATTAGTGAGGATATGTATTTTTTCATAGGTTTTAAGTCATGTACATTTCTTTTGCTAAATGCCTGTTCTGTCCTTTAGTATTTTCCTTTTGGGTTGTTCATCTTATTTATTGATTTATGGTAGCTATTTATAAATATTAACTTTTGTCATATATTACAAATATTTCCACATAGTTATTATTTTATGTTAATTTTATAGGATCGTTTGCCATACTAAATTTTCATTTTGTACATGTAGTCTAACGTGAGTTTTTCCATTTATGGTTTCAGACTTTACCGTCATACTTAGAAAGTCCTTCCCAAACAAATATTTTTCTTGTATTATTTTTGTGACTTTATTTTCTACACTTGAAACTTAGTCAATGATCAATGTACAAAACTTGGAAAACAACACAAAGAACAATAGAAAAAAAAAAATCACTGGCAATCCACCACCCAAAGATAATCACTGTAAATATCCGGTGTATGTCTTTTTGCCTACTTTTTACCACTATGCATGACCATCCAGCTGAAAAGACAATATCCATACACCATTTTCTACATCGTGATATGTTCCAAAAATGCCTCAAGGTAACTAATCTAAGTATGTTCTGTGAATAAACCGTTTGAAAAAATTTTGAGTTTTGCTTAGCTTTTTTAAAACCTAAAAGGTATTTATCACATAGGAAAAAACTCAATTGACAACGTGTATGAATGTGAAATTGTAAGTAGAACGTTTTGTTATTGGTAATGTAAGTAATGGGAGAAAGTAAATTCAAAACAATAACTGCATGTGATTTTACTGTTATTACATAGCTTATCCTCACTAGGACAAAAGTTTTTCTCTTCTGATTCCAAAAACTTTTTTACAAACCTTTTATTGTGAAATATTATTCTATATCTACTTTTAAAATGAGGAAACAAAATAAATAGTAAGCAAGCAAAGTTGGAAGTTTTTAGGAGATTACACCTAAAAGTAATCACACATTTTTTATATATCTGTAACAATTATATCCCTTGTGTAAGCATCCTTGCCCTTTCACAGATTTCTCCAGGTAATTTATTTAATGGAATATTGACATAGGATATATTTCCCTTTTCCAATATACCCAGGAATCCCTGAAATACAGAAGCACTCTTAACAGTTATTTTAATCAATGTAAGAAACAAAATTTAGTATCTCATACAATATTACATTGAGGATGTTGATGACATGCAATCAAACCTTAGCTTGTGAAGCCCACTGTCCTGCCCCCAAAGTCATCATTGTCCTGAATAGAATTCTAAGGTGACGCTGAACTTTGCTTCCCTTTGGGAACAGCATTTCAGCTTCCCAGGTCTCAATTGCATTTCTGGAATATGAAAAGTCACCAAAAATTCCTCCTCACTCTCCCTAGCCTCAGTTGAAACTTCATTTTTACTTTGTGGACACTGGCTCCACAGTGACTTTACTTTGAGATCACTTTATTTTCTGGGTTGTGAGAAGCTGCACACAGTTGAGACAACTGTCAGTGCCTAACATCCTTTTCTACACATGGCTGAGGTAACTGAATGGAAGAGAGAGATCGCAAACTCTTTTGTTCTTCTATGATTTTTTTCTGCCTCAGCTTGAATCATAGTACTTGACAACTGGGTCCTCCATTCTTATCTTCCACTTTATTAAATCTTCTGTTGAATCACTTTATTCAAAATATGGTATAAACTTATTTTTAGAGAAATAATAGCTATAACTTAAAAAAATTTTTTTAAGATGACAGTGATTTTCATTGGTTGCTCTAAGAGAGCGATAGAATTCCTCTTGAAGAGAAAACTGCTCTTTTGTTTGGAAAACCATTTAACAGGCTTTTTAACTGAGTGAGGATAGACCCCAGGAGAGTCTGAATAGGAGAGAGTGAGCCTAAAGGGGAGCCAAATTTCCCTGCATCATAAAGTTACAGGAATTTTGGAGTGATTCCTCCCACCACTGCAGAGCTGTGGAGGGTCAGACCATGAAAGAAGGATTGAAAACAAAAAGCTTTCTCAGAATCTAGAGAGCAGGCTCCAGAAATGCATAGTGAGAAGGCTGCCAATAATGACTCCTCTAGGTGGAGATCTCAGATAACTTTAGCAATAGTGCTGCCCAGTGTTCAATTTTAAGTGGTTCCTTGTTTTGTGATATCATTCCCCTGTATTATACATATAGAACAATAAAATATAATTGTTGCTACACACAACTTTGTCACAAAAAAGAGAGTGGTGAGTCCAAATTTTGAAGCAAAGCAAACCAGAATGGCCCGGGACAGCATGTAGGAGCCATGGATAGATGGAGAGAAGAAATGAAGAAAAATAAGAAGCAAGAGTTTGGAGCAAGAAAAAAATGAGAACTAAGTCTCAATTCCAGAATCTAGAGAGGAACTGGAGAACACGTTAGACTTCTTACATTATGTAAGATGGTTATTAAAAATAGAAAGTGGGGGGTGACCTCAGAATGATAGAGGAGTTAAAGACTCCGAGTTATATGGATAATCTTTATATAGACTACTATATTTTCTCACTATTTAAAAAACAATAGGCTTGAGCATTTACTGGCAGTGACCTACACCAGAGAAATAAGTACAGAAAGTGAGGAAGGGCTGTTCTCTGCAGTTTGTCCCATTAAAGTATGACAGTGAAGGGAGGAAATCTCACATATAATTGATTATAATCATGATGAGAAAAAGTTCAACAGATACTAATTGTGCAACATCCAGAATTTTAATAACACCCAAAGACTTTATTGAACTGATTCATTTTAATATTGTCATGTGTTCCTTTATTTCTTTTGGGGATCTTCGTAGGCATAGCCACCCCATACTCTGTTTCCACAATAGTTTAGAACAGCTTTGCAAGCAATGCTATGCCCAGTTCCAGACATAAATTCATCTGGCAAAACCTATAATGTACATTCACCTTCAAGCATGAAGGAATGAATGGGTTTTTTAGCAGAAATATCAAGGCCAGGGCTCCAGTACAAACTCCCTCCTCAGCCTTCTCAGTATCCAAGACATTTAAAATTTTTGATCACTGAAGTATAAAATATTGGGGGCCAGGATTAGTTGGTGATGGCTCAGGAAAAAAAGAGATTGTATTTCTTTTTTCTCTAGAGCAAAACAGAATTCATCTGAAAGAGGAATGGAGAGAGAGAAAAAAAGTGATCTGAGATCTGATGTATTTCTTTTCATCCTACTTCTACTCTGTCTGTGAGAGCAGATTGTTCTGGAAAAGTCAACTAGAGGTACCAGGTCAAAGGCTGATTAGAACAGGTTTCAGGCTTAATATTTTGAACTAAGAAGGAACACTAGAGCATATTGGTGAGCACTGCTTTTTAATCTGCTGAGTTTTCTTTAGATAATGACATTTCAGCTTGCGTTGTGGCCTCTTTAGCTCATGGTCAATGCCTCTCTGATGTTTCACCCAAAGGTATAATTATATTCATCAGTACACCATCTTGGTCTGTTGAGACCTTAATATTGTTCTCTAGAAAAAGGATAATCTAATCACTCGTGCCATTTTACATATATATAGTCATAATGAGATATATATACATATATAATTTTTAATTAAAAGGCCTCCTCCCACCTCCTTGATAGTACCAAACTGCTCTTTGCTACCCAAATTTTTCTTATGTCATTGGCTCTTTTCTTTGTAGATGAATTCAATATAATTATGGGAATAAAGCTCTTTCCGAAATTAGGAAAGCCCTCCAAAGTTATTATCCCTGTTGCCAAATGTGAAACCTGTTTAATTCTGCAACAAAACCACAACAGTGATGTTGATCTTAGAAAGTATCTTTCAGAATGTATAATCAAGGCAAATTACTACCAGATTTCCTTAGTTTTCAGTGAGGTTTCTCCAGTGATCCCAAACAAAGACCTGTTAAATAGAATCATAGGCCCAAGATCATAGAGTCAATTGGCAGATATGTCATAACTCTAAGGAGTGTGTTCTTTCTCCCACTTTCTTTTTGTTCCATTCATCAAACAATTTAATAATTCCTAAAAGAACATATTGTGCAGGATTTTGTTGAACATAGGTTTTCAACTTCCTTAGGTTAAATACCAAGGAGCGCAATTGCTAGATCACATGGTAAGAATATGTTTCATTTAGTAAGAAACTGCCAAACTGTCTTCCAATTGTACCATTGTTCCAATGGTACAATGTACCATTGTACATTCCAACCAGCAATGAATGAGAGTTTCTGATGCTCCACATTCTCACCAGCATTTGCCGTTGTCAATGTTCCAGATTTTGGCCATTCTAATAGATGTGTATTACCTTGTTTTATGTTTATTTTCTTCCATCTTTTTTTTCTATTCTACAACTTAAATAATTTCTATTGATTTATATCTAAATTCATTGACTCTTTGTTCTGCTAACCCTGTATAGACCTATCAATTTTTTATTTCAGTTACTGTTCTTTTCAGTTCTAGAATTTTCATTTGATTATATTTTAAGTCTCCATTTCTTTCCTGAGATTTCCTATTTGATCACTCAATGAAGATCATATTTTTGTTTGATTCTTTTTAACATAATTTTCTTTTAGTTATTTGTGTGTCTAGTGATTAAATATTGAACATTGTGGACAACACATTGTACAGATTCTAGATTCTATAATCATCCTCTGAAGTGGGTTGGTTCTTAACTAAGCAGGCAATTAATTTACTGGTTGATCACTTTAACTTGCGTAATCCTGGGGTTCTGGTGTTTTGCATTGTTACAGTAGGTGAATGGATCAATAAACTGTGATACATCCAGACAATGGAATATTATTCAATGATACAAATAAATAAGCTCTAAAGCCATGAAATATGTGAATGAAACTTAAATGCATATTATTAAGCAAAAGAAGCCAATCTGAAAAGTTTACAAACTGTATGATTCCAACTATACGACATTCTGGCAATGGCAAAATGACAGAGACAGTAAGAAGATTACTAGTTTCTAAGGGATAACTAGGTGGAATACAGATATTTAGGGCAGTGAAACTATGTGATACTCTAATCATGGATACATGTCATTATAAATTTGTCCAGATCCATAGACAGTACAACAACAAGAGTAAACAGTAATGTAAACTATGGAGTTTGGGTGATAATGATGTGTCAATGTGGGTTCATTAATTCTAACAAATATTTTCCCCTCATGGTAGACATTGATAATGGGGCCAATATGCATGTGTAGGGGCAGAGAGTATGTGGGAAATCATTGTACATTCTGCCCAATTCTGCTGTAAATCTAAAACTACTCTAAAAAGTAAAGTCTATTTAAAAATAAAACTAAAAACAAATTAAAAAATCGTCAGGGACCTATGAGACAATATCAATCAGCCTATCAAGAGAGCAACTGCTCTCAATCCCTGAGGAAGAGAATAATATAGGAATAAACTCAATTTGAAGAAATAATGACTCAAAACCCCACACTTGAAGAAAAACACTGACTTACAAATATAAGAATATCAATAAGTCCCTACGGGATAAACATAAAGAAAACCACACCAAGGCACATCATGGCCGAACTGCTAAAAACCAAAGATAAAGAGGAAATCTTGAAAGCAGCCAGAGAGGGGGCGGGAAAAAAAAATTTGAAAACAAATTATCATATCAGAAACAATGGAGGCCAGAAGACAATGAAATGACTTCTTTAAAGTGCTAAAAGAAAAAAAAAGTCAACCCAGAATTTCATATCCAGCAAAAATTGCCTCCACAACTAGGAATTAAAGAAAGATATTTACTGAAAAATTAAAGCTTAGAGATTTGTTTCCAGCCTGCCTGAAGGATATCTTTCAGGTCAAAGAGAAACTTGCATCTATAAAAGAAAAGAAGAGCAACAGAAATAGTAAATAAGAGAAGATAGGTGGCTGAAATATAAAGAGTTGGACCAATTTCCTGAGGATCATGTTAAAGATAGAGATCATCAGAGAATTTAAGTTCCTAGACTTTTGATCTCAAATTACTTCTACTTAAGAGTTAACTGTCTTAGTATCTGGCCCTTGTGATCAGGATGGCGCTAAAAGTTAACAGGTTTAAATTAAACCATTTTGTCCAATGTTGCCTGGGAATTTACCATTTAATTTTATTTAACAGTGAATATGAAGAGTTCAGAGTCTAGTCACAGTTCCTGTCTACATGCTATTGGCCAATAGAACAGGGCTATAATTCAGAGTTAAATTGCTGATTGCTTCCACAAATGCTTAGTAAAAGAGTCTGACTCATTTAATGTGTGTAGAATTTTACACTACTCATCTCAGTACATTTTTGAAAATTCTTCTATAAGCCTGAAATAGTCATAAGATATTTTAACTTATAAAAAGAAATGTAGGAACTAGTACATTAACAGATTTTCCTCTAATGTGTAGTCAGAGTTATCCCCTTTAAGTACTTAATTTTGCTTTAAATACAAAACAAAATTAATCAAAGTTCATCTGCAGAATCTAATAAGAGTTCAATATTTTTGTTTCATTTTTTAAAGTCCCCACTATTTTTTTGTTTGTTTGTTTCCTTTATTCATCCCGATAATTCCAGAATAACTTTTCTCTTCTGGAAAAAAGACAGATAGAAGTCTAAGAACTACTTTATTAAGGATATAACCATACTTAAACAAACAAACAAACAAAACTCAAAGCAAACCTTAAGGTGTTTTATATTAATGACAGCCAAATATTTTATAATAAGCATAGAGGTATTTTACTGCTAAGACAAATCAAAACCAAATGTCCTGGATTCGGAAGGCTGTGAGGCTCTTTGAGATGGGAGAGTATAGGAATTGGCAAGAATCCTATATTTACTGGGGTGGGGAGGAGACTACATTAGACCAATCAGATACTGAAGCATAAAAAATTGAGCACTGGAAATGAATAGAGTACAGATGTCATACAGAAATCAAAATGCATACTTTATGAGCCACTATAAATGTAGTACTTAAAATGTAGTTGGAAGGCTATGGGGAGATCATTTGAAAACAAGGAACATTAAGCAAATGTTCAGAATTGGTGAGGGGAGTGAGAAACCTCTTCAGATATTATCATAATTTTCTATAAATTTCTAGTGGCTCTGATAGTTACAGAGTTATTTACATATTTTTATGCTCTGAAAATTAAGTGATACCATTTTTATTTTTCTGTTAATTTAAGAAAAGAACTAATCAAAGATCATTAGAAATTTTTTGAACTAGACACTGATACAAATTTTTAAAATTCTAATTACTAAAGATCAAAATCAAAATCCTCTATATTTTTAGTTGGCAGAGTAGATGAGCACAATAAACAGCTTATACATTTTCATGGGTTGTATATTAACTAAAAATACTATTAACAAAAACCAGTTTAACCATCTATAGTTTTAAATATATTTACATGTCCAATTCAACCCTGAAAACCCACTAAAACACAAATTCAGATTGCAATCCAGTACAATGCAAACCAGCCACAAAAGCCTTCTAATGATCTTTGATTAGTTCTTTATTAAATTCATCAAGGGAGCAAAGAAAATTTAATAATCTTCACCAGTTGTCATCTTTCTGATTAGAGTTTTGATTAGAACTTTCAGCTTTTATTTTTCTCCTTGCTAGACTTTGCCAGAGCGTTGCTATTGCTTCTACTTGAAGAAGAAGAGCAGGCAGATGGAACATGCTAAATACTCCACATTTGTTAATATTCCCCGGATATGCATATCAAGAGTTCACTGAAGGAGAAAGTCAGGAGTTCTCTGCATATCCCCTCCCCACCCCCTAGCCAGCCTCTTCATGTGACAAAACATTTCTTGAACTTTCTGCTTTCACCAGCTTCTCGTCCAGGAATGCATTTTGCTTGCCTTTGACAGTTATTTCCCCCAAGGGATGAAACTGATTTTTCCATCCTGTTAAATTTACAAAGAAAAATCATACTGGGGGTTGGTTAGTGATACTGTATACATTTCAATGTGTGAAAGCAAAGAGATTACAGGAGCTGCCATCCATAGGTATTTGAGAAATGCCCATTAGATTGTTCAGAATAAAGGACTCTGAAAGGTCACTCAGTCTGGGATAAAGGAGTGAGATGAACAATAATGATGTTTACATTTTTCTTCCTCATACAGCATGCGGGAGAATAATGGCATTCAGATTTCTATATAGCACATTTCTTCTAGTATTCACAAATATCGCCTCAATTATTTTTCTATCATTGCTGAAAAGTAGGAAATGTGTAGCTATTATCATCTCTGTTTCCTATTATATTATATCATACTATTTTAGTACCTGCTACCTGAAAAGAAGGGCAGCTAGGTAGTGTGTCTATAATCACACTCAATCACCATTAAACCTCAGCACTACAGAGAGATAATAGGAAGAAGGTAAAAAGAAATAATAAAAATGCAAAACTAGGAAATTCTTAACATACAGAAAAGATTATGTTCTAAAAGTTCATTTATTAGGCTATTATGTGAAACTCAAAAATCTCTATTTCCATATAAACAATATTATAATTGGTGGTTAGGTTCCTAGGCCAGCACTTCACAGCCTATTTATTTATGTAGCTAAAAATACAAGTACTACCAAAATTACATCAGCATTAAACTATCCCATTAAAATATATGATATTTTAACTATATAGAAGTTTAAATAAACTTTTATAGAATAATCTAGTAATCAAATGTCTCTTCATAGCCCCAACTCAGTATTTTAGGCACGGTAACATTTAGTGATGCTGTGGCGACAACTCAAGATCTGGGAAATTCACAACCACAAACTCCCAAGCAAGCACAGGACCCTCAGAGGAACTGACTGAAAGCCTATCAAAGAAATGATTTTCCCCTTTACTTCACAAAGCCACAATGGATATTGGGCAGTCTGGAAAAAGGTAACTAGGTGTCAGAAAATTCTTTGATCCAGGATCCCAGGGCAAGATCTCTTCCTTTTCACTTCAAACATCTTGCAGGTTTCCGATTCCAATAGGTTCTCTCCAGTTAATTAAACTGGAGGTTATTATCAAAATATACTGGGTGTCAGGCATCACAATGCTAAACAGAATACTAAAAATATTAATTTTAAGTTCTAACAAGTTATAATTAAATGCAAGTAACATGTGAAAAATATAGTACATAATATGTTAGGATTAAGGTATTTTTAAAGGGTGTCAGAACTGTCTAGTTTCATCAACTCCAATGAGCAAATGAAAATCTAATATAAGGAATTGGTTAATCAGTTGTTAAACTAATTGGAATTCTTGTTCAAAACACTAAACTGAGGTTATTCTTTCCTTGTTGCTATTGAGAAATTAGTTTGAACTCAAACTATATTCATTATGTATTAAGCACATCCCATTTGCAAAAAAAAAAAAAGATACACATTTCCAAAATGAAATAAGCATAAATAACACCCTCCCCAACCTCAGAGAATCTCTAGTCTATTGAAGACACAAACATAAAGTTGAACATCTCAAAAACTTCCCATTCCACAGCATAAGCATCATCTCTAGGCACATTTCTACATTCTAGAACCTAATGGTCCTAGATTTTTTGCAAATCTCTTTTATATCAGTTAATGCATACTACCATAAGTGTTGCCACTTGCCTACAAGCTCTTAACGGGCAAGGACTGTGTTTTATTTATTGCTGTATCTTCAGTGCCTTGCATAGTGCCCAAACCATAGTTAAGAAGTCAATAAGTGGAGTGATAACACTTTTCCCAACTCTTTGTTTTCTTCCATGAGCATAGAGCTTCACTAGCTATAATACTCCTGGCTGCTTTTCCTCTCTTAGCTGGCTCTTCTGCTTTATTTACTTTGTACAGAAATGGGGAGGGCAAACAGATATTATTTACTGCTTCCCCAAATGCATCCAGATCTTTAGATGGAAAGATGGATAGAACATATAAACAAATTAACCTGCCCCACATTTCTACTTCACTTTAAATTGTCATTGAATATATAATCACCAACTAGAGCAAGAGAGCAAACACCTCTAAACTTCACAAAGCTATTCTGGTCAGAGCAGATGCCAGAAATAGACAAAAGAGTTTGGGAGATTTTGATTGTATCTGAATCCATTTGTTCCACTCTCTCACAAAGGAATTTGTGTCCTTACACACACGCACACACACACACACACACACACACACACCCCAAAACTCATTAGAGATCCTAGACACCATTAATAATGATAATATATATTCACAAATGTTTTCAAAGTATGTCATTTCTGTAATCGGCATAAGTAGACCTTTAAGTGCTATTCTAATTTTATATTACAATGACGTATTTAGGACACATCATCCATAAATTTAAAACTTAAATAATATTTGTAAATGTACTATGTTTGCACCACAGCTGAGTTTTTAAATGTTGCCTCTCAGAGTCAACATGTGAAACTGGAAGACCTCTGACTGAATCAAACAGATTCAGTTCCCTCTACTACTAATCCAGTTATGTAATTTGGGACAGACTTCTTATTTCCCTGTGTCTCTGTTCCTTAATGTGTAAAATAAGGGGTCAGCTAGATAGTCTCTTAAGTCCCTGTTTTTGCTCTGAAGTTTTATAATTCCAATATAATTATGGTAATTATATATTTTAACTGCTGCCCTAAGCTATTGTTAAAACCTTCTTTCTTTTTAAAAAATCTGAGTTTCTTCCAACATTATTTTACTCTAGTAGACAGTGTTCTAGTTATGCTATTCATAAAATTTGGAGGGATTCTAACTCCATCATATATATGATTAAGAAATAACAAAGAATGTCTGCAGCCCTGTAAAAAAATTGGAAAAAAAATAATATACTAAAATATTACAATCGATAGCTTATTAAACTACCAATAATAGGTTTTAACAGAAGAAATGTAAAGACATGATGGTTTAGTAAAGAAGGAGTATGTTTTTGTATAGGTAAAGATAATAGTAATGGAACCAACTGGTGGTTAAATTCCACTTTCCAGAACATAAACAATGTGGATGAAACTAGTCTGACAAAAAGTGTTCTACTCAGCCAAAGTCGTACAGAGAAAATATCATGATAGAAAATAAGCCATTCCACAGTAACAGTTTTGAGCATTAGGTGCGACAATATTATTGGCAGGAACTTTACCTTCAAGCTACTGGCCTCACTGGAACTTCAAAATTACACAATTCACCTGCCTGGGAATGTACAAGCCATCAGCAGGGAAGGAGGGGGCGTCTTTTTGTGAGAAAGCATGACTTTTTTTAAGGTACATTGTGAAATGGCTTGGCAGAATCTTGGCGTGTAAATACTGAGGTTAGCGTATTCTTTGTTGTAGCTCTACAGAATGTTAAGCACTGTATTTTTAAAATCTTAACATTTTAGAGTGCTTAAAATGAGTACTCTTCCCATTTAATTGGAGCCTTTTTTCCCCTCTGATGGGCAGACTATGAGGTTTCCTAAGTGCTTTCCCTAAGTCTCAGAATCAAATAGATTTGATTGGTTCTTTCCTTCGCCAGCTTATTTTATTGTGTTGGTGATGACTTGGCTTTTCCTGTAACCCTGGGAGAAAGGGATTTGTTTACACTCTCCTGGGCTTTGGGAGGGGACTTAGGAAGAAGGCAGCTTTGGCTAATATTGAGAAGTTAGGATTTGGTGGTGAAGTTACATAAAAGGACCACATTTTACCCAGGGCTGAACACAACTGGCGAAGTCAACCAACTGTGTTTGATGCAGGAGTTAAAATTGACTCAATCTTCTTTGTGAATGAAATTGTATTCTTTCCCTGTGTTCTGGAAACCCAGTTAGAATAAGCCATTTATAATGACATACTTAATCAGGGCATCTGTAGAGGTTATGAAGAGGTGTGTGAAGAAGGCAAGAGAACTAACAAAACAGGAGGAAATGGCCCAGTTAACTACTTCCATTCCCTGTAACTTATTAGAAAATAATTAAGATTCCAATATAAAATATATTGGTGAAATAGTAATAGGATTAATCTTCTACAAAGAGGAGGAAAAGGATTGAAATAACTTTGTGCTCAGCATTTCTGGGTTTCAAGTGGTCTGTCTTACTGAGGCACTTGTTCTAACATTCAGGAGGTTAACCCTCTCAGCCACAGACCTAATCAGCCGTGAAAGTCATTCTATCCCACAGAGAGAAAGAATATGATGTATCCACTATTATCTACCTTAGAATTCATGACCAGATTATCTGAATTGCCTGTCCTAACCCAATTTGTCAGTCACTATAAAGTTCAGATGATGTTTTCCCAAATGACAACTCTGTGAGGAGAACTGCAATTTTAACTTTGCAGTACAGGCAACGATGTTTACATTTTTGTCCATGTTAACTCTTCCATTCCTCACAGAATGGCAGAAATTTAGAAAGAAAACCACCAGAAAATTGGCAGTCCCTCTACAGTTACCTCCAATTGTTCGCTATTAGACAATACAAAGATTATCATAGTTTCTCTTTTTTGCTTGATACATGAATATGACTATTAACCCAAAGATAAAAGTACATTCCCTAGTAACCACAGAGATACTTTTGGAACAAATGCACTGATGAAGGAAATTTCTCCTAGGTGTATTAACTGTTAAAAGCTAACGGAGAACAGTACATGCAATATGAGTCTATTGACATAAAAACTATGGAAATGTATATATTTCCAACTAAAAGGATACAAATCAACACTCGAGATACTTTTACTTTGTCAGGAATATTTGAATTTTTAACAAACAAAATGAATTACTGTGTTACTTGCACTGAAACAAAAACAATTTATAACATATAGCACTAAAACTTTAGACATAGCTGAGAATTAATAACTCATACATACTTTTCTCTGCTTGGCAGCATTATATTAGTCATTATCTTCTCTGTAGCATATTTTATTGAAAAGACATCAAGGACTTAGGCTGTCTGAAGTGAAAGGAAATTTGTGCATGCTGTCACTTTACAGTATACCTAGACTACTCCAGTATACCATCTAGTGTTAAATCATGCATGCAATAAACACTGGATGGATGCATGGACAGACAGATGGATAGATGGACAAAGCAGTAATACTAAGACCTTCTGAATGTACCATTCCTCTTGGCTGACTGATAAAAGAAAGATAAACAGTTTGGGATGGTAGTTCTTTTGAGCAATTTTGGTTTTACAGCAGGTTTAGAATTGCTAGTTTTTACAGTGCCTCTGGCTGCAGTCGAGAGAGAATTTTGATCCTGTTCACTGATAGCTTTTCAATATTTGATATGCTCCACAAGTCACAAAACCACTAAGCAAATTTTCAAGAGTTTTCAAAAGCAGTGCGCCCTACAAAAATTCTATTTGCCTCACCAAATGTGAAACTTCCTCCATGGCTTCTTCTACTGCTCCAAATCACTAGTTTCATTATCATCCTGCAACAGATATTCAGACTCTATCAATTCCTACAAAAACAAAAAAGAGAAAATAAATAGATCATGGAACACTTGTCTGTTTCATAAACCTCCTCAGCTGAAAATATAGTTGAGTTAAAGGAAAGGTAATTGGTAAAATACCTAAAACATTTCAACTTTACTTTAAATTATTGTGGTAAATGTCTTTCTTTTTGACCCATCCTTAAATTTGAATCTTTTCTCTTTGAGATTAGAAACAAAGGATTTATTTTAAAGATTTATTACATTAAGAACATTTAACATGAAATCTGCCCTTTTTAAACAGATTTTTAAGCATACAATACAGTATTGTCAACTACAAGCACAATGTTGAACAGAGTTTTAGAACTTATTCATCTCACATGACTAAAACTTTATACCCACTGATTAGTAGCTCCTTATTTTTCCCCTTCTCACTGTTTCTGGAAACCACTATTCTACTCTCTGCTTCTATGAGTTTGACTATTTTAGATTCCTCATATAAGTGGAATCGTGCCATATTTGTCCTTCTGTGACTGGCTTATTTCACTTAGCATAACGTCCTCAAGATGTCTATATATTGTCACATATTGTAGGATTTCTTTCTTTTTTAAAAACTCTCAATCTGTTATCATTATGCTGGGGGTAAATAAATGGGAAATGGTCAAAATATATATCATATCATACCACGCACAAACACACACACACACACACACACACCCCTATAGCCTTTAAGTCACCGGAGTGCTCATGGAATTAGAAAGACCACAAACCACAGGACTTGGAACAAACATGTATACAGGTTCTAACATTGGGGAGGGACAGCTGTGCATTGTGTGGTGAAGGCATATACATATAAACATACTACCCTTTTACTACCTTCCCTAAGTTTCACACATTCTTGCCTTTTCACTGCTTCCTCTAATGTCCTTTCATCATAGGCTTAACATAGTTTTATGAACTACTTCATCTACTTTTCATTTCTTCTACTTCCAGTCATGTTGCTTTTGACTTGGGATCCTAGAGAATGTTCCTTCATCAGCTGTGTGCTCTTGGAGTAGTCAATGAATCACTGTGACTCCTTACCTGTAAAATAAGGATGTTAGCCTGGATATATTGAGGTTACTTCCAGGTCTAACATTTGATATTTTCATGCCTTTTGTAAAAGAATTATTTCAGATGTAAACAACAAAATTTCTCACCCGTTAGTGTCCTATCTCTTACCTTGCCAATGGTTTCTCTAATAATTACTGGCAGACCTCAGATTATAGATTATTCTCACAAACTCTATCTCAATAGTTCAGATGCTCTGAAGTGTCCAATGATGATTGAATCCAATCAAGAAAACAAGCCACTGGCTCACAGTCACAAAGATTAAAAGATAACATAACATATGTGGGAATGTTATAACAGATTTCGTTACTGATAAATGTTTACCTTAGTTACATCACCACCAAAATGGTAATAGCAGCAAAGGGTTAGGAGACATATACAGGCTCAGAATTGTGTGAATTCATCTTTAAGATAGTTTTACTTAATAAATCTTTAAGGACTGTGATGCTATGACTATAAATATATTGCTCCGGTTTTAGAGGGAGATACCTGGGACTGGCTTCCACATTCTAATCAAAAGAAGATATGACATCACCTGAAGAAATAAATTTCCTGTGACATTAATTTTATCAACATTAAGTACTAATACTATGAGAATATCATCCTTCCATTTATTTATATTGTGAAAATATTGTTTGATGTCTATTGACAGCAATGCAGAACTACTCAGTAATTTAGTTAAAAAGATGGGGACATGAGGTAATAAGGAAATACATAGATTGTGGCAACCAGTGTTTTTAAATTATTTAAATTTAAATTGTCAAAAAAAAATAAATAAATTTAAACTATCTAAATCTGAAAACTGATAATCAATAAATCTACAAATGTCTAAGTATAGAGTGTTGTTTTACAAAAATACTTTTAATTTTAATCCATTTTTAAAATTTTACTGGGAAATTTTCTAATTTAGCATAATGAAAAGAATGACTGGTTTTTAAAGTGTGGTTGAACAGGCTAATTCCTTTTATAAGAAAATAACAACTGAATACAAGCCTAGTTCAGGATTCCAACTTTGAAACTGTGTGAAATCTTTTCTACCAATGAACACTGAAATTTATTCATAACTATTGATATTTCTCTTTTCAAACAAATGCTTTAAACTCAATGTTTTTATAGCCCCTTTCTTTACAGCTTCATAAATAAAATCTCTACTTCCATGATGGATATTTAGTAAAAATATATATCTCATCTACATCATTCTATGTATATGGCCTCTACATCTTAAGAGTACAGGTGGAAATCGTCCATAGTAAATTGTTCCTGTCTACAGTTTCTCGAATATTTCAATGTTCAATTAACCATAGTTTAAATTAATCAGAACATCCAGAAAATGAACACTGGTGAGACTGAATGAGGCAGAAAATTTGATTGTGTTATACATAAAATTCAGCTATTCAGTGAAATTCTCCATTTGTGGTAATTCCACTGTCCTGATTACAATTATTTCATCTATGTGGTGCATATATATTTTAATCTTCTCCTGACACTGTCTGTTGTTATAAATGAATTTGTCTTCCCAGCTGTTCACAAATACATTTGCATTATTGAGGTCATGTCTGACTATAGGGCTTGGTTCCATGATTTAAACAATACTTAATCTTAGCTCCTGGTATTATTTTTGCGTTAGATGGTAATTGATTGGAAATCCACTGACAAATAATAAAGATATCATTTTCTGTTAACGAGCTTGCCAAAGGGGGATTCGCATCTTTATATTTTTAAAAGAAACATTTCTCGACCTTGAATGCGTTGCTAAAACTCCCTTACATCATTAAACAGTCACAGTAGAATGTTAAGCTTTATAGTATTTAGTCAAAAGCCCCTCTAGGTTTGGGCAGATTCTCTAAAATCAGGGCCCTGATATGTTTTCAGCCCATGTGGTCTTGCCCTCTGGAAGTTAGTCCACTTCTGTTATATTCTGCACCCATATTTTCCTTCTTCTTTTCTTCATTTCTCTTTTCTTTTCTTTATTTCTCCCTTCTTTCCTTCCTTCCTAATGCCGTCTATCCCTCCCTCTCCCTGTCCTTTTCTCCTGTCTTTCTTAATTCCTTAATTCCTTTTGTTGTTCATCATTCCTTTCTTTTTCCACTGGGTGTCAAAATTGCTATTTCCACTTTCCATTGTTGAAGCTAGATAGGGGAAAAGACGAAAAAGTGGAAAATTGCAACGTCAGCAGAGGAACAGGAAATATGTGGGGTGAGTGACATATTTTAGTGTCTCCTTTTAATTTATCTCTACTTATGCTTATTTTTATTTTCTATTTCACTCAATTTATATAACAAAACCTGAGTCAAGCCTTCTTGCTTTATGTTTTAATCTTGCTTCATTTTTCAATCCTTAAGCTACTATGTAAAAAAATTGTTAAATTTTTCTTCAAAAAGAAAAAAATGGCCATCACTTCTATTTTACTGAAATTTTGAAAAGTTTAAAAACATTTCTTTTTAAGAAACTTGACAAGATGTTGAATCAAAACCTAAATGTCCTTAGTACCAGTCCAAACTACAGATACAATAAAAAGATCAGCGGTTGGCAGGGATTCATGGAGGGGGATGGGAGGGATGAACAGGTAAAGCGCAGGGTAACTTTAGGGTGGTGAAGCTGTTCTATATGATATTGTAATGATGGATACATGACATTATGGATTTGTCAAACTCATATACTGTATAGCACGAAGAGAACCCTAATGTAAACTATGAAACTTTTGTTAATAATATTGTGTCAATATTGGTTTGTCAATTGTAACAAATATACCACACTAATGAAAGATGATAAAACAAGGGAAACTGTGAGGAGGGAAGAAGGAGTATATGAGAACTCACTATATTATCTGCTCAGTTTTTCTGTAAACTTAAAGCTGCTCTAAAATACAAAGTCCATTAATTTTTTTTTAAGTTCACATAGAATTGATTTCTGTGTATGTTCTGAACTAGGGACTATGATTATGTATATATGATTCTATATATACATGGCATGTATATTCATGTATGCGTACATATTCTATATAGATTGATATTAAATTTACTCAGCACTGCAGCAGGGAACATTTATCATGAAACAAAATGTCAAATGTCATATATACATATATCTCTTTCTAAATTTCTTGAATGTGTTGCTGAAATTCATTTCTTCACCTCTAATTCCTCCCCTGTATTCCATACTCATATGGCCAATAATCTACTAAACATTCGTACTTGAATATCTAATAAATAGACATCTAAAATATAACATTAAGACACAAGTATTAATTCTCATACCTCTGCCACTACACCTGCTCCTTCTGCTACCTTCACCGTCATATTCGTTGCTCCATGTTATACAAGATTACATGTCAACCTTATAATTGCTTCATGTCAAACCTCAGAGTCATCTTTGACTCCTCTTTTTCTCATATCCTACACCCAATCCAACAGCAAATCCTTTGGGCTCCAATTTTAAAAGATATCTAAAATTCAACTATTTCTCATTATGTTTGTTGCTACCACTCAAATCTGAGCCACCATCACCATTCAACTGGATTGTTGTGACAGCCTCCTAACAAATTTCTGTTTTCATCATTACTTGCCCCCCCTTGCAATGTACACATAATCTATTCTTTACCCAGCATTGTAATCATCATATCACTCTACTCAAAATCATCCAGTGATTTCTCATATTATTTAGAGTAAAATCCAAAATTCTAGAATAGGCTACAAGACCATCTCTAGTATGGACCTCTCGATATCTATATGATCTCATATTCTATTCCTCTCTCTCTTGCTTATTTTGCTCCAGCCACATTGGTCTCCTTGGTGAACCTAAAACATGCCAAACATGCTCCTACTTCTGGGTCTTTGTCCTCGCTGTCTCCATTGCCTGCAATGATCACACTCCAGATATCCATATGACTTACATCTTTCTCCCATCACATTTCTGTTCAAAAGTCATCTTTTTTATGAAGTCATTTCTGTCTATACTCTTATGTAAAATAGCACCATCCATTATTTTCAACCTTGTCATTCTGCTTTATTTTTCTCTGTAATACATATGAAGGAAAAAAACCCTGTATGCTAATTTTCTGTTTTCTCCCTTTCAGAATGAAGGCTCCTTGAGAGCAAGAACTTTGTTGATTAATGCCATATTCCCAGTCGCAGGGGGAGAGCCTGACACATAATAGGTGTTCACCAAATATATATTGTCAAATAAAAAAAACTTCTACTCATCCTTCAAGACTTCTTTCCCAGAGACTTCCCTGACCTACTCAAAAATAACAAAAAGAACTTTCTTCTCTCTTCAGACTTCTAGAGAATTTTGTTTTACATCTCTTTTATAAACCTCTGAAGATCTCTTTTCACTATGTGAAGATATCTTCTTTGTATTTGATTCCCTGGCACTTAGTATAACATCCTTTAACAAATATTTGATGAATGAATGAATGAATGAATGAATGAATTGACAAAAGGTCTATGTTATAAACATAATTATTGGGTAAATGGAATAAATCCTTCCATCTCTCACTCTTTTGTACTTCTACTCTTATCCTTCTTCCAACCACCACACCTGAACCCTGAAACTTGCTGTTACCATCTCCCCTAACAATGCCTTCTTATAGTCACATTTCCTTACTCCTGCCTCTTATTAATCCTAGATAAGCAATCTCAGGAACTTATTTTTAAAGTAAAATTATAAAATTTTAAGTCACTGAAGTTAAGCAGCACTGAAGTTTTGAATATCTAATAGGTAATTCTCATCCTGTCCTTTCTTTATGAAGAAAATGCTCTGCAATAAAAATTGGAGAAAAAAGACAGTGAGTGTCATGGGTAGCTTATGCTACCAATAGTAGCATTTCTTTAGACATTCTTAAGACATTCTTGAAATAAGAGTGATTTAAAATACAACAAATATTCAAATTCATGCACTTTCAACTTCATTATCAGCACTACTTTTATTACCAAAAATTATCATTGAAGCCTTGACATACCATAAGAAGCACACAGAAAATTTTGAGGTAAATGCCTCTGGGGAATCACAGATGCCGAGCCAAACATTACAGTTGTCAAGCAGTTACCCACAGGTGAGACACTTCTCCAGTGGGAATTGAACACCGCTTTCTTTAAGACAAGAGAGATTGCAGTACTGTGGAATATTAGAGCATGAAGCTCAAGAGACCAATTGACTTGATTAACGTCACTCAACAAATGGCCAGATCAGAACGTGAACTCATACTTGAACTCAACTTCAGATTCCACATAATGTGTGCTTTCTGCTACCTGCACACATGCACGCACACACACACACACACACACACACACACACACCTGTGAATTCTATCATATTAAGGTGTGTTTCCTTTTTTCCGCATCCACAATGGTAATAACAAGAAGTGAAAGCTCTTTCATTATAAAGTAAACGTCCATTTTCCTTCTTGATAGGTTTTCAGATTTTCCTCTAAAAGTATTTAAAAGTACTACTCAAGTTGTTCCTAGTTGTCTAGAATGGTTTATGCTGCCATTAGCTTCTATAGCACCATCATTAGAAAAATGGGCTGTACTTCTTCTTAACCCTCCACATACAGCCAAAATGGGGTTACTTTAAAAGGCAAGATGTCAAAAGCAAATAAATCCTTTGTACTATAATGAGCATAATGATAGATAATGGCTCTTATGTGCAATAAACAATGCCCAGCCCATAAACAGCCTTTCCACCCAGATACTCTATTTAATCCAATAATATATTCCAGGTAATTTGTGGAACTAGATGAGAAATTACCTTCACCAATAAGACTAACTGTGGAATTTACTAAAATATACCATGTCGAAAATAATGGAAGCAGAGTTTGCAGAAGTAAAATTATGGCATTAAAAAACCCCATTACATGAATTTATTTTCCAAGTGGCCTGCCTCGTAGCAGCTGTAGAGATGAGAGCATTGTGGCGTGGCTGATATTGTTTAAAAAAAAAAAAAAGACATACTAATAGTGTCTATGTTCCATGGTAGTCAGTGCTTTTGTGTTTATTTTAGGAACACAGATAATAATCCATACAGTCTTCGTCATCTGCCACCTGGAGTACTTCAAAACCCAACTGATCTCCCTGCTAACTATATTTCAGAGAAGAAACAGTAATCTTTGAAAAATGAAAATCATATCACATCATTCCTCCAATCTAACTACTTTACAGTTTCCCACCACAATTGGAATAACTTAAAATCCTGACCATACCATGTAAAACTCTAATAGCACCTGCCTTGGGCCTACCTCTTCGATATAGTCCCCTACTATTCTCCCTTGTTATTTCACACTGGTTACACCTGCTTTATTGATAATCCTTGAATATTCTAAGCTATTCCTGCCCCAGGACCTTTGTTCTTTCCCTGGAACTCATTTTGCATAGATTGCTTCCTTACCAGATTTAAGTATCTGCTTGTATACGGCTTCCAAGTTCTATTTCCAGCAATACAGCAGACTAGATACCTTGAAAGAAAACCTTCCCAGTATAGCTGAAAATGCTTGACAATATGTTTTTTAAACATTTTAATGAATATTTTAATGAATAGTATTTTATGTTTTATAGATGTATCTTAAATAGTATATTTTACAGTTCATATTAAATATATACCATGTATCTGATTTAAAATTTTAAATGTTCATCGATAAATCAAAAAAACAAGTGTTAGTGAGGAAGTGGAGAAAAGGCGACCCTCATACACTGTTGGTGGGATGGCAAATTAGTACAGCCACTATGGAAAACAGTCTGGAGGTTTCTCAAAAAATTAAAAATGGGTATGTCTTTTGACCCAGCAATTGCACGTCTGGATATTTTCCAGAGAAAACCAAAACAATAATTCCTAAAAATCTATACACCCCTATATTCATGGCAGCACAATTTACAATAGCCAAGATATGGAAGCAACCTAAATGCCCATTAACAGACAACTGGATAAAGAATTTATGGTTCATATATATAATAGAATATTACTCAGCTATTAAAAAAAAAATGCAATCCTACCATTTGCAATGACATGGATGGACCTAGAGGTTATTATGCTGAGTGAAATAAGTCACACAGAGAAAGATAAATACCATATGATTTCACTTAAATGTGGAATCTAAGGAACAAAAAGACCAAACTAATCAAAAACAGATTCACAAATATAAAGGACAATCTAGAGACAATAGCCAGAGGGAAAGGGTCTTGGGGGCTTGGGAGAATGGAATGAATGGTTAAAGTACAAATTAGTAGTTGATAGATGGTCATGAGGATGAGGAGTACAGCATAGAGAATGTAGTCAGCCGTAATGCAATGGCTAGGTGGAGAGTCAGAGGAGAGAAAGAGTAATTGGGGGGATCATTTCATAAACTATATAAATGTCTAAAAATGTACTGTGTACTTGAAACAAATAATAAAATAAAATTAGAAAAAAATTTTAAATGTTATATTAAAATAGAATGGTATATTTATATGTGATAGTATATTAACTAAAATGCTAGATAATATACTTTTAAAATATTTTTAATGTGTAGTTTAATGAAGAAGATTTTTTTAAAATCTCAGAAACCACAAGTTAAAGCAAAAACATTAATCTCAAAATATAAGAGAACACTGAAAACAATGTATCACTTGGGAGCAACTGCTGATCCCTAATGGTCTAGATCTGTGCTAACACTGTCACCACTTGCCACGTGTGGCTATTTGAATTTAAACTTTAAATAAAATTGAAAACTCAGTCTCTCAGTTGCACAAGCCACATTCCAAGTGTTCAATAATGATGTCTGGTGGTGGATACCATGTTGGACAGTATAGATACAGGACATATACTACAAAGTAAAAGTGATTTCAGCTGTCTTCTTGCCTAAGCCTGATCCAGTAGGGAGTCCTGTAGTATCAAAGCGCCAGATGGCTGTCCCACTTTGAGGCAAAAGGCTTAGCCTTTTTTTAAAAGACCCACACTGTATTTATTAATTCTTTACATCAAGTATCTTTTCCATCAACAGATTTTTAATTGGTGCTTTAGAGCCTTTTTAATGCAAATAATTTAGGCACTATTTATAAGCCTGATTGTTTTCATTGTTCATTTTAAGTTTTTCTATATTATAGTTCTAATGTGATCTTTCTTAATGTTTTACTATATTTATGCCCAATAGAAAATTATAGGAAATGTACCAGATATAAATATACTCATTACTGAGATTAAATCTCTATTAATATTTTGCTACATTCTCTTTAGAGTATCTTTATTTTCAGAAAGACAAAACGTTTGAAAGACAGCTACAGTCCCACCTTCCATTCTTTCTCCTCATCCCTATCTACCCAGTGGAAATTTCTTTCCTAAAATAGGTGTTATCAAACTCATACACATTTTGTTCTTCCTTTGGGTAAATGTCCTAAATGTTTGGTGCTATAACTATACTCAACATTTTTTTACCTACAATATTATGTTTTTGAGACTTATCCACATTGATACATTTAAATCTAGTTCATTCATTTTCATTCTTATGCTTCCCACTGGATCAAACTACAATATATTTTTCAATTACCCTTTTTATCTGACAGGTTTCCTTAGTCTTGTAACAAATACCAAATAATTCAGAAATAAACATCTTTGCACATGCCTCCTTGAACAAGAGTTTCTCCCTGATAAGCAAGCTCCCGAAGTAGAACGTTGAGTTTTGAGAGTACACATTGTCAACTTTACTTGGTAGTTCCAAATAGCTTTCCAGAGCAGTTATACCCATTTTCCCTCCCCAGCCATATTTATTTCTCCACATTATCACTAACGGTTAATATTATCAAAATTAATAATTTTTAAATATAAAATGTTGGGTCTTTGTTTTAATTTACATTTCAAATTACTAAAGAAGTTAGATGTCTTTACATATATTTGACATCTATCTTTCTTCATCTGTGAATTTACCATTATATCTTTTGACAATATTTCTCTTTCTGATAGTTTCAATTTCTAAAAACATTTTACATATTCTGGACATCAATATTTCATTGATAATATGAGCTGCAGCTCCCTTTTCTCAGTCTATGATTTGTATTTTCATTTTGGTCACCTTTTATTATAGAGAAGTTTTATGTTTTAATGTAGCAAATGTATCTATATATATTTTTTGCTTGGTGCTTTTTGTGTTTAAGTATTATATTCTACTAAGGGAATAAAAATTTTCTTCCATTTTTAGGTTAAAAATTTTAGCACTTCACCTTTGATATTCAGATCTTTAAACTATCTAGAATGTATTTTTGTGAATGATGTGATATAGAGTTCTAATTTTATCTTGTACTATATAATAGCCAGTATTCTCAAAATTATTTGTTACGTAGTTCATCATTTCCTACTGATTTTATCATGACCTTTCTCATATATAAAACTCTCAAATACACATTGGTCTGATTTTAGTTTCTCTATTCCTTATGAGTCTATTTGTCCATCTGGGCAAATACCTCATGGTTTTAAATAGTGCAGCTTCATATTACTGCCTAGTGTCTGGTAAAATGATTCATTACCTTTTATTGTTTTCTCTAGTCACCTTGGCTAAGGACTTAAGCGTTTGTATCCTGCCCCTCATACCAGTCAGTCATTGGTTACAGGCTGCCTTCAGGGTAGGAGGACCTGACTTTCCAGGCATTTCTGGCAAGGTGGCTCCTGGCGTCTAAAGGCAGTTATCTAGAGAAGTGCACATTTGTAAGCCATTAGCATCAAACACTCACAGCAGTGGGAAGACAGGAGCACTGGCCTAGCAAAGGGGATCTGGGTAGGGCACTAACAGTTTCTAGTACAGGTCTCAAAAGGAAATAGATGGCATGCTCAAATTTGGATAATTTAAAGATAGTGTATTTGCAAACAGACTATACAGGTGTGCTTGGGAATGGGTAAACTACAAGGGGTGGAGCTGTTACTATCTCTAGAGCTTCTGGGATGGAGGGGTAGAGTGGTTACCGGAACCAAGAAAGAGAGAGCTGCCTTGAGAGAAGCAATGGCTTTCATCAGTCTTAGGTGACTACTGGGGCTTGGGAGTGGGGGTCAGGGAAATGAATACCACGATTTTGCCCTCCTCTCTCCTTCTGATCACCTGCTGGGCCACTGTTTGCTAAACCCAATGGAAAGCCAGAGAAAGTTTTTAATATTGTGCATATAGGACAGCCCTTTGGAAAAGAGCTCTCAATGGAAAGGATGAAGAACAAATCTAGAGGGGCCAATGGACAATGTTCTGAACAAAGGCAAATAAAAGATGTTTCAGACAAGCAAATGTCACCTTCTCTGAACAGTCTTTCCAACCGTGCTACCTAAAATAATGTGCCCCAAGCTCTGTCCTCTGTCACTCCTTTGTTTTTCTCCAAAGCACTCTAATTTACACAATCATATTAAAACTTCCATGAAATAATGAAAAAAAGCAAACACATGAATAGGAAAATAGGCGAAGTACAAAAATTAATCATTCATCAAAGAAAAGTATAAATGTTTTAAAACTGCCAACAGTCTATATGTCTAATAACAGGAAATATCTTGTCAATGTTTCCCAAAGTGTGTTCCTTAGGGCACTAGTCTCATGAGAATCTGCTTGAAAAAGGGTTCCACAGTCAATCAACTGTGAAAATTCCCTTGGAATAAAGGGAAAAATTTACAAGCTAGGTTAACATGGTGTGATCTGTGATCAGGACAAAAGCTAAGACTATTTGAGTTCATAAGTGGGTCAAAAATCACGAATTTAGCCTCATTAGCCTTATGTGCCAATTATCGGAACTCACCAGTCCAACCATTAGAACTCACAGAAGCAGGTCGTCCAAGAATAGTCTGGCACCAGTTTCCCCACAAAATTGCTGTTTCCTGGTGGGTGAGGGGACAGACCCCTCTCTACCACATCCTGTTTCTGGAACTCTCTCCAGTAGAGCCAGTGCAGCAGGACATGCATGTGCCACACAGGTGAGAACAGCAGCCTGCCTGTAGGGATAGAGGGAGACAGCTCTGAGGCCAGTGAAGGCTCTGAGGGGTTGCTGTATCATTCAGTCTGGGTACGATTCTGACTTAGAGGTGTTCAGCCATGATGCCACAGATGGTAGCTTCACCGCATTGGCTCCTCAGCTAAGCACATACATCAAATGTCTGCCTGGTAAGTTCTGATGATTGGAACATAGAGCTAATTTAACCAATTGGCTAAGTAATTTAACCAACTTAACTGAAATTCATTTTTTTGTTATAAATAAGATGGTTCATTGTTTATTATTCATTGTGTAACAAATTACCTAATACTTAAAGGCTTAAAACCATGAACATTTATCTCATAGGTTCTGTGGGTCAGAAAGGTGGGCACAACATAGCAGGATTGCCCCTGGCTCAAGGCCTTTCATGAAGTTGCAGGCAA
The DNA here is from genome assembly GCF_902729225.1 of Pteropus medius. NCBI lineage: Eukaryota > Metazoa > Chordata > Mammalia > Chiroptera > Pteropodidae > Pteropus > Pteropus medius. The sequence continues at coordinate 1,145,061 of NW_024349799.1, read as the reverse complement.
GCTGTCAGCTAGGTCTGTGTCCACCTCTGAAGGCTTGCTAGAGGAAGGATCTGCTTCCAATCTTATTTATGACATTGGTAGGATTCAGCTCTTGAATCCTGTTTGGCTGTTGACCGAAAGCCTCCTTTGGTTCTCATTCATAGTGCAGCTCTAACATGGTAGCCAGCTTCTCTCAGAGTAAGCCAGAGAGAGTGCAAGAGAAAGCCTAAGAAAGAAGCCACAGACTTTTTGTAACCTAATATCAGAACTAACAACTCATCATTTTTGCCATATTTCATTTGCTAGAAGCAAGGCACCAGGTCCAGCTCACACTCTTAGGGAAGGGATTTCATAGGCAGAAATATCAAGAGGTGGGGATCACTGGGGACTATTTAGCAGCTGCCTACCACAGTCACTAATATAAAAAGCCTTGAAATTCTTAAGTGACTAAGACTTGCTAATAACCCCTTCTCTAACGGAGGTCTGTCTAACAGAAGGGATAGAGAAGGAGGTCAAAAAGAGAAACTGAATTTGTAAAATAGATGGGTAAATATACAACATAAGGGTTTTCTTTGTTTTTTGTTTTGTTTGTTTTGTTTTCCAATTTAGTTTGGTGAAGCTTCTCAATGACATGGGGAGGTTCTTGGGTTCCTGGGAAAGGAAAAGGGAATTGTGGGTGGGTAATGACAGGAGAGAAAGGGTGGAGGAAGGGATAGAAATATCTCAGAAACCAAGAGAAGGGAAAAGCAAGACTGCTTCACAATTTTGCCAAGGGCTAATCTAGCTTTTATCGCTGCTGTGTCACTTCAATCCTTGATGGCTGAGGGCTCATTCTGGCATAAATTATCTAGGCCTCCTGTGTCTCATCTGCTCCTTCATGCTTTTATGTACATTTTGCCATTTCTTGCTCCCTTTTCCTCTGGAAAATACAGAAGGGAAATAAAAGGTAGTAAAATTCAAACCAATCCAGTATTTCGTTACACCTTATCTCCAGAGTGAAAGAATGACATTCTCCACCCTAGTTCCAATGCTTATGTACTTACACAGATAATTGGATAAGTTAAACAGGAAAACTAAACAACTGCACAATTCGGCATGATCAATTTGAAAAATTTTTCAAATTTCCTTTTACCTTAAAACCCTAAATGTGGGACCTCAGTGAATAAATTGGTCAATAAATTGGTATCCCTCTTTCTCAACATCTGTAGAAATACTGTTTTTCCTCATGAATTGACACAAATGATCCCATCCTGCCACCTACAATTTACTCAGTGAGACATGAAGAGTGTGGTCTATTTTTGGCTCCCCCTCACAAAGCTGCTGTAGGGTATAATCTTTTTCTCTGCCCTGCCTGGGATGGGCTAGATGACATAGGAGGTCTTTTCTATTTCTAATTTTTACAATGTCTTTCAGCAAGCAGCAGGTAAATAATTTTAATGCAAGGCCATTTTCATTATGTGTCTACTAGATAATATGTTCCTGCACTAAAATAAACAGTAATAATACAAAAAAAAAGTTTGCTCATACAATAATAGCAACCTTTCTAAAATTACAGTGATTGTGCCGCCCAGCAGTAAAATACAAAATGTAGTTTTTATTTCAGAAGACACAGAATTTATTATTTTCACCTACCTGGCATTTCGGAGCTATTGGAACCAGGTTTCTGAAAGAACAATTCAGTACATTAGCTCTCAAATACAAAAAATATATTTTCAGCATTGAAATGACTAATTTAAAGCAGCACTTCAACAAAATGCTGTCCACCCTGCCCTGGTAATTATGTCATATCTGGTGTGTACTAATTTACACAGTGTATTGTTTTCCTGCATAATTAAGGCTATTAAGCTGAATTCAGAGGCTGTGGCACACCTACAGCCCTTAATTAATTAAACAAGCACGCAGAGAAGTTACTGACAGAGTCAGAGCCTTGTCTTCATGCTCCTGATGGGCAAGATGCTCAAGAAATGGGCAAGAAGGGCTGTAACCTGGAACTCTCCTTCAGTCACAATTTTCTATTCACAAGGGGAAACAGGAAGTACAAAGTCACTTCCCAAAATATAGACACTTTAATTCGGTGCTCCACAATCTCTCATCATTGAATCAACAAGCATGACATTTTTATTTAAAAATAAAAGTATATAATGAGATTGATTATTATTTCTTCACAGTTTCATCGAAATGAAGGATTTTCCAATACACTAACTATGGACTACCTTTGGATACTATCTTTTCATGGGTCATAAGCTAAATTAAGTCAAGGAAGGTGCTTTCTCCAGGCTTTTCATTCTCTTCAAAGCCACCAAAAATTCTATCTAGCATAGTAGACCTAAGTATTCTGTGTGTCAGCTGCTAGCATTTACTAACACAAATGAGAAAATCCTAATTGGCCTGGGTTTCAAGCCCCTTAAAGAATTATGACATTTCTACTTTCTTTTACGCAATACCAATACTGTGCTTTGCATCAGTACACCAGCCTGGGACACTGCCCAGAAGCACTGAAAGAAAGTGAAATACCCAGAAACGCTAATCTTAAATATCTTCTCTTAATTGTTATCATGTAGCCTTTTCAAACATGTCCCCTAAAATTTGTTATGCCTGGACTACTTATTACAGGAGTAATATTAAATCTTACTGGTGAAAGCTATGTTCCAGAACCCAGATGCTATGTGAAGAGAAGAGAGGAACCCACTATATGAAAAAATCCTATAAACAAGACAAATGCCAGTTTATGGTACTATTCTGTGTATGTTCCTGCAACGTAATTAGGAGATCAAGTATAAGAAAATTCAGAACCCTTTAATGCACTTAAAATCACTGTCATGAAGCAATGGATGGCAAATTTGCATGTGAAAGGACTGTGAACTGCATGTAGGAAGAATTGTGAAATTACTATAGTATTTATTATTATAACTTGGTGTCATGCTAGTCTCATTTTAGAATGAACTATAAGAATAGATTAAATTAGTGCCATTTTCTTTCCTTGTTAACATCTTTGTCACAAGAGCAAGCTGTCAGAATTTTAGTATATAAAATAGTCCGTGGATTGTTCTGCATGATAGTTGGCCATTTCTAAACTCTGGGCTTTGATTGGTTGTTCTCAACCATGTCTTTGAAGACATGTGAGTTGAACACAGGGAAATAATAAATTTTAAGCAACTAGTCAGGGTGCAGACACCCTGATAAAGGTAGGAAAGACAGTACATTACAATTTTGAAACATTTATTTGATCATAAAACGTTATCTCCTAAGAAAATGCTTTGGACCACTGCTGGAAAATACTGTTTGACACATGATTTTAGAAGAGGGACTACTCAGAGATGTATAATAATCTTAATAGCATCTGAGTTTTTTCACTGTCATAAGATAATGTACAATGAACATTTCTCTGAGGGATCAGGAGCACTGTAGCCTAGTCAACCTCGAGACAGATGATGATCATAATTCAATGATTTTTTACTTTCTTCACAGGTCTTTATCTCACTCACTGTCCCCTGGGCCTCAGTTTCTACATCTAGCACAGATACTGTATTAGGGTTCTCCAGAGAAAAGAACCACTAGGATATAAAAGGAGATTTATTATGAAGAATGGCTCACCCAATTTTAGAGCCTGAGAAGTGCCACAATCTTCCTTCTACAAGCTGGAGACTCAGGAAAGCCAGTGGTATAATTCAGTACAAGTCCAAAGGCCTGAGAAACAGGGAAGCTGGTGATGTACCTCTCAGTAGTAGGACAGGAGAAGACGAGATGCAGCCACCCACCTTGGTGAGGGTGATCTGTTACTGAGTCCACTGATTCAAATGCTAATCTCATCTAGAAACACCCTCACAGACATACCCAAAATTAACGGTTCACCAAATATGTGGCATCCTATGATCCAGTCAAGTTGACACAAAATTAACAGTCACAGATGCCCCTTTCCACTGTGATTTTCCTCTCCCACAATTCCCCCATAACAAAGGTAACAGTAAGTCTTGGTTTGCTGGGAACTGTCTCAGCTTAATTATCAGCAGCATCTTCTTTAACTCTCAAAAGTGACCCAGTTTGAATAATACATTAAATGATCATTCTACCCATAATGTTTTCTCTGAGCCTCTCTAACATTTATCAGTGTTTATCTCCTACTAGATTATCATGTGAGGACAGAAGCTTGCCTCACTCATCTTTTTAGTTATCACAGGACCTTTAATAGAGCAGGTAATTAGTAAAATATATTTTTTTAATTATTGAAAACAGAGTGCTAAATCATTTCAGTGCCCAAACTACAGTCATTAACATTTTTGAAAAACTGGTACCAGAACTATAGTGTCTAGAAGAAGACAGTCTTACTTTAAACTGAAAAAATCGAATCCCACTTGAAATATCTTGTATAGCAAGTAATAGGGCTGTTATGTAGAATTCACAATACGTACCTTGTATGAGGGCATCCAGCCAAGGGAGCAAATGCAACTGGAATTCAGCCTTGCTCCACTTGTCATTCGAAGTGCTATTTGGGTTAGTGGAGACCCCCTACTCGGTTTCCAGAGGCCAATAAAGGGTTTAAAGGGCCTGAAGTTTATATAACTGGGGGAGAATCTCTTTCAGAAAAAAACATACATAAAATTATGATTACAAAATTAGGTATGAAAGCAAATATTTATTTAGAATAAGAAGTCAAATCAAATTTAGAGTAAGTTATAAAATATCACAAAATCCATAAGAATAACATAATATTTGCATTATTTAACTGCTTTACATACCTCTATAATACTTTTTCTCCCACTTTTTGGCTACAGAATACTTAAGTGGTTCTTTGGCATGTGGATATTCAGTTTTCCCAACACCCTTTGTTGAAGAGACTGTTCTTTTTCCTATTTAATGGCCTGGGTGCCCTTTTAAAAAATAAATTTATCATATATGAAGGTTTATTTCTGGGCTCTTAAAGCTATTTCATTGGCCTATATGTCTAAACTTATCCCAGTACCACATTTTTTAAGTTATTGTAGCTTTGTATTAAGTTTTGAAATCAGGAAATATGTGTCTTCTAACTTTGGGTTTTGGGTTTGTTTTTTTCTTCACAATTGTTTTGGCTATTCAGGGTCCTTGGAAAGTCCATGTTTTTCATTTAAATTTTCAAATCATTACAATAATGACTAGAATAATTTAACTATACACAGATGTGATTGCAAACCACATACGTGGATCCCACAGAATCCAAACAATACTCATTTCAAATCGACTTCTCCTTAGTTGTATTTAAGAACTGCTCAAGGCCACAATGACACCACCCTACCCGAAGGGAAGCGTGATGAATGAGAAGTTGAAGTGGGAAGGGACATACAGTGGCAATTAAAATATCTTCCTTTACCAAGTTTTATAAAGATATATGCCCATAGTAACACATTTCTAGGGTCCCGTGTGAGTGAGGTTCCTGAAATTGTTTCACTATAAATTTGCCACCTGTCCTCATGTTTTTACAGAAACAAGAAATATGATTTAAAGCAGAAAGAATTAGAATAGAGAAGATTTTATGGGGATATAAGAACAATCCTCAAACACCTAAATGATGTCATATAGAAGTTGAATTAAGATTTAACTGAGTGAGACTACTCCGAAGATACTGAATGTATTTGTTTCGATCTCTGAGCACAATTAATTTAATAATCTGTATCTTGGAGTCTACACCATACCAAAGGAAGGTAAGAAATAAATCCAGTGAATATATCAACTACACAATCTTGGATAACTAGACGTACAGACAAAGTTTTTGGCTCCTCAGTTTTGAACGCTATCAGTGAGAAAGCTACTTTTTGGCATCTGTTTACGCAAATGTCTCCCCTCATTGTTCTTAAGCTTCTTAAGAGCAAGAATTTTTCAACATTATATCCCTAGAATCTAGCTCAGCACCTAACCTATATTGGCTGTATATGGTAGGTACAAATATATGTGTCTTTTATTTAATCACTCAAGGTATCAATAAAGGTTTAGATTATTAACCTGTAATTTTTATTTGGAGTTTACTGCACGCAAAGCACTATGTGGGAAAACCTATTTTTTTTCCTTTAGGAATCACATTCCATTTTAAGAAAACAAGAATTATAGGGAGAATATGACAGTTACTTCAAAGAAATTGAATGGCTCTAAGTGAAGCGATAGACGATTAGAATTGGCCAGTTTCTGGCCAATGCCACGTTTGCTCAATTTGATCTAAAGCCTGCGGAGTGTAGATGCTCCAGGGCTCCTTTAGTTAAAGAAGACTATCCCTTCAGTAATAACTTGTGTACCTACTGCATGGCAGCACTGTGCTGTCCCCTTAGGAATACACTAAGACTGACACATCTCTTCTGTGTGTAGCTAATAGTCTAGGAGAACTAGATACACACTATCACAAAGTGGAACTGGGATTCAGCTGCACCATTTTGCAGCTAATGTTCTTGCACTGTTAAGGGTGTCCCGACCCCAATTTCCAATGGCGGGGGGATTTCCTACCAACAACAGCTACCCAAGATAGCATCAGATTCTACAGGTCAAGGGCTCAGTCCTACGAGACTCCTCTCACAACACCATCTCGACTTCATATGCCAATGACAAGTCCTGGTTGTCACCTAGGTTTCAGATAAAATGATTATAGGTTGGCAGTGCCAATGACCCCCTCCTTGGGTTTGATTAATTTCCTAGACCAGCTCACAGAACTCAGAGAAACACTTTACTTGCTAGATTGCCAGTTTATTATGAAAGAATAACTCAGGAATAGCCAGATGGGGAAGATGCACAGGAAAGGTTGTGGGCCTTGGTGAAATAGCCTGTGTTGGAAACCTAGCTCTGCCCCTTTCAAACTCTTTGAGTTTGAGTACTTTAACCTCTCTGTGTCTCAGTTTCCTCATCTGTATAGTGGGGAGGAAGTAAGATAATGTTTGTATTCTATGTTACTATATGAAATCTCCTACTCCTAAATTATACTAATTTGGTGTTATGAGGAATAATTTAGTTAATTCATTTAATCTATGTGGCTCAGTACCTGGCACTTCATAAATGCTCGGTAAACTCAAAATAAAATCTTTCTGATTTTACTGACATTTTCACCGGGTTTTATAAACTCATAATTTCACTATTTCTAAGATGAGTTTTAAAAGACCACCATTATTACCATGAATATCGAGTGCCTATTATTACATCATAAAGTGGGTAAGAGCGTCTAAGTACACTATATGGCAACATTCAGCATTTAATCCAAAAGGACAATCCTGGACCCTCTTGAAATTTTTTTCCTTTAGTAATTTGTTATTAGGTTCATCTGGAGGTGTCATTTGTGAGACCCCACACAACGAAACCATTCATCAGAATTAATCACAGAAATAAGATAAAAGCCCATGGCCAGCCCTGGGCCAGAGCAGCCTGTTACACAATCAGAATGCATTAAAACCACAGACACTGCAATTTCTTGTAAAGGATGCGGGGGAGGGGAGAGAAAATAAGCAAACATGTTTTAAAGATCATAGACAATATGCTCTTCAAATGAGCCTAACTTAATGCCTCTTGCAAGGTCAGATCAAGGGTGAAGAAATGAGAATTGTCCAAACACTAGAGCAATTTCCAGCTAAATAAAAAGCCAGATATTCTTTTCTTCACTGACAACAGAAAATATACCAAGAGACACGAAGGGTTGCTCATTGATGCCAAAAATGTACTTTCCGTTCTTTGAGGCGTCTAAAGTCCCTTTTATCCATTTTCTATTTTTTCTCATATTGCCATTCTCTGTTTTTGTCAATGACCTTTCTTCAATCCAACTCAGCCTCCGTCTAATGGCCTGAAGAGGACTTCTTCACATGATGGAAAGCTTTAGATTTAAGATCCCCCTCCTTCATTAGAGGGAAAAGTGAACAGCCTCTATGTGCTGGGTGTTAATGAATGTGAAGAAAGATTTTTTTGTATGTGTTTTACACATTATGTTCTTGACTCCTAGAGGTGCTACAATAAATTGCCGCGCTTCATTTACAAGGAGCCATAACAGAAGCAAAATGAGAATCTGGCGACAAATTGCTTCTCAGTCACCCCGGGTCAGGCTGTTGGGGCTAATGAGAAGAGGGGCTCTAATTTTAAACTCCTCCTCAACCAAGCCATTCCTGAATTAATGTTCACTATTGTAAATTGTAAAGTCAAATGAAGGAGCACTGTTGAAAATTAACCAGTATTTTTATCCTTTGAGTACCCAATAGAGCATATTTTGGCTTCGGTAGCTGGTGGTTATGGAAGGCAGCTCGGCTTACACCAGGGGTGCCAGCCTCCTCCGTGGATTCCCCCCTCCTTTACACAACGCCACTCTCCTTTTCGTCTCCTTTTACACCCAAGTCCTCCTCCCACCTTCACAAAGAAAAATCCACCAGCAGAAATAAGTAGTATAGGTTTTCAACAAGATTATAATGTGGCCTGTAGGAGCAGTGTTTGAAACCTCTTGGTGGGTCCATTTAGCAAGACACTGTATACAGACACTAAAAGTCAGAGAATTATACTGTCCATTTAGTCGTGCTGCATTCTTAATGATCTGTAATTGTGTCTATGGAGGAAGAGCCAGTAACTCATTGACCCTGTGATGGCTGGAAGCACTTTGTGCTGGGAGCCTAAAACAGGATTTGAACAAATAATGAGAAACCAATGCAGCACCTGCCTCACACAAAATAGTCTAATCCCACATTTTGCCAGTTTATAAAAGCAAACAGCAGGAAAAAAGAGGCGAGGAGAAAGGAAGATGTTTTATGGAAGTATACAGGATTTAGATCTCACATGGATGTCCAGACAACGATTCAAAATTCAAGGTTTGTTTTGGGGGGTTTTTCGGTCACGTGTTTTAAGTGAGTATTAATGAAATGAAGTTCCCCTTGTGTGTAATGTGTCTGTCCGGGTGCATTCTTCCATGGAATCACTACATAAAATACAAATTAACCACACTACCCTAGTCTAATCATTGTAATCAGTTATGTTTTCATGTGTACATTACTGATATATAAGGCTGTTGTAGTTCTTGTGTGTGGTTTAATTGCTTGTTTTTGCATATCTTGTGTGATTGATGATGTTCTAGAAATCTTTTCCCCTAAAGGAGACTTTGTAAATTACTTTGTTTAGATGCTAATGATTGTATTTCATTAGTGGCCCTCTCATCCAGAATCATCTTTAAATGAATGAATATGCCATAATTAAAAATCTGAATTATGAATTACTTTGAAAGGAGACAACATTGTCCCGATTTCCCACTGAGACACAGTGTTATTTCAATTATGTAAATATGTTTAATCATTCCCCTTTTGTTTTTCTAATTATTTAATATTAATGTTGCTTTACCCCTTTATTGCTACAAGAAGGGATATGGCATCTTAAATGAGAGTACTTAGACAAGTGATACACAGATGACTAGATTAAAGCAGACATTTATCAGAATGCATAACCCATTTCAAAAACAAACATGCTATTAACATTCATACTAATATAGCAACACTGGCTATAATTGCACTTCATGAATGTTTTGTCTGTACAAATCTAATGTATTCACAATGAACAATTTCCAATTATTAGGTTTTTTTTTTTTCCTTATAGAATGTCCAAAGCCCCTGGTGAAACTTTCAAATATCTTAAGGTGTACATCTGGACCAACAAGACCACCATTTTTCCACAGTAGAAAATCTGCAGCTGCTCAAGTATTACTAGACTTGACATATTCAACTTTCACCTATCCACCTTTGAACCTTCAAAAAAATGTTCGTGAAAAATAATGTTTTTAAGTCCTCCTCCCTTTTTTTTTTATTCACTCCCTGAAGTAGCAGAAATATTAAGAAATTGACTATTCCACTCAATGGCTCTCACATAAGCCTTCAAGAAGCTACCTTTAGGAGAGAAGCATGAACCCAGCAGAGGAGAGCTCCAGAGGAGTCTCCTGTGTGACAGCTTTATATATTCGCACTTCAGGCATCTCATTCAAACCAACTGCAGAAGCCTGATTTGTTCCTTAGAAAACATTGTGCTGGCTTCAATTTAGAAATTTCTATTTTTATGCAGCTAGACTACATAGGAGAATGTTCCTCTACCATTTAGTAATTTGGATACTTTCAATATTATTGCTAACTGACTCTTGAGGTATAAGAGCCTAATTATGTCGGTTTAATATTTTGTGCTTAAATATTGTTATTTGTAAACTAACAGTGGGAAATCCTACAACTTCCCCCACATTTCTTTCTTATTTCAATATTATAATAAAATATTATATTGTTCATTGACTTGTGAAGTTTTATTAATTATATTAGTAATATTAAGATTATGATTAAAATATTCGGTCTTTCTCTACATATTAAAGAGTGAGCAATTTTTAAAACCTCCTTTCCAAACTACTATTTTTTTCTAATTTGAATTCCAAAGATTAGGGTTTAATATTGTATCTGGGTATCACTTGTACACAAACACACAATTACTTTGCTTCATCATGGGATGGGCTACACCTCCATAACACTCATGGTGTTTAGTAGTATTATACATAGACAAAAATAAAGTAATATTTATTTGCAAGGTATAAAAAAAATGTGTAAATTATTTTCTATGTAATTTAACAAGTTTCATTTCTCATATATATTTTTTCTCCTTGAGAAAAAACTTATCACACTCAGAGAACTACTGATTTTCCCCTAAGTAAGGGGAACCTTTCTATCAAGAAATGTGTCATGATTAATAGGATAAAACTACACGTTGTCAAGATCAAAGAAAAAATCCTAAAGTTTTGTGTAGATGACAAGAATTTATCTTTTTACTGACAACACACTGATTTTAATGACTTTTGGAATTATAATCCCTATTAAATTTTTCAGAAGAAACAATTTTCTAATTATTTCTAATTACTTTTTCTACACATCTAACTAGAAATCCTAAAGTCTTATAACGCAAATATGATAATATCCCAATAATCCCTTGAAACTAATGTTTGATGTGTAAAGATACATTTTTGCTTTTGATCAGCTCAATATCCTGTCAATGACCTTGGAATCTACAGAAGGGAAATTCATGGAAAGAGAGTGGAAGATGAGAATTCAGAGAAATCTGTAGTTCAGTTTTTAAATCATGATTCTACTGAATATTTTTAAAGTAGATGATTTAAGTTTTGATCTAAATATGCGTTTATCAGGAAGAAAGATGAAGGAAGTATTGGGAAATCCATATCTACTTTATCACCTAAATTATTTAGATATTTCATTTCAGGCGAAATTGAAGAGTAAAGAAGGATCTGGAAAATATATTCTCTGGGAGGCCTGGACTGCTGCTGCCCAAGACAGAAGATGGACTGGACAGGCCATGGAACTGTGTGATGGTGGCATATTGGGGAAATCAGTCAAGGCAGGCAATGTCCACCTAAAATCATCTCTGGCTCCAACACGGGAAGAAACCACATTGTTTTCCACTGAAGAAGCCTTAGATATACAAATGGTCTTTCCACTCAAATCCTCCTCAGACCAAAGCTTGATTTCAGTAGCTGGAAGGAGACAGACAGTTAAAAATACAAAGTACACTCGTAACTAGCCAAACCTTGTATTTCAGGAAGATGAAACTCGCCAATATGCTCTTTCAGACGTGCTTGAAATATAAAACAACCATAGAAAGTGTCCTAACCTTGGATCCATAGAAAATTTCTTCCTAGGAGTGATAAACCCATGGAAAATGATTTAGGAAATGAAGTTCCCCTTGTGTGTAATGTGTCTGTCCGGGTGCAAATAAAAGAATATAATAAACAACTCTAGTCACATTTGTTAAAGTTTGTTTTATGATCTAGAATATAGTCTATCTGGTTGAATGTACATCTTCACTTGAAAAGAATATGTATTCTGCTGCCATTGGGTGGAGTGTTCTATAAATGTCAGTTAGACCCAGTTGATTAATGGCGATCTTCATTTTTTCTATATCCTTACTCATTTTACACCATTCATTATATCTATGACTAAAAGGAATGTCAAAGTCTCTAACTATAATTGTGAATTTGTTTATTTCTCCTTTCATTTCTGTCATTTTTGCTTCATGTATCCAAAAATTTGATTAGCTACATATACATTTAGTATTTGTATATATTCTTGGTGAATTGATCCTTTTAACAGTATGTAGTATTCCTCTCTCTCTCTGGCAATCTTCTTTGCTCTGTTTGATATTACTACAGTCACTCTAGTTTTCTTTTTATTAGTGCTTTTATGGTACATCTTTTTCCATCCTTTTACCTTTAACCTACCTATATCATTATTAAATTAGAATTGCCTGGGGGTGGGGGAGAGACTAGGGAATAAAAGAAAAAATATCAGAAACTAGGAATTAGGGCATTTCTGCATGCTCCCTGAGCATTAGCCTTTTCCTTTCCCAGGCCTCAAGCCTGGGACTCTCTCTGTCTGAACTATAGTGCTCACTTCCAGGATCCCAAGCACATTGAGTTCAGGTCAGCGTATACTAGAGGGGAGAAAATGATAAATTTACCACCGATTGGATTGTACTTCTAATTCGATGTTGTTTCTATCTATCTGCTGCTATTTACTTTTCAGACTCTTTCGATAATTTCCCCATGCATTCTGTCCAGGTTTTATAATTATATTCAGTGAGAGAGAAGGACAAAATATATTTACTCCATCTTATACATAATCATAATTCCAGTTTTGATCTTTTTTTAAAATGTCAGACCTGAGAGTGGGCTATATAACTTCTGCCCATATATCACAGGCCAGGACTCAGTCTATATATCCCAACTATTTGCAGAATCCCTCACTTCTGCTAAGAAAATTGAGACTGAAAAATGCAGTTTTTGTACCCAGCAAGAAAAAAACACAATGGTGAACAGGTAGGATTTTTCTCTACCTTTTTGATTGCTGAAATACTTTATTCTTCTTTCCACAGGCAAATGCCCCACTCCAAGGAAGAACATCCAAGGTCCCATCCAATTACAGAATCTAGCTCAAAATCCTGGCTCTCCAGGCAATATTCAGTCTTCTTATTAGGGCTTCCTGAGGGCTGGTAACTTATAACTAAAAAGACAGCTCTCTGCTTCCACCACATCTAATATATAATAAGGTAGCAAGGACATGAATCCCACAAAAAATGTTACCACTATAAACGGGAAATACAAGGAAATATACAACATTCTTTGGTCCATGGCAATTCTTAAAATCCTACCAGTAAAAAATTGTGAAGCCATTCCCTATCCCTCAATGCCTTACATCCTGCAAGAAAGGGAAATTCCTTACTTAGGGCCTGATTCTTCACTCTGAGAAGAGCTCCTTGTCCATTTTTCTCCCTTTTGTAATTGCAAGAACATTCTGCAATTTCAGCAGATAGGATTGTAACCACCAGCATATCAATGCTAGAAAGTGAAAAGTAAGTGTGTGCAATCTTAATTGATACCAACTTATATGAAATAAGACTACAAAGTGGAAGAAAACTTTTATTCTGATAAAGCATTTACCTCTACAGCTCTGAGGAAGAAGAGTGGAGTTGAAAAAAAGGGATTCTGCATAAATGAAACTCTAAAATGAGCCCAAGTCCTTTTTATTTAAATGTATGTATGTTTTCAAAAGAAGAAATGCATTTGACTTTTAAAAACCTTTCCACAATTTTGAGCCTATAGCTTTATATCAGCATTGAAAGAATTTAATTTGTTGAAACAAACATTAAGGTGTTCATCTTGAAATCCAAGAAAAATATTTCTGCTTGAAAGTAATTTTACAGTAAAAAGTGCTACAATGCTTTGGTTCAGCCTCATAGATATTATTCATATCTCTTAATTTTTCTTTTCTAAGTATAGAGAACTGTTTCAAATGAGCACAAAATAAAATACATGGATTATCCATTTATTACTTTTTTTTATCTTAATAAGTGTTTGGAATAAATGCTTTGTATTCTGCAAACCATTTTTCTTTTTTTAATTTTTATTTTTTATTAAATTTATTGGTGTAACAGTTAATAAAATTATATATGTTTCAAGTATACAAATCAATAAAACATTATTTGTATATTGCATTGTGTGTTCACCACCTAAAGTCAAATCTCTTTCTGTCACTATATTTTTGACCCTCTTTACCCTTATCTATACTCACCCTTTACCTCTGGTAACCACTAAACTGTTGTCTGTGTCTATGGCTTTTTGTTTGTCTTATTTATTTGTTGCTTTCAGTTTTATATCCTACATATGAGTGAAATCATATACTTCTCAACTTTTTCTGATTTATTTCACTCAGCATAATAATCTCAATACCCAACCATATTGTCACAAATGAAAGTATTTCATTTTTTTCATACGACTGAGTAATATTCCATTGTATACATGTACCATATTCTTTATCTAATCATTTATCGAAGAACACTTTAGTTGTATCCATGTCTCAGCCACCATGAATAGTGCTACAGTGAACACTGGGGTGCGTATTTCTTTACAGATAAATGTTTTCAAATTTTGGGGGTAGATACCTAAAAGAGGGATTGCTGTGTCATGTGGTAATTCTATTCCTAATTTTTTGAAGAACCTCCATGTTTTCCATAGTGGCTGTATCAATTTTCAGTCCCACCAGCAGGGTATGAGTGTTCCTTTTTCTCCACAACTTCTCCAGCACTTATTACTTGTCCTGTTGATGATAGCTATTCTAACAGGTATGAAGTGATATCTCATTGGGGTTTTGATTTGCGTTTCCATAATAGCTGGTGAAGTCGAGCATCTTTCATATGCCTTTGGGACATTTGTATGTCTTCCTGGGAGAAATGTCTATTTGGGTACTCTGCCCATTTTTAATTGGATTATTTGTTTTTTTGTTGCTGTTGTTGTTGAGTTGTATGAGTTCTTTATATATTTTGGACATTAGCTCCTTTTCAGAGTTGCCGTTTGCAAATATCTTCTCCTATTCATTTGGTTTTCTCTGATGTGAATCATTTTTCTTGTAGTTCATGCTTTTGATACTATTTACTATGTGTCACATCATATTAGGTCAAAGTGTTAATGAATAATTGATTTTATAAAATCTATCTCAAATGCAAAAGAAAAACACTGTGTAGCAGTTACGAAAATGATGCTTTTTATATTGTCTTCTTTTACTGTCTTTATGCAAAAACTAGAGATGTAAGTTCTTCATTTTACCCAAATGAGTACAGTTTTGACTTTACATGTTATGGTCAGGCAAAGTCACATATACTCAAGGTAAAAAGAGAGACCAGAAGAAGCAGATTCTGTGGACTCTCCTATACACTGACCAATTGCTTTATTGTACAGGAAGGAAAGTTAATTTGTCTACTCATACTCTTTTAGTTCAGGAGCGTGGGAAAGTGAAGAAGAGCAATGATAAAGAGGAGAAAGGGAAAAAGCCAATGATATTTTGCAACTGGCTAAAGTTTCCTTGGTTTGAAGACTTTGATTGGTTACTGTAGAGCTAAACGAATTGAACTCTTCTCTCTTCCTCCCTCTCCATACACATAACATTCTTAGAGTTTTGTGATCCAAATAGCATGAAGATGGGTCCCTGAATATACAACAGGGTGACAGTGGAATGGAAAGAAAATATCTCATTGGCGTATGTACTTGGAAAAAGCTATATAAAAGTAAATCCAAAGCAAGGAAAGTCGGAGAAAACATAACATTGTTATACAAATAGCTAAAATTAAATGGTGTTTACTATACATTTGGCACTATACCAAAGACTAGACCCCATACCATCTAATTTTATCATCATTACATATGAGATTGTTACTATTATAATTTTTATTTAATAAAAGAAGGGAATGAGACACACAAAGAGTAAATAAATTGTCCTGATTTCACAGCTAGTAAATAAAAGACACAGAACAAGTTTCCCATGCTTTTAAGATAAGAACCAAATACCTTAATGTGTTTTACAAAGTCCTACATGATCTCATTTTTGTCTACAAACCTACCCTACTACTGAAGCCATATTGACTGACATACATTGAGGCTAGGCCCGGGGTTAGGGACAGAGAAACCACGCAAAATAAATCACAGCACTCCAAAGCCCGCCAGCATCAACAAAGGATTCCACAGATAGGGAATCCACCCACTGTTATACCCTTGTGGCCTGCCAGCAGCAAAATCTTCACTCTGCAGATTGCAACAGGGCTGACAAAAAAATTACAGCCTAAGTTATAGCCTAAGTGGTCCGTCCTCATTGCAGCTAAACTCTGGAGGAAAAACAGGACCATGGACATATATACTGGTTTTCCCCTCCCCACCCATCCCGCATCCACTTTTGTCCAGCCTAGTAAAGCAGCTGGGTCATCTCAGAGCAGCCCTGCAGCAGCTTCTGGCTACAGGAAGCCAGCACCAGGAACACACAGGAGATTCATAGCCTGCCCCTTCTAAACCATAGGAATGGTGTCCTGAGACCAAGGTGACCAGGTCTTAAGGGAACACCCACCTTCTGAGAAAGAGGAACAGGAAGCATTCTCCACAGAGGAGGCAACACGGCCCCACAAAGATCCTGATAGCCCAAGTAGTGCAAGGTAAGAGAAAATAAAAACTTGCGCTTCAGCACCACCTACTGGAAAACAAAAGAAAGACCTCTATTTATCAACCTGGTAAACAGTAAAGTGTAAAATTCTTTAAAAAGCAGCTTTCATTTCCGCTAATGTCTGGGTAGAGAAATAATCCATCAAGCACAGTGAATAACCAAGATAATGAGGGAATTCAGAAAAAAAAAATGAAAATTCACCAGAAAATAAACTTAAAAATAAACATGGAAATATGTGATTTAAATGACAGAGAATTCAAGATTGTGGTTCTGAAAAAATTCAGTGAGATACAAGAAAACTAGGAAAAGTAATTCAATGAACTCAGAAATAAAACCAACAAACAAAAGTAGTACTTTACCAAAGAGATTTAAAAAGAGTCAAACAGAAATTCTGCAGCTGAAGAACTCAATAAAAGAGATGAAGAATGCACTAGCGAGCTTAGGAAATAGAGCAGAACAGATGAAGAAAAAATAGTGACATAGAAGATTGAAATCTAGAAATGACTCAGGTAAAAGAAGAGAGAGAATCGAGAGTAAAAACAATAAAGAAAGAAAGAATTCTGTGAGAACTATCTGACTCCATTAGAAATAGCAATATAAAAATAATGGGTATACCAGAAGGTGAAGAGCAGGAGAAGGGAACAGAGAGCCTATTCAGACAAAAATTGATGATAATTTCCCAAACCTATAGAAAAACTGGATCTTCACATACAATAAGCTAACAGAACACCTAATTACCTCAGTCAAAAAAGGCCTTCTCCAAGGCCTTTTAATTATATTAAAATTATCAAAAATTAACAACAAAGAATTCTCAAGGCAGCCAGGGAAAAGAAGACAATAACCTAAAAAAGAAATCCTATGATGTTATTTTCAGATTTTTTAGCAGAAATTCTACAAGCTAGGAGAAAGTGAAATCAAATGTTGAAAATATTAAAAGAGAGAAATCACCAGCCAAGAATAATGTATCCAACAAAATTATTCTTTAGGTATGAAGGAGAAATCAAGACTTTTCTTGACATAGAGAAGCTAAGGGAATTTACCGCAAGAGCTGCATTACAGGAAATACTGAAGGGTGTTCTTCTACCTGAACCAAAAAGACAAAAAGATACAAAACTATGAGTAAGATGGCCAACAGACATATAGAATCAGGAAATTGCCACCTTTGTTCAGATTAGGGTATCAAACACTAAATGTAACATAAAAGGAGGTAAAGAACATTTTTAATAGAAAAAAATGACAATAGCTACTGTAATTTTGAAATTAACTCATAACAAAAAGGGATCATTTGTAACAACAAAGAGATAAAAGGAGAAGGGTAAAGGACACAGGTGAATGGAGATAAGATGCAATCAGAAGAAAAAGGAGGGCTGTATATACAAAACTTTCTTCTGATAAATCTAATGGTAACCATAAAAAATAAATCTAGAACTGAAATACATAACATCTAAAAAAGAGGAAATGTAGGAACGTATCATAGAATATCACCAAAATAAAACAACAGACAGAAACACTAGGTAAAAGAAACAATGGAGACACAGATCTAACATGAAACAAAAGATAAAATGTCTATAGAAAATCCTCATATATCAATATTTGCCCTAAATGTAATTGGAATAAACTCACCAATTAAAAGGCACAGAGTAGCAGGTTGGACCAAAAAACAAAACCCAACTATATGCTGCCTTCAGGAGGCACATCTCAGCTGCAAGGACAAACACAGACTCAAATTGAAGGGGTATAAAATGATACTCCAAGAAAACAGCATCCAGAGAAAAGTGGATGTAGCTGTACTTATATCTGTCAAAATAGATTTCAAGATAAAAAAGGCAACAGAGGACAATGATGGATATTTAATAATGATAAAGGAGATAATATATTAAGGAGACAAACACTTATCAATATATATGCACCCAATCTGGGGGCATCAAAATAAATAAAGCAACCACTTGCTAGAACACTAATGGAGAAAATGACAAAAACACAATAATAGTAGGGGATCTAAATACCCCATTGTCAGCTATGGATAGAATATCCAAACAGAAAATCAAGAAAGAAATATCAGCCTCGAATGATGCATTAGACCAAATGAACATAATTGATATTTAAAGAGCTTTTTATCCCAGAATATTAGAATATACATTCTTCTTTAGTACACATGAACATTTTTAAGTATAGAACATAAGTTAGGACACAAAACTAGCCTCAACAAATTTAAGAAACCTGAAATCATACCAAGCATATTCTCCAACCACAAGGCTTTGAAATTGGAACTCAACTGCAAAAATAAAGCAGGAAAAATCACAAATATGTGGAAATTAAACAATATGGTGCTAAACAATGACTGGGTCAAAGAAGAAATAAAAGAAGAGGTCAAACAATAGAGACAAATGAGAACAATAATATATGACATGTAAAAATGTGGGGGATACAGCAAAAGCAGTAATAAGAGAGAAGTTTATATCAATACAAGCCTACCTCAAGAAACAATAAAAATCTCAAATAAATAACCTAATATATCACCTTAAAGATCTAGAAGAATAATAAACAAAGCCCAAAGTCGGAAGAAGGAAGGAAATAATAAAAATTAAAGCAAAATTAACAAAATAGAGAACAATAACCAAAAAAAAAAAAAATAGAAAAAATTAAGGCATCAAAAAGCTGGCCCTTTGAAAAGAGTATTAAATTGACAATTCTCTGGCTAAACTAGCTAAGGAAAAAGAAGAAAAGACTCAAATAAACAAAATCAGAAATAAAAGAGAAGTTATGATGGACACCACAGAAATACAAAGGATTATACAATATTATAAAAGGCTATACACCACCAAATTCGATAACCTAGAAGAAATGAATAAATTCTTAGAAATATATAAACTTTATAGACTGAATCACGAAGAACTGGAAAATTTAGAGCAATTGACAGTAAGCAAATTAAAACAATCATAAAAACCTTCCCAAAAGTCCAGGACCAGATGGCTTCACTAGTGAATTCCACCAAACATTCAAAGATTTAATACCTATCCTTTTCAAACTCTTCCAAAAAATTAAAGAAGAGGCAATACCTCCTAATTCATTTTATGAAGCCAACATTACCCTGATACCAAAACCTGACAAGGACAACACACAAAAAAGAAAATTACAGACCAATATCTCTGATGAATACAGATGTAAAAATCCTAAAAAAAAAATAGTAGGAAATCGAATACAATAATACAATAAAAACATAATACATCACGATCAAGTGAGGTTCATTTCAAGGGTGCAAGAATGGTTCAACTTACACAAATCGATCAATGTGACATACCACATTAACAAAATAAAGGATAAAAATCATATGATCATGTCAATAAATGCAGAAATGGCATTGATAAGATACAACATCCATTTATGATTAAAACGCTCAATAGAATGGGTATAGAAGTAAAGTAGCTCAACATAATAAAGTCTATGTATGACAAATCCTCAGCTAATATCATACTGAATGGTGAAAAACCGAAAGCTTTTCCTCTAAGATCAGAAACAAGATAAGGATGTCCTCTCTCACCAGTCTCATGCAATATAGTATTGAAAGTCCTAGCCAGAGCAATCAGGCAAGAGAAAGAAATAAAAGACATTCAGACTGAGAATGGAGAAGTAAAATGGACACTCTTGGCAGATGATATGATTCATATACATAGAAAACTGTAATGATTCCACCAAAAAAAAGAAAACTATTAAAAACAATAAATAAATACAGTAAAGTTGCAGGATACAAAATCAATGTACAGAAATCCATTGTGTTCCTATATACTAAGAACAAAATTACAGAAAAAAAAATGAAAAAACAATTCCATTTGCAATTGTAACAACAAGAATAAAATACCTATGAATAAACTTAACAAAAGATGTGAAAGACCTATACACTGAAAACTATAGACATTATTGAAAGAAATTGAAAAAGACACAAAGTAATGGAAAGATATTCTGCGTTCATGGATTGGAAAAATCAACGTAGTTAAGAAGGCCATATTACTCAAAGTAATATACAGATTTAATGCAATCCCCATCAAAATTCCAATGGTACTTCTCGAAGAAATAGAACAAGAAATTATCAAATTTGTATGGAACCACAAAAGATCCTGAATATCCAAAGCAATCCTGAGAAAAAAGCACAAAGCTGAGGGTATCACACTCCCTGATTTCCAACTGCACTACAAATCTACAATAATCAAAACAGTATGGTATTGGCAGAAAAACAGACACACAGACCAATGGAACAGAATTGAGAGCCTAGAAATAAACCCAGAAATAAACATGTATATGAGCAACTAATTTTTGAGAAAGGAGCCAAAAACATACAGTGGAGGAGGAAAAAAGCCTCTTCAATAAATAGTGATTGGAAAATTGGAAAGCCACATGCAAAAGAATGAAACTAGACCACTATTTGATACCATACACAAGAATTAATTCAAAATGGATAAGAGACCTAAATATAAGACCTGAAACAATTAAATACATCGAAGAAAACATTGGTACTAAACTTACAGACCTTGGTCTCAGAGGCAATTTTATTAATTGGATCCCAAGGGCAAGGGAAATGAAAGCAAAAATAAATGAATGGGACGATCTAACTAAAAAGCTTTCACATAGCAAAAGAAATCATTGACAAAACAAAAAATCAACCAACTGAAAGGGAGAAGATATTTGCAAACAATACTTCCAATAAGGGGCTAATATCTAAAATATATAAAGAACTCATACAACTCAACAACAACAACAAAACAATCCAATCAAAAAATGGGCCAAGGACCTGAACAGACACTTCTGCCAAGAAGACATACAAATGGACAACAGATATATGAAAAGATGCTCAACTTCACCAGCTATAAAGGAACTGCAAATCAAAACCACAATGAGATACCACCTCACATCTGTTAGAATGGCTATTGTCAATAAGACAAGAAATAATAAGTGAGAGTGTAGAGAAAAAGGAACCCTTATACACACTGCTGGTGGGACTTAAAATTGGTACAGACACTATGGAAAACAGTAGGGAGTTCCCTTTAAAAATTAAGAATGAAGCTACTCTATAATTCAGCAATCCCTCTTCTGGGTATCTACCCCAAAAATTTGAAAACATTTAAGATGTATATACCCCTGCGTTCACTGCATCATTATTCATGCTAGTCAAGACATGGAAACAACTCAAGATTCCTTTGATGCTGATTAAAAAAAGAATATATTGTACATAAATATAATGAAATATTATTCAGCCATAAGAAAGGATGAAATACTGACATTTGTAACAATATGGATGAATCTTGAAAGTATCATGCTAAGCAAAATAGTCTGACAAAAAAAAGGACAAGAATCATATGATTTTACTCATACATGTGATATAAAAGAAAAAGTAAGCAACCAACCAACCAACAAACAAAAAACTCATAGATACAGACAACAGTATAGTGGCTACCAGAGGGTAAGGAAGGTTGGAGAAGGTTGAAGAGAGTAAAGGGATCAAATATATGTTGATGGAAGGAAACTAAACTTTGGGTGATGAGCGCACAGTGTAATATACAGATTATGTATTATAGAATTGTACACTTGAAACTTACATAATCTTATTAACCAATGCCACCCCAATAAATTTAATAATAAAAAATGGGGAATAGTGTTTCTAGGTAGACACAGAAGTTTATTTTCTCAACTATTGTGTAATTTCAATAAGTTATTTTTTCCTTTTAGTGGTCCTCTTTCATTATTAAGGGCACAGAATTTCTTACAAATAAATCTTAAATGTTCAAAATTCCATAGGAATTTGTGAGTGATGGCTTAAACAGACATAAGCTGATAAAATCTTTTCTTGAAGCTTCAATCCTATTGCGGCCAAACACTCAGACAGAAGGTGAAAAGAAAAATGGAACAGAATTTTTTCCAAGATCTCTGTTCTTGGGAGTGGGGAGTGAAAGGAGAAGGGAATGGCCAGGAGTGTTGGAGGCCACTGGCCAACAATTTTCAAGTGCTTTCATCACAACTCAAAATAACAGATTATAAATCAGTAGAGCAGACATTTCTATAGAGGCTTTTTATAACTTGCTCCCACCATCACATTACCAATTGAGCTACTCTTGCTAATGTAACACATTTTTTTCACTTAGAATGATTGTTTCGTAGAATGAGTGATACCTTTCTTAAGATCCCATTCCTGCTGTTTCTGAGTCTCTTCACCTTGAGGACCCTTCGCCCAAAGCAAGCCTTGTTTCAAAAAGAAGCAAAGTGCTGCATTTCAATACTACAGCTACTTCAAAATCATGTTTTCACTTCCCAGAAAGAGTTTTTTTAAATGCACTACACTTCAGCTGCTGTATCTTGCCTGAGTCCAGCACTAAGGAGCACCTCAACGCTCTCCAGAAGAAACTTACTTTTTTTGTTTGTTTGTTTAAAATTAAAGGTGGGTCAAGGGGTGGGCTGAAGTACTGATTCTGAGAAGGCACTGCACCGAGTGAGTCACATCTAGAAGTTTTTTCTGGTTCTTTTTCGGGTCTATGCCCTGGTTCAGTAGTAAGTACAGAAAAAATGCTAACCCCAAGCCCGATTTTCACAGCCCCTGAAAACAGAGATAAGGACAGTTGCTCTGAGAACCCCCTACACGCAACTTCTGAAAGAAACTGCAAAAGTTTAGCCCCTCTCGCCACTCTCTTCACCTTTGCCCCAAAGGGAAAACCTTAAAATTTTTACCTCAGAGAATAGGCTCCACAAGGAAGTAAGCATTATACCTTTAAATAATAACAGAAGAGTGAATATAACACTTGGATTCTGAAGAGTCTATAGTGCTTTCTTATCAGCTTTTTCAATTGCCCATAAAGATGTTTAATTTAACATTTAGTGGCATCCCCTGAAAGAAAAAAATTGATAAGTAGACAGACCTGCATTTTAAATTAAAGCAGTGGTGACTTCAGATTCCTCAGGCTTTTATGCTTGTTCTATAGTATTTTATTTTAGATTCTCATTTCTTTATTACTTTAGGGAGAGAGAAATTTACAAAGCATGCAGTAGGCAAGGATTAATCAATTTTCACAAAAGAATTTTTCACGAGTTTCTTTAAACAGAAAGTTTCTGTAGTAACTAGAAACCTTGTTTTCATTTACAAAATTATTTACTATAAACCGTATAATCTCTCAGCGCTAGTGACATCTAAACAAAATCATATCTGAAATTCTAAAGAGGTATTTTTCACTTTTAGGTATTTGCCTAGTAAACAATTATTAAGCATTTACTATAGGCAAGAGAGACCAAATGTAGTAAGACGTGCCTCCTGCCTCTGAAGCGTTCACAGGGCCATGCAGATTTCTAGCACTGTAGGCCGCTAGGCACAGGTTCTAAGAGTGATACTACTGAGTTTGCCACATCACCTGTTTTGTGTCTGCTATGGGGGTGGGGAGGAGCAACCAGACACAACTACTCCCTCTCCTGCACTCTTTTCAGTCCTCAGGCCTCCCCCTCAAAACTACAAGTAACCAGTTGGGACACTAGGAAAATGCCTAAACGTCTTTTAGGCAGAGGAAATCAATCACCGCAATGTCAGTTTTCTTCACTTATACTTGCAGTGCCTACCATCTGTTTATTTCATTAGAAGTTAAAAAGAAGAAAAGGGAAAATAAGACACTCAGATTTATTCATTGGCATCTATTGTAACAAATCTGAAGGTAGGTGTTAGACCTAAGCACTTAACAGAAAGTTAATTAGAAGTTAGATTATCAGTTTGGGTTTTTTTCTTTCATTTATTCATGATAGTGCACCATGCACTAGCACATACAATTGAGAACCCACTTTGAAACAAGGCACTGAAAGAACTGTTCTTAAAGTGAAGAAATAAACTGTTCAAAATGGTGAAACTAGACACCCCAAATATCTATTCACTTTACCAAAAAAAAAGTAACTAACCATTTTAAGCTTTAAAGTGAATAATACATAGTATTTGTTGAACATTTATTATGTGCCAAACATTGAGCTAAGTACTTCTCATACAAGTGAGGTAGATATTATTATCTCCATTTACAAATGAGAAAATCCAGGTACGGAAAGTTAACTAACTCATCCAAGGGTATACAGCTAGAGGCTGATGAAGCTAGGAATTTTAGCTCAACCACTAAACTATACTGCCATATCATGAAAGAATATTTCAATGAAATCCCAGTGAATTTAAGATTTGAAATCGCCAGCTGAAAAGATTGTGAATGCCACCCTTCACAGAATATCTGAGCAAACAGGAAAAGCGGAAAACCATCTCCATGGCAAGCAATTCACATATATTATCTCATTTAATTCTCACATTCTATTATGTAGGTACTATTATTACTCTAATACACATTAACCAGTGAAGTTACTAAAATATAGAGAAAGAAGATCACATGATGGCCCAAGATCACAAAATAGATTTGAACTTAACTCTGAGTCCAGAGCCAAAGGTTTCGCCACCTTGCTAAATGATGCTTTAGAATTAATATTTTAAACCAAAGCGTAAAAGAATAAGATACATCTTTAAAACAAGGAAGTTACCTAACCTAAAGCTCTAACTCTAACAAGAGTTCACTGCCAATTTGCAGTCCTAACTCTGCATGTCTGGTCAACATAAATTCAAGGGCATTGGATCATATCAGAGACAGAGACTCCAGGAACTTAAGGTATAAAGTAAGGCAGTCGAAGAAGGTCACATTTTTGTTAGGCGCTGTCCTTCCTTTATATAAATTTAATCAAGATGACACAATCTTTACTTTTAAAATAATATTTTAAAATGCTAAAATTCTTACGGAAGCATCAAAACATTGAGTGGATAGAACAGACTCTTATTTCCCTTGAGTGGCTAGAACAGTCTCTCATGTGAGTATCTAAACACCTATTTAGATCATTGAAATGCCATACACGTCAAAACACTCCAGCTTAACACTTCCTTTGAAGTCACGACAATCAGTTTTTTATTAGTGTCATTATTTAGCATTTCTATAGCACTTCACTTTTGACAGGTGCCTTGTAATTATTTCTACTCTAACTTAGCTCCTACTCATTCATTAACATTCATTTACTCTCCCAATAAAATATATATAGATTCCTTGCCAAAACTGAATCTATCCCAAACCAAAAAGATTCAAATGTATATCTGAATTTCAGACAAACATGTATCTATAGGAAGAATAAGGCAGGTTAGATAGATGATAGATAGATAGATAGATAGATAGATAGATAGATAGATAGACAGACAGACAGGCCAGCCCAGGCCAGACCAAGGCAGAACGACTGATCAACAAGAAGACTGCCCAGGCCAGACCAAGGCAGAACGACTGATCACCAAGAAGACTGGCAAACGGGCTGGCAGAGCAAGTGAGCAAGAGAACTATAAGAAACTAATTCCAAGGACCAGTAACATTCTTGTATTCTTATCTTGGTTCATTGCAGCTTGCAGGGATTATCAGTCACATCCCACTGTTGCCAATGAAAGCATAAATAAAAGAGAAACCCATGGTCGCATATGAATTAAAATTGATGGAGGAATAAGTGAATATGGCAGAGACTTCTAGTTATTGGGCACTGTGCATTCTCTCTTTCTTCTTTTAGTAATAAAATCTCCTGTCACTCATCTAGACAGTACATTTCTCAGCTTCTCTCATAGCTAGAAGTAGCAACATAAAAAGTTCCGGCCAGAAAGAGAACCAAAATGGCATAGATGATAGAGGCTCTGTTCATCCCTTTGGCAACCAAATCAAAGTTGTGACAGAAACAAGGAGCAGCAGCAAGGAAAAATCACCTGGGATCTTGATGAACAAGCCAAATAACTAGGGAGAAATCTAAGAAAGCGCCCTGCAACGGCAGAAGGTAGGACGGGGCGAGAACACGGGGCCGCCTGGTCCCGAGCGGCTGAGTGAGACGGAGGCAGAGGCAGACGCCTATTAAAGGGGCTGTGTCCGTGACAGGATTTTCACAGTGACAGACCTGCTCGCTCTGAGCATCAGTGCCAATTCAGCTGCGTGCAGGGGGGCACCAGGGACTTACAGGGAGACATTGTTGGAGTGAGGGCCGAGGTGAGACTTGCTCGCTACAGAAGTGCTGGCGGTATCCATTGTTCCCTGTTGAGCCCTCCCCACTACCAGTGCACCAGACACAGAGTTGCCATAGCTATGACGTCATCAAACTGGATAACAAAGGTCACTCCGCCCGGAGGATTCCCTGAAACTGCGCCTCCCCCACCTTGGGCCCCACCCAAGCCACATCCAAGTATACCCTCAGTGAGCAGGTGCTCCTTGCTGAGTCTCACACAGGTGGAGGCAGCTGGCCTCGGTTTCTGGCGTGGCCTTTTGAGGCAGCTATAAGCACAGCATCTATAGATTGCTTGCTGAATCTTAACAGGTGGCCCTGGAGGGGTAGAGGCTTGGGCTAAATTTGGCCTGCAACTGAATCCCTCTCATGACTGTGCCACTGGACACCTACTTCGCAAAACCACACTAATAAGACTGGGAGACTTAGAAGCTTTGCTTAGCGCATAGAAACAGACACAAAAAGGCAGCCAAAATGGGAAGACAAAGAAGCAGAAACCATATGACAGAACAGAACAGAGATCCAGGTATAATGGAGTCAAGTAATCGAACAGAGACAGAGTTCAAAACACTAGTTATAAAGATGCTCAATGAACTTTTGGGAAATGTAGAGAACTTCAACAAAGAAATAAAAATGGAAATGGAAATTATAAAAGGGAACCAGTCTGAAATGGAGAACACATTATCTGAGATAAGAAGTATAGTAAATGGAATAAACAAAGGAATAAACAAAGTGAATAAAGAGGAGGATCACATACCCTATCTAGACGACAGGAAAGCCAATCAGGACATCCAATCAGAATTGCAAGAAAGAAGATACCGAGGCTATAAAAATAAGTTAAGGAGGATATGGGACACTATTAAGGCACCAAATATTCGTCTAATCAGCGTAACATAAGAAAATCAAGATGTTGAACAGCTGTTTGAAGAAATAATGATAGAAAACTTTCCTAATCTGGTAAAGGAAATGTACATAAAACCCCAGGAAGCTCAGAGAATTCCAAAAATCAGGGATCCAAAGAGGCCAAGACATATCCAAGACATATCATAATTAAAATGCCAAAGATTAAAAACAAAGAAAGAATATTAAAAGTAGCAAGAGAAAAAGAAATAATTACTTATAAGAGAACACCCATACGACTGGCAGCTGATTTCTCAGAAGAAACTATGCAGGACAGAAGGGCTTGGCAAAAAATATTCGACAAGATGAAGACCCAGGATCTACAACCAAGAATAATTTATCCAGCAAAGCTATCATTTAGAGTTGAAAGACAGATAAAGAGCTTCCCAGACAAAAATAAACTAAAGAAATGTATCACTACCAAGCCAGAATTACAGGAAATGTTGGAGGGACTTCTTTAAGAAGAAAAAATATGTATCAAAAACAAGAATAAAGAATGGTAACAACTACATTTCTATCAATAAGTACCTTAAATGGAAAAGAATTTAGTGCTGCAACTAAAAGAGTGGATGAATGGAAAGGAAAACAAGATCCCTACATGTTGCCTATAAGAGACTCACTTCAGATTAAAAGACACAGACTAAAAGGAAAGAGATGGAAAAACATGTTGCTCTGATGGACCTAGAAGGTATTTAAGTCAGGCAGAGAAAGATAAACACTATATGATTTCACTTATATGCAGAATCTAAGGAATAAAAAGAACAAACTAATCAAAAACAGACTCACAAATATAGTGGACATTTTGGTGATGGACAGACAAGAAGGGAGTTGGTGGGGAGAATGGTGTGAAGGGTTAAAGAAGTACAAATTAGTAGCTGATGGATGGACATGAGAATACAGAGAAAGGCATAGGGAATGCATTTAGAATGAATACGCTGGTTAGGTGGAGGGTCAGGGGAGGGAGAGAGCAATTTGGGGGAACTGTTTTACGAACTATATTGATGTCTAACCATTGTACTGTATACTTGAAACTAATTAAAATAAATTTTAAAAATTCTAAAAAAAACTGAAAAAAATGACCTTACTAAAAAAAAAGTTCAGGCCAAAGAACTGATATGTGCAGCTTCTGAATCACCTCTTTAATGATAAAGCTGCTTGTCATGGACATCCTCTGCCCTCTTACCCCTGACTGAGAAGTGCACTAATTTCTCAGTTACCTTGGATGCTTAACAGAGAGGCTATATGTTTAGTATGGCAGAGTGACTTCATGGGACAGGGTTACTGCATTTCTGGGTCTTTTTGTTTCAGAAACTTAGCCTGTATCATAACTAATAAAGTAACTAAATAAGAAAAAAATATATGTGGACTATGAGATTGACTTGACTAGCTCTTGATAAGAAAAGTACAGATAATTACTAAAGCGAATTTTTAAAGGAGGTAGCTGGAAACATGATAAAAATTACTCCAGATTGAAGAATAAACTCCTAACTCTTCAAGTAGAAAGTTCTGTACAACTATACGATTAAGCTATTATAAATTTCAAATAAGAATTCTCTACTGAAGTCGAGTTCATATAGCATAAAACTGATTCATCAGTATCAAAGATTTCTTATGTTGATGGTGAACCTGAGACCATAAGCTCTCAGAAAGAAGGAATATTGCCTTACTTAATTTTGCATTCTCTTCGTTCGTCCTACTTTAACCCTAATGTGTGTAAGTACCAATATCTTGGAACCATCTAAGGATTAAAAATAAATGCCTACCATAGAATTTATTGCTATTATCTTTATCCCAATGATCCTCAGCTTCTGCCATTTGTTCATTCTGAAAAATGCAAGCATATTTTTAATCCTTAGAGCTAGAGTAAACCCTATGAAAACTTAGAGCTACAGACATTAACTTTTTCAGATGTAGAATTAACAAAGATTTATTAAATTACTTCCCCACAATATTACCCATTTAAAGTAGACATCATTACCATCCATTTAAAAGATGAGGAAACTAAAACATAGTTTAAGTGATCTACCCAAGATTATAACAGCTGGTGACTACCAGAACTTGGACTAGAATCTAGGCTTTCTGACTCACAGTCTAGGCCTTTTTCTGAGATCTCTACTCTGTTGTTTCACCACTTTCTGATATATTTTTATATTCTAAACTTCAGGCAAAAAAAAAAAAAACTATCAGCATAGTAATGACTGCAGGTATTGATGGATAGAAAAATGGAAGAGTAGTACTAGGCAGAAGGATCAGAAAGGACCATGGGTAAACATATCAGAACAATTTTTCTCTGAATAAAAACTGGAAAACTTTCTAAGATGAAAGTGAACAATTGGACACCACCATTAACATAAACATTTTAATTTAGTTTTGAAAGCTGTCACCTTATTCAACATAATTCTTCACCATAGGTCTTATTAGAATCTGTTTGGATTCAAAGATACTGATGAGAATGGATATATCAAGGTCAAAAATTATTCAGCTATATAAGACTCGAGGTGCTTGAATTAATTATACATCTTTTCCCCATAAAACTTTATACTTACTTAAGGAGATATTCCATATGCTCATTTTCAGAATCTACGATCAAAAAAGGTCCAGGAATAGGAAAAAGTAGTATGTTTGAATCTCTAGTCTGACGTTTTGTTTGTTCAGTATTATTTTTTATCTAAACTGCTCTAATTAAAGCCCAAGAAAGTTAGGAAGGAAATAGACTGAAACAATTAATGAGATGCATTATCTATGCAATTCTTGGTCCTGACAGAGGAAACATAATGGTGTCTTAAGTATCTCAGGTGCTAGCTAAATAACTTGGTCTCATAATTCTGAGATTAAATTTCCCATTTTCCAGACAGAGAAATGTGGTGTGAGATCACAGGCAAGCCTTTCTAACAGGAAATTAGAGTTGGACGTGGAGATGTTAAAATTCATGATTCCAAGAGTCATGACATAGTTTATGGCAATGACTCTCACCCTTCCCCAATGAAAAGTTGACTCTATTCAAGAAACCCCATCCCCTTTGCCCACTGCTATGCTACGGGACATTTTGCCTTTCACAAAAGAGGGCTTTGAGAGTTTTGAATAAACACATGAGTTTCACGTAGTGAGATAAAAAAAAGCTAGATCACAGTCTTCCTTCCAACTGAGTACTAAATAAGGGTGGGGCTAGGAGATAAATGAAGGAAACCAGAGGAATTACATAGAAAGACCTATGTGTGAGGCACTTTGATGAACCCAGTGAGCGCAGATAGACCCCTCCCATTCGGGGTGTCTAGAGCACACCCTTGATTCTTGGTGCTTCTGATGAAGTTTCCGCTTCAGTGGGACAACGGTTTTCTATCAGAGAGTGTCATAACATCCTATCAAAGAGTGTCATAACACAGAACCCTTCTAATTGGTGTGGAGAGCTCTGCAAGAGCATATTAGTTCTAAGCCATAGCATCACCTCTCTTTAGGGAGAGGGAACGAAATTTAAATACACAGGGAGACAGAGAGATAATTAATTGCCTTCTTGGCAACTCACCACTGTACTGCCAATGGGATCACTGTGACAAGTTATGAAATTCAAGTCAAAATATTTAACTCTGCCACTTACTCAAGTGGTAGACCCAATTTTAGGCACCCCACAGTTAGGGTGCTGATAAAGAAAATTCTTCTCTTCATTTTCTGCAGTAGCACATTTAACTATTGGCATCTACGGGTGTTCTGTTTCCTCTATGAAGGATAGATCTGTCTGTAAAGCATACTCATGTATTTCTATCAATATAAGAAATAAATGATGAATACAGGGAATTATGATAATCTGGATAGATCTAGAAAAACATAGGAACTAGACTAAGAATAAGAATAGAATAACACTGAAAGTCTTTCAAAATAACCTGATAGAAAGTGGGCTTAATCAATGGGGTGTAAGAGAGTGAATCAGCCAATATTCCCCCCAAAAATGCTGATTATACCAGCTCAATCCATAGCTCCTGAAAGATTAGATCTCTGGGTCACCCTAATGGAACCTAATGATGTAAACTATACAACCATGACAGGAAATTCTGTGTCCCAAGGTTTAAGTTTACCTAATTTCTTCCCATTTCCCCTTCCCTTCAGCCTCTGGAAAACACCATCCTACTCACTGCTTCTATGAGTTTAACTATTTTAGATTCCTCATATCGGTGGTATAATGTAGTATTTGTCCTTCTGTGTCTGGCTTATTTCAGTTAGTATAAAATCCTCCAGGTTCATCCATGTTGTCACAAATGGCAGGATTTCCTTCTTTGTTAAATCTGAGTAATATTCTATTGTACTTATATACCATATTTTCTTTATTCATTCATCCATCAATAGACACTTAAATTGCTTCCATGTCTTGGCTATTGTTAATACAGTAGTCCCCTGTATCTGCAGGGGATATGTTCCAAGACTCCAGAGTGGATATCTAAAACTGCAGATAGTACTAAACCCTAATCGACTTCTTCAACACTGCCAGAAATGTGGTAGCAGCTTCTTCATCGGCAGACAGAGACTTTTTCATAATTCTTATATTTTTCAGTCCAAACTTATTCCTGAATCTTTATACCATCCCCTACTTGCAGTAAATGGCTTGATGTCACTTGTTTCAGGGGATCCTCTGCTGAAGTCTTCATATAGGCTCAATGCTTTCTGTCACAACATGTTGCCGTCAGTCAGACATGTTTTCTGTTCATGTCTTCCACCCACAAATTTAATTCTTTTTTTCATCTTCACTAAGCACTTAATCACTCACTGTAGTTATAACTATTCCAGTTTGAGGCGTGACAGTAAAACTAGCATGCATGAATTTCTTTTTCCTTCTTCACAATTTCACAGATATAAAATTTGTTCTTACCATAGATCTTAGCTATCTCAACATACGATTCTTTTTCCTTCCTTAGTAAGTCAAGAACTTCCACTTAAAAGAAACATTTTATGGCTTCTTTTTGGCATATCCAAATCGTCAGCATCACTACTCTTGTGCTTTAGGGCTATTATTAAATAAAATAAGGGTTACTTGAGCCCAAGCAGTGCAATACCAAGACAATCAATCTGATACTCTAATGGGTGAGTAACGTATATATTGATGTGCTGAACAAAGGGGTGAATCACATCCTGGGTGGGACATTATGAGATTTCATCACGCAGAATGGCATGCCATTTGAAACTTCTGAATTGTTTTTCTCTGGAATTTTCCATCTGTTTTTTCAGACCACAGTTGACCAAGGGTAACTGAAACTGTGAATAAGGTGGACTACCAGGTATCTCTTTGAAATCCTGATTTCAATTCTCTTGGACACATACTCAGAAGTGGGATTGCTGGATCATATGGTAGTTCTAATTCTTTGAGTCCTCATTTCTAAGTTTTTCTAATTCTGATTTGTGGAGTTACTTTTTTCCTGTCTTGTATTTTCTTCATATCTTTTATCTCATATTGAAATAGGAATTTACAGTTTTCATCTGTTCTGTTGTCATGTCATCCCCGGCATGGTTTAATTGTCTGTAAGAATGATTTTTTTCTTATAATTTTATGTGGGATTTTTATCTCAATAACTTTTGTGGCTTATTTTTCATGTGAAATTAGTTTTCTTAAACTTTTTAATGGAACCATAATTCACAGCATCTTTTCTAACTTCATAGAGCTCCCTCTTCTGTTGCTTTCTTATAGTGTTAAAAATATAGTAGCTTGCTTTCTGAAATTTCCCATCTCCCACTTTTATCTAGATCTGCTGTTTCCCTCATCTGTTATCTTTGTCCTGCTCAGTATGGGTCATTGTCCAGGAATGGAATGGTCAGTCTTGAGAATTCAAAAGGGCTAGACTTCTCTGTCTTCTTCTAACTTTATCACTGTCGTCTTGTCCTAACCCAGTACTAGAGTGGACAAAACCCCTCCCAGAGGGATAAATTATATCCATGGGTTGAAACTTGACCCATCGGGCTTTTCAGTAAAAACTTAACAAGCAATTTTGGAGCTCTCTTCTCAGGTCAGTCAAACACTGCATTGTTTCCCTCTGCTTTCCCTCCTAAATGTGCAAATATTATGAGAGCTGGTGGTTTTTCCCACTTTCTTATATTTTGAAGATCATAGAGACATCTTATGTCTCAGGCTGGGGTTGCCAGAAGGACCACGGATGGAGTTTGGAGGGCAAAATGTTTATTAGGAAATAACGCAGATAAAAAGAATGAGAAGCAGCAGCACTGGGCAGAAGGAGAATGTCTAGAGGTCTGGAGCAGGGAGGTCAGGAGCAAATACTGCCTATCAGAATTGTCCCACATTTGGACCCAAATGGCCATCAGTTTCTACCTCATTTTGTTCATTCATTGGATGTGGGCTGCCCTGTGAAAGCCATGATCCCAAGCAAGGCAGCTCTCTGCAGCTGAGGCAGATCTGAAGTAACTGATAGCTTCCTGAAGCTGGGTATCAGGTCTTTCATTGGGGAGCACATTTCTGTGTCTACCATACCTCGTCACCTAGTTTTGTTGTAAATATTGTCTGCTGCAATTTTATTTGGAATTATTTTGAATCTATAGATGAATTTAGAATTTACATCTTGACAATATTGAGTTTTTCCATCCATGAAAATAATATATTTCATTTGTTTAGTTTTACAGTTTTTATAGTTTTATGGCTTCCTGTTTAAAAGGTTTACTTATCTTTTGTTAGATTTTTCTCCTAGTTATTTAATATTTTTGGTGACATTATTTTTTTAATTTAATTTTCTAATTGTTTACTGCTGATATATATAAGATATATATAATTTTGTATACAGATCTTATATCTAATGACCTTCCTAAATTCACTCATTAATTCTAAGTTTCTGTAGATTCGTTTGGATTTCATAGACACACAATCATGCCACTTTCAAATAATGAACAATTTATTTGTTCCCAATCCTTATACGTTTTATTTCTTTTATTTGCCTTTTTCTCTGTCTGTGATTTCCAGGAAATGTTGAATAAAAGTGATGATACAGGCATCTGTCTCATTCCCAGTATCAAAGGGAAAGTTTTCACTATTTCACTATGAAGTATGATTTTACTATAGGTTTTTTGAGGATACATATTTTCAGATTAAAGAAGTTTCCTCTATGCCTAACTTTTTAAAATAATAAATATAAGTATTAAATTTTAGAAAATGCATATCCTTCATCTTTTGAAATAATCATATTATTTTTCTCCTTTATTCTGTTAATGTGGTGAGTTACATTAATTGATATTTTTAATATCAGAGCAAACTTGCATTTCCAGAATATAAGTAACTTGATTGTGATACAGCATCTTTTTTTAATAAATTGCTAGATTCCATTTGCAAATGTTTTGTTCAGAAGTTTCGCATCTATGTTCACAGAAAGATTGGGTTTTCTTTCTTAGAATGTCTTTACCACATTTGGATATTGAGGTTATGCTGACCTCATTAAACATGTTGAGAAGAATTCCTTTTTTTCTTCTATTCTCTAGAATAAGAATAATGTTATTTCTTTTATGAAGGTCA
The DNA here is from genome assembly GCF_902729225.1 of Pteropus medius. Lineage (NCBI taxonomy): Eukaryota > Metazoa > Chordata > Mammalia > Chiroptera > Pteropodidae > Pteropus > Pteropus medius. The sequence goes on along the minus strand of NW_024349799.1, from coordinate 1,110,135 downwards.
GAGGACATTGAGCAATCCAGGCTTGGTGATTTCTCTGTGGGAACACATATCTATAAAACTACCTGGGTTTTCCATTTCTTGTATCATTTTTGGTAAGTTTTTATTTCCAGGACTTTCTCCATTTTATCTACATTTTGTTCTCTTTGTTCGTTTGTTTGAATTTTTATAAGATTTTATTTGAGCCAAAGTGACAATAATCATCAGAAAGCAAGATCTCAAATGCTTCCTTTTCATTCTTGATATTAGTAATTTACTACCTTTACTCTTCTATTTCCTGATCAGTATTGCTAGAAGTTTATCAATTTGACTAATCTTTTCAAAGAACCAAATCTAGTATTTTTATTCTCTCTAGTACACGTTCATTTTTTACTTCTTTATGTTCTTACATTTATTGTTTCATTTTTACTTCTTCTTTTGAACTCAATTTTCTATAGCATTTCTAATTTCTTAAAATAGATAATTTAATCTTGCTTTCTCAGCAATATAAGCATTTTAAGGCTATAAATTTCCTCTTTGTATGGCTTTAGCTACATCCCACAAGTTGTGCTATGTCATATTTTCATTATCATTCAGTTCAAAATAGTTGTCATTTTACTGTCTTCTTTAAATCTTGGGTAATGAAATAGTTTAGTTCTAAAACTTTGGGCGTTGTCTTGTCATCTTGTTGTTGTTTAATTTAATTGCACTGGACCCTAAGAATACAATGTACACAATTTCTGTCTTTTAAAATTTGTTGAGAAATGTTTTATGGCTCTGTGTAAGTTAAATTTTGGTAATTTCCATGTTATTTGGGGAAAAAGTATACTCCGCAGTTGTTGGTTGCAGTGTTCTATATCTGTTGATGACATTAATTCTATTAGTTTCTTTAATCATATAATGAAGATCTTCAATATACTTATAGATCAGGGGGGCTTTAATTTCTATGGATTACTGTTGACTAGATTTTGGAGTCTCCCACTATGATCATAGATCTCTCCATTTCTACAAAATTATGCTTGTATGTTTTGAACCTACATTATTGACACATAAAAATTTATAATTGCTTTATCTTTTTGGTCTATTGCCCCTTTTATCCTTTTGAAATGTTATTTTTTCATTTCTAGTAATATTTCTCGTCTTCAAGTTTAGCTTGGTTAACATCGATATAGCTTTCTTTTGCTTAGGGCTTGTATAGTACATCTTCATCCATTCTTTTCACTTTTAACCTTTCTTTATCTTTATATTCAAAGTATGTCTCTTCTAAGCATTATATAGTTGCATATAGTTCTTTTTTAATATGGTTTGGTAACCTGTTTTTTTATTGGAGAATTCAGTCCACTAATATTAAATATATTTACAGTTAAATTTGGATTTATATTTACCAATTTATTGTTTTCCTGTTTAACTTACTATTTCTTTAATCTGTTTTATGTTACTTTTTCTCCCTTTCATGTCCTTAGTAAATAAAGTATATTTTCATTCTATTTTCCCCTCTATTAACTTGTTAGTGACATATTATTTTACTATCTTTTAGTTGTTATCCTATTTATAGCATGCATTCTTGGCTTCTTAGAGTATAACATTTTATTGCTCCCTAGACAATGTTAGGTCCCTAGAATACTTTAACACTATTTACCTCACCATAATTTTTTATTATTATTTTCATGCATTTTAAGTATACACATAGTTTAACACCAGAAACTATTATTATTATTTTATATAGCACATATTCCTTTAAATTTGTCTATATATTGACCTTTTTCATGGCTCTTCATTTATGCCTGTATTTCTGAGTTTCAGTCAAGTTCATTTTGCTTTTGCCCAAAAACCTCCCTTTAGCTTTTTTGTTTTGTTTTGTTTTGTTTTTTGTTTTGTACAAGTCTGTGAACAATTCTCTCGGTTTTTTATCTGGAAATATCTTCACTTTACCTTCTCTTTGAAAGATATTTTTTCTGGGTATAGAATTCTATGTTGGCAGCTGTTTTCTTTCAGTTCTGGAAGTTCCTAAAGCTATCTAATAACATTAGCTAATTTAAGCACAGGGGAGCTTTTTAAAATGGATTAATAAATTATTGTCTGAACCTAGGAATCTCAATGACTATAAGGTGACAATTCACTAGTCAGGTGTCCTTTCGAATAATAATGTGGAATTATAATTATACCTTTATTGTATACTAATTTCTTATTTATACTTAACACTGCTTCTGTATTACATATCGTATTTTACTGATTACTCTATTATTGGTACAGAAAGTCTGCTTAATTATTTATTTTTGATTTATAATACATTAAATATTTCACAATATAGATCCCTCTTACTTCACTAATTTTCTTTTTAAAAATTTCACTGATATATTCCCATTCTTTTATTCTTCCAGGTAGTCTTAAGAATAGTTGTATAAAGTTCCTATGTAAATGTCATTAGAATTTTGATTTGAAAGCAGCATATTTATAAATTAATTTATACCATATTTACAGTATTGTCTTTACTCCAGCAACATGATGGCTTCCCAGTTATGGAAGTCACGTGTCTCTGAGAAGATGTGTGCGTGTGTGCATGTGTGTGTGTGTGTGTGTGTATCCTGTACATTGTATCTTAATTTTGTTTATAAATATAGAAGCTTTTATTGATATTATAAATGAAATATTTTTCCACAATATTTGCTAACTGGTTTTTATATAGGAAAGTCACCATGCAAAAATGATTAAGTATAATCATTTTTCCTTAATCCTTTTGGCTTTTAGGTAGACAATCATCTATATAATCAGAATATCAGGAAAATTTCGTATAAAGTTCCTACATAAATGTCATTTCCCAATATTGATGCCTATTTTTACACAAAATTAGTTATAACTTAAAGAAATATATATATATGTATATATATATACATATATATATATAAAAACAAAGCAAAATAAGAGCTGTGAAATACAGCATATCCATATAAAAAAATATTCTTTGGCCATAAAAACAATGAAGTATTGATTCATACTACAACGTGAATGAACCTTGAAAGCATGCTAAGTGAAATAAGTCAGTCACAAATGACCAAATAATATGTGATTACATTTATCTGATTACATTGATATGAGAGTCCAGAATAAGTAAATCTATGGAGACAGAAAATAGATTAATAGTTGCTTAGGGCTGGGGGGTGGGAAGGAATGTGGTAATGGCGGCAGGGGATGATAGCTAAAGGGTACAGGATTTCTTGCTGAGGTGATGAAAACTGTCTAAAATTGACTATGGTATTGGTTGCATGTTTTTGTACCAAAAACAATTGAATTGTACGTTGTAAATGAATGAATTGTATGGTATGTGATTTAGATATCAATAAAGCTGTTTAAAAAAAGAAAATTGTGAAAACTTGCATCTTTGTCTTGTCCCTGACTTCAAAAGAAAATAATTTAAACTAGTATTTCAGTTTGGTATGAATTTGTTTACAGGTTTTATATAGCCAATCATTTTGTTCTAAGGCCTCATTCCCAACATTTTGTGCTTAGATACATATAGTAAGGGGTCTGAAATAACAAAAACTGCATTTCCCAGACAGTCTTGCCAGCTGGCTTCTGGCAAGTTCTGCCAACAGAAGGCACTGATGAAGACTGGAAGACTCAAAGATTGATAAAGCAATCCTCTTTCTACTTTTGGTTTCTGATGACATGTCTAGTGATAGCAGCAGCAGCGAGAATAGTGTCAACTTGCAAAGGCAGCAACAATAATACTAAAAGCAACAGTGAGTAGGGAGTGCGGACTCTTGGGTCCTGCACAGCAGCTGACTCCTAAAAGCAGGAGCCTCTGTGGCATAGCGTGCCCTTAACTGCTAGGAAACATTGTCCTTAAAGCTCAAATACTGGTCACTTACTGCGGTTACTATTTTTAGTAACCTTACCTTCTTGAAGTTCTTCCATTACGTTTTTAACCAATTCTCATATTAAACTTCTGTTTTACAGAGGTAGAGTGGTTTCTATTTCCTTGATATAGTAAGGAAATTATTTTCTGTTCAAATTTTAACAGTAATTCTCATCAGATGCTTTTTTTAAGAGATCATATTGCTTTTCTCTATTGACATACTGATTGAGTATATTAAGAGATTTTCTAATATTTAATCATTTTTGCATCTTAGTTTAGGTTCCCCCAAAAGCAGAACCTGATACAGGGACCATGGGTCATATAGGGTGTGCCTGAGAGGTGACCCCTGGAAACTGAAGTGAGTGAGTGGGGAGAGTGAGACAGAGAAGCAGAAAAAGAAAACAAAGGAAGCACTGATGAGCTGATGACTACTGAGAACAACTGGAGTTCGATTTCTTTGGGGAATCCTCAGAGAAATTATATACAATGCACCTGGGAATACTTCATCATTGAGTTTTTTAATTAAAATTATTGGGGTGACATTGGTTAATAAAATCAAATAGGTTTCAAGTGTACAATTCAGTAATACGTCAGATATATATTGCATTGTGAGTTTTAACCCCAAAGGTTGAGGTTGTCTCTGGGGACGTAAACGCCCCCACACCTCTGGGCTGCACCCGCATTGTATTCTGCAGCTCCCCACACTTGGAGAAGTTCTGAGGCAGAAGACCTGAGAGACAGCCATGCTGTTAAAGGTAAGCCGATAGGATGTGGGAGGAGCACCAAAGTGGCTGGGACACCTGTAATACAAAATAAGCCTATCTTAGAATAACTCGTTTGTTTTCAATATGGTATTTTTGTATTTAAGTTAGTGTAATATGTAGTTATCTTTGAGCACCAGAGTTATTACAAAATGAATTGTGACGTTTGGATATATTTAAAATGGTGTCTCTTTCATGAAAGTTTTCAAGAATTGCTTGTAAAACTATTTGGATCCAGTGCTTTTCCAAAGTTGTCTGATGACCTTTTATAACCCAAGATGCTCCTCCCTTTGCTTCATCTAAATCAGCTATGGAAAGAGGATTCGATCAGTTTTTATTTACGGGAACCAGCATAATCAGCCAAATGACCAGAGCTCTGCTTTTAAACTCCATGTAAAAAGAAATCATAAAGCAAAATTTTCCATTAGGAAAGAGGTAGCAATGCAAAGATAGAGGAGTCCCTGGGGGCACCAGCAAAAGATGTTTACATTTTGAGAAAGTTTTTTTCTTGTCATAAAAAATAAATTATTTTAAGATTTTTGCACGAGAAGTCTGACTTACCCATCAGTGCAAAACCATTTTCCTCAAATAATTTACCTAATAGACATGAAGAACTGCTATCAAGCCTTTTCTCCTCCAGTTATAGCAGTGAGAAAATTATTTAACATCAGCTGCTGACAACTAGTATCCCTCTCAGGGGCACATAATGAGAGAACTGTCAGGCATGATGAGTGTCCAGTACAGAAATATTTAATTAATGAGCTCTTGTCTTGCCTTGAGTTAATGCTTCACAGTCCTGAGGATATATAGAAAGCACCCTCTGATCAGTCCAGGGAATTAAAAAAAAAAAATTGCTGAAAGAATTTCAGTTTTCATTTTTTCAATCCAAGTTACCTACAAAATTCTATGCATCTCCTTTTTAACATGCTTAAGATTGTAAAGGAGTCGGCTGCCATAAGATCTAGACATTGTATATTACATTTTAGATCTTATTTTTATATTAAGAAAAAATACAACACAGAGCTACTGTGATTTCATTTCCATATAACTTTATGGAAGTAACTTTGTAATCTGGTAATTAAAACAGCACTAACATATATTAGAATACAGTAGTACAGTATGCCTGAGGTTTTTATTCAGCGTATTCACAAGGCTGGCTGTATATTCGGGATTCACAGACCCCTGGTAATATTTCCATAGTCTCCAATTTGAGAACCACCATATGCTTGGCCAGGCTGCTCTGGGATGTTGCTTTCTTATGTCAAAGCCTTTTTACTCTTTCTAGAAGTGGGAAGGGTAAAGACAACAGATGTTAATTCAAACACAATTGTGATTTAACAGAACTTGCTTTTGCTTAGTCTTCAATGAAATGAAGATCTAGTCATTGCTCTAAATAGCGTGAACTTTAATACTCATTTAAAAAAACATTTGTAGGCTGCCCTGCCTTTTCCTATTCTTTATAGTCCCTATTCTCTTCTATCAAGATTGATAGGTCATTTAACTATTTTTATTCTCATTTTTTATTTCATAAATAATTTGCTGTACCAGGATTTTTATTAGGTAGGAGGAAATCGACACGATAAGTGTTTGTTTCTGTCGTTGACTCCGGTTAAAGTGCTCTATATCCTGAACAATATGTCTGCTTCCTGTTGCTAGAGGTTACACAGCCTGGTATTTATCAGCATGGATCAGAAGCCAGAAGCTGGTTTGAACTCGGACTCTGCCACTTACTCACTGTGTTGCTTAACCTCTCTTACCTGTGGTTTCTCCATCTGTAAAATGGGTCTCGGTTGTTACAAGAAGTATGTGAACTGAAGTTTGTACCTAGCATGCAGGAGCACTCTGTATGTTTTTGTAACAAATAAATGTTTATTTATTACACATCCCTAATGCTAACGGATAAAGTGAGCACTTGGAAAATATTTATTACTTGTATGACTAAATTTCCAGATAGATTTCCTCATTCCATTTATATCTTCTTTCCATTTCTGGTGAATTATGCCTTCTAAGCATGAGGTGTGAAAGGAACTCTTTGAAACCAGTAGAAGCTCACAAGCTGGTACAACCAAGGCTGACATGCTCTAACCAAAGTTCCTATAAATTTCCCATAATTTAAAAGTTAAAAATCAGTCCATGATCTATTAATAGGAAAATACTTGGGATCAAAAGTGGTTACTTTTGATAGTTGTCCTTATTGCTTTAATTCAGAGCTTAGAAAGTATAAAGATCTTTTACTCAAAGCAAATTATTTATGCACTCTGCTTCCCTTATGGGGTTGTCAAAAGGTTTAAATGATTAATAGATGAGAACTGCTTAGACAATGCCTAGCACAAAGCAAGTAATCAGTAAATGCCAGCTGATATTATCACAGGGCCCTGCACGTACAGGTTGAGGCGGTCAAGAGTTAGAGGGACTGTGGCAGGTAACAGTGCCCCAAGGTACAGATGTCAATTCCTTCTCCCACGTCTCTAACCAACAAGCCCAACACACACATTCCCCTTCACAACCAAGAGAAGTAACTGAAATTAATATATTATTATATGCCAACTATAATTGGAAAAAAAACCTCACTGAATTGTGCAATGTAAATATTAGCAACTAATTGTCTATTATACTTCAATAAAGCTGAGGAGGGGAATTAAGAAAATAAAAATAAATTTTTTAAAAAAGAGAAGTAAGCATTAAAGAAAGGAAAGGTAAGAAGAATGACAATTTGAAAAGATCACCAAGGTGTATGGCCTGAATTATTTGGACTAGTTCAGCTGTGATCTTTGCCAACTTATTCTTTGCCCTTATTTCTGCACTTTAAAAATTAAATAAATAAATAAGCCAACTCATTAAGGGCTTTTTGGTGCCCAAGTAAGAGGTGTTGGCACTGTAAGATTAACAACCTTCTTAACCATTTTAAATATTAGCAAATATTTAACGTTCCAACTTAAAAAGTGCCATGGTTTTAGTAGCCTGGAAAATATTGCAATTTGTTCAAACATCAGTAGCTGTTATTTTTGGACGCTAATCAGTACCATTTACCTTGGGAGCCTGGAAAATGTGTGGACTGTGCAAGTGCGCCATCTGCTGGCCCTAGAGACTCCAACTGGGCCACAGGGGCAAGGACGCTTGTCTAACACAGCTGGTGCATGAGCCAACTAGAGCAGTGAAGTAGCCAAAGCTGTTTCCACCACCTCACAACCTGATACTAAATTATCACAGTGAACACACTGCTTTTTCAAAGGAAAGTGATTTGAGAGAGAGACAGAGAGAGAGAGAGATTTAAATAAACTATTCTTTGTGCTTATGTTATCTCCTAGGGAGAAAAGATGATTCATTGCATCTAAGAAATAAAATAACCCTAAGAAATCATATTTTCAAAACGACTCATTTTACACAAGAAAAACGGAGTTGGGGGAGCCACGTGACTTTCTTAAGTTACTAAGTAGCAGCAGGACAGGACACCAGGTCTCCAGGCTAGACATTTACTCCTGCTACCCTGGGGAAGGTGAAGGAGGGCAGAGATATGTGCCAAAACAAAGCAATTTTACCAGCCAGCTTCCTGGGCCTTCTGTATACATCTTACTGATAGGGGCACTCTAAGCATCATTTACAAAGAACCACAATGTCTCTTACACACATAAAAACTTTCATCTCTGGTCACAGCCAAAAGCGAAAGCCTTTTTATAGTTTTATTGCACTTACAAAGACAGAAAATGACAGGTAGGAACACTTTCTCTTGTTATAATTTTTACTTCTCAAAAAGACAAAGATCTAGCAGTTTAATCACAACATCTGTCATGCCATTCAATAGCAGATGCCAGCCTCCTACCAGGCAGACACCAGAATGGAAGCAAGGGCTTTTCAGGCCAGAAACCCTAGAGTCTCACTGCTCTCGCCAGGGAAATGTCTCTTTTAGCTTATACAGGCCAACTATCAAAAAACAATTGGTCTTAGATCGATACGTACTTATTTGCTGGAGTCACCTGCCACTGGACCAGGAACACGAATTTAATTTCGGTAGGGACCCAGAGAAATGCTGGTGCCATCCGATAGAGGGCAGTGGTGCACAGATGCTCATAACCACCCAGCTCTGCTCTCCCCTATCAGGAAAAAAAGGGGCACATGTGCATACTTTTGCAGCTCTGGGACTGTTCTTCTAAGAGTAGAGCCAATCATTTTTCAGATACCAAAATTAATCTTAAAAGCCAAATACCTGACAAGAACAAATAGTAATCATTAATTCTTCTTACATTCCCCAAGTCACAACTCTAGATCCATATTATGCCCCCTAAACTTCCCAAATCAAAATTCTTTAACAACATAACAGGGACAAACTTTGGATCCAACTGAAAATAAGGCTGACAATTTTCTCGCCACCTAGCAAAACACAAAACACTAAATGCAATCCAAAAAAATCCCCAAGGGAAATAGCTTCAAGAATCTTGAAAATCATACCTATTTTTGTTTGTAACATGTGAAATTATTACAAGTATGTTCACCAAGAGGACTATTGATGGATGACTCACAATTTAGCTAAATTCAATAAACCACACACTGTGCCCATCCCAGTAGGTGACTCATGCATTTTTTATTTCAAGTATCAAGTGTTTGCCAAAAACAGTATTTAAAAAAGTAATGAAAATTGTTCTGAAAGGGCTCATGAATAGGGTAGGACCACCCACTGACAACCTCATTTGTGCTCTGACCAGTTACACGGGATTTTGGGTGGGTCTGCTCTAGTAGTGCTCCACAGAGAGCATGCTCACCACAGCAATGCTGGCAGGCCGAGGGCAGGCTCTCTACTCCCTCTGCATGGTTATCTCTCTCAATACCCACGTCTCAGGAAAAGCTTGAGATATTTAGGGGTGCCTCAACAATGTGTGTGCTTGGGGGTCCTCATGGGTTTTGCTAAAGCAAATTGAAAATACATGCATTCAATTCCTATTTGTCTTCTATTGAGCTTACCTTTTTTCTACCTTTTTAATTTAAAAAAAAACTAATTATCATTTTAAAAACAAGGGATAAAAGGTCACCCAGAGGAAATAATAAAAATGATTGCTGGTGAAGAACTGTTAAGGGGCATGTACTTTATTCTGACCATGAGTGTTTTCACATGCACCTGCTACTAGGCTATTTCCAAAGCCCCTTTCTCAGCCTGCCTCTGTGTCCAGCTAAAGGAAAAGTTTACAGACCCCATTGACCTATTGATAGTCTCTTCCCCTAAAAAATATTGAATTTGCTCCTCATCAAATAATATGCTTGTAAAGTTCAGAAAGACATTATTACATACTAATTTGAATGTTTTAATAAATATGTAAAGCTTTGAAGTATTTCAAGGGAAAGGACCTTAACCCTTACAAATACATTTTCAAATGATGTGAGGATGAGAGGAAAGTTCCCAGCTATTCCTAAAAACTATTATTCTTTTAAATTATAAACAATGACCATTTTTCAGGTCATGGATTGGCTTTTTAGTTTGCTCATTATTTCAGGCAAATAATAAATGTAGAGTGTGCTATCCTTTTAAGGTCCCTAGAGACTTTCTTCCCCCCATGTACTGCAGACATCACTTAGTAGGCTGACCCAATGCTTTGCATTCTATGGTCACCCCTTACAGGTTTTTGATCTCTTGTTGCTTAGCAACATCTACATAGATATAATTTCCATCTAGTGGTGATATCAAGTATTTGTGGCCTCTGTTAACATCAAGATAAGCTGACTTCTAGATACCCTAGAAGGCAAAGGATACTTGCATTCTGTTTTATCCTTATAGGAAGAAAAAAAAGAGATGAGAGAGCCTTTTTCTTTCTTACATGCTTCTTCTCTGTTCTGTTTATCAATTGCTACATAACAAACCACTCCAATAGCCTAAAACTTAATAGCCTAAAACAACTACTTATATATCTCTTACAGTTCTGTGGTCTGACTAGGCTCAGTTGGTTGGTTATAGCTTTTTATATTTTGTGCAATTTGGGCTGGAGACTTCTGAAAGCCAAACTGGGCTAGACACACAAGATGGCTTCTTCTCTCACATGCCCGGTGCCTGGACTGGGATGGCTGAAGCAGGTGGCTAGATATCTCCCTTTCCACCTGACTAGCTTGGGCTTCATAGTACTGGCTCACAGGGTGTGTGGGGAGTGGGGAAAGAGAGAAGCAGTGGCAGTGGTCCACTCAGGGAAAGGAATGTTTACCACTGACATTGTTTAGAATTGCTTGCGCATGGTAATAATAAAAAGCAGACCAACTTTTAGTTGGTTTTAATATTGTTTTTAAATTCTCTTTAGGAATGCACCCCATTATTTTCCACACCCTAAGTAGACAATTCTCACTGGCTCAGTACACCACTGCTTCACTACATGGCTGTCTCTGGAGAGTTGGACTTCTTGCCTGGTGACTGGCTTTCTCCTGAGCTGGAATTCCAGGACAGGCAAAAACTGTGAGCTTCCTTATAACCTAGCCTCAGAAGTCATGGAGTGTCACATCCACTACATCTATAAATAAAAAGCAAGTCTCATGACCATCCTAGAGTCATGGGGAGAAGACTAAACAAGTGTGAGTACTGGAAAGTAGACTTCACTGGGGGCCATCTTTAGAGAGATGAGCAATCACATTCTCCATTACCATTTATATTTCAGAACCACATGATTATTTAATCAAAGCTGTAGTTGACTGGATTTCGACTGGGAACCTACTATAACTCTAAAGGACTTTGCCGACAGAAATTTTGAATTCAGGATTTTATTGCGGTTTGGAATCCTCATGAATTTTTAAAAATATTTCTTGCTGACAGAACTTTAAGTACATAGTACAAACCTGTTGCTATGACTTCTGAGTCAATCTATTTCCTTCACCTTAAACTTGGACCAAAATTCTTCCAAATGATTGTATTTATAGCTCAATTCTATTTTTCATATGTACTCATCTGAACAACTGGGAACTTTCCAGAGCCATGTCACTCCATTATTGCTTACAGAGGTCCTATGTCAGCTGTGAATAAAACCTTCAGGTTTTCTGAACCCATAAGTTACGACCAACCTGAATGTCAAGACCCTAGTGGCTTAACATTTTCTTAAAATAGCAATAGCAAACACTTTTATGTGCCAGGCACTGCTCTCTGTACTCCATGTGTATTATTAACTCATCTAAAGCTCATAACAACCCTATAAGGTACTAATCACTGATTCTCATTTACAAATGAGGACACTGAGGCCCAAAGAGGTTAAGGAATTTGTCTTAGATCTCAAAGCTAGAAATGAGAAGAGCTAATATAGTCTGACTCCAGAACCCAGGCTCTTAATAACCATGTTATGATGCTACATAAATCACAGAGTAGGCATCACGAGCAAGAAAGAATATGCATATGAGTATGCACCAAATCCTTAAGAAAAGTTTCTGCAGTCAGTAGTTAAATCAGCTATATCTTAGACATGTTGGAGGATGCTAACGATATCACCTGCTCCTCACATACAAATAGCTCAGTATCTACTGAGGGAGACAGACTGGTACCCAAACAGTAACTGAACAATATGAAATGATACTATACATAAATAAGTCCTGCAATGTGTGGTGATTTAGACCATAAGGTTGTAGGAATCCAGGTGGGGTCAGAGGAGACATTGTGACACTGGACATAATACATTCTCATTCAGCCAAATCACAAAACTCATGTTTTATTTTCACATATATATTGCCATCTGTGACTTTTAGTCCCTCTATAGTTGCATGATTAATACAGAGTGGTCCATTAAATCAAACCTATGGTTTATACAGCAGCCTGATTTCAGTAGACCTCCCAAAAAAGAAGCCATCACTCTGCACTGTTAGGATGTCATAGCAATAACAAGTATAAACAATTTTTTTTTTTATGTCTAACAAGGGGTGTGACTTACTCTCTCAGAGAGTGGTTATCCTGAAGAGAGAAAGCTGAGACCTCAACTGATTCCTTTACTAAAGAAGCATTGCTTGGCTCAGGGAATAAAACACCCTCAGGGCTGTCAGATTCTAAGCTCCAATTCTTGTTCTGACCTTGGGCTGGTCACTTAACTTGCAGAGAAAACAGACAACAAAAGTAAAGAACTTAGAGATGAATAAGGACATTGAAAATGTATTAAATCTATTATTCTATGGTACAAAAATGCCAGACACTATATTTGGGTGAAAGCAGTCCAAGAGCACTGACTAACTCAAATGCAACTACTTTGAAGAATATTCTGAATGTGCCTTATATTAGGATCCATTCATATTTTTACCAATGAGGCAAAAACTAAAAAAACAAAAAACAAAAAAACAGCATGAGGGGAAAAGCTAGACGTGCAACATGGAACAATACTGCTTTGCTGCCTCTGTGGGGAAAATAAAGTATGAGCGTCATGATGAAATTAAGTTGATTTATTTCTATCACATCTAATAGGGCTACTTGAAGAAAAATCATAGTATCAGTAAATAAGGATTCTTACTTCAATGGTAAATAAATACCTGTCAAAACGATATTAAATGCTTAAGACTAGACTTTGAGAGCATAATAAATCATTGCAGATCTTTAACTTTGAGTCCAGAGTATATTTCAAAAAAAAATACCTTCTTTTAGGAGGAGATTTAAAAGAATATTAATTGGGACTTCCTTAAAAATGGATTTAGCCAACACTTATGATTGTTTTCTAAGCATCTCATTAGCATGGACATTTAACAGTCAAATTCAAAATTCATCAATGACCATGATTTAACAACAGCTATCATAAGAGCAGATCTTTTAATATTACAGCTTTTGATAACTTTTATGAAAATCTCCAGCTATTGAAAAATACACACTATTTTTCATTAGCAAATTAACTTAAAAGTTTATCTCAAGAATTTTTAAAGCACTAAAGTTAGTTTACAAAGAAGAAATCAGGATAAAACTATTACAAAAATAGTAAAATAGGCAGATAACCTATTAAAACAATTATAAAATTACATCATTTTAAGATACCTAATTATATGTTCTTGATGCTATTAATTGTGTCAGCCCCATTAATTAACTCTAGATGTTATAAGGAAAAGAATCTGGATTTCCAGTCAAGATGGTGGAGTAGGAAAACACTGTGCTTGCTTCCTCTCATAACCACATCAAAATTACAACTAAACGACAGAACAACCATCATTGAAAATTGCCTGAAGTCTATCTGAATAGAAGTGAATGAAAAGAACATACAGGAAAAGCCACCTTGAGACTGGTAGGAGGGGCAGAGATAAGAAATGGGCTGGTCCCACACCCATATGAGGTTAAAAATCGAGAGGGATATCGTGGCTGCAGAAGTCCCCCTAAGAAGCAAGAGGTCCCAGACCCACACCAGGCTCCCCAGCCTGGAGCACTGGTGCAGAGAAGAGAAGTCCTTACAACTTCTGGCTGTTAAAACCAGCGGAGATTGTGGCTAAGTGAGATGGAGGGCTGCGGGAGTCCCAGGAATTCCCCTTAAACGGCCCGCATACTTAGTCACTGACAGACTCACTTGCTCTGAGCTCTAGCACTGGGGCAGTAGTGTGAAACATGCCAGGGACATATGGAGATGAACTGAATTGTTTGGCTTTTGAGTGAGGGCTAAGGGAGAACATTCTCCTAAAAAGAAGTGCTGGCAGAATCCACTGTTACTTTGGTGAGCCATCTCACCTCCCAATGTGCAGACACAGGCAGGCACCACATCTGAGTCTCCATCAATCTAGCTAATACCATTTGCCCTGCCCTGGTGATTCTCTAAGACCCCACTCCACCCAACTTGCAGGCCCACCCAAGCCACTTCCAGTGGCTTTTCCATACAAAAAGCCTATCTTGGATCATGTTACGGACTTTCCTAAACATCTCTCAAAGGTTTATAAAACCCAAACAAGAAGCATCTGGCCTCACCGTGACCTGTACCTCTTGCTGAGCAACTCCAAGCCCAGCACTAGTGGAAGCTGGCCTTGGTTTGTGGCTTGGCCTCTTGAGACACCTCCAAGCCCAGCACAGGTGGTGGCCACCAGCAGATTGCTTGGTGGCTCATGCCAAGTGGCCTTGGGCAGGGTACAGATAGAGGGTGAACTTGGCATTTGCAAGAGGCCCCATGGCCAGCATGTTCTTGGTCTAAGAGCACCACCTGAAGTCACAGCTGATACACCCAAAGGGCAGGCACCAGAACCCTGCTAGATTGAATCCTGCTCACTGGACTCCCTACCTCACATGGAATGGGGTCTTAATCCATTTTAATTGGATATTAAAGGAAAGGTTGACTATAGGAAGTCAGTGAATTTGGAAACACATTACATAGATTTTTATTATATGCATAAACAGAGATTCTGTATAGAGGCCTGATACATAACTAAGATCATAGACTCTGGAGTCAAACTACCTTTCAGTCTCAACTCTGCCACTTATAACTATGTATTTTTGTGCAAGTTTTTAAAGCCTCTGAGACTCCATTTCCTTCTCTGTAAATAGGGAAATAATTTCTACCTTGTAGGTCTATCAGGAGGATTATATGAGGTACAATTGTAAAGTGCTTAAATAAGTATTTGGCATATAGTAATTGCTGTACAAGGGCTTGTTAAGTAAAATAAATAAAAATATATCAAATTGTTAACAGTGATTATTTCTGAGGATTAAGATTATGGGGGATTTGAATTATTTAAATTTAATACTCATTTCTGAATTGTTTAAATGTCCTCCAATGAGAATGTCTTACAAAATCAGGCAAAAATAATAAAAAGATTTCCATTTAGGGAAAATGGGAAATATCTATTAGAATATTAGAATTGTCATGGTAAGCATCAGGAACACATTCTTTTCTACAACAAATGGTAACATATTGTAAAGGTTTCTGTTAAAATATAATCCCTATGTTTTAAATAAGGTCATATCTGGACATGTGTTCAGCTCAAGATTTAACTTATCTATCATGAGAAGATAAATAAAACTAATGAACATATTTGTTCAAATTCTGCTTCTATTTCTAGAGTCTATTACCTCCTTAGGACTCATAAGTGTCTTCTTATAAGAGATAATACCCTTGAATGATACAAATCTTGCATTTCTTAAACAGGGACCAGATTCATCCATTATTGGTGAATAATTAAAATTGCTATAGATATATAATATTCTAAAAATATATCATGTGATTGACAACTAGAATTAAAGATAGGGCCCTGCCCTGTTATTCCCATTTGGACACAATAGCAACATGCACATTAGATGCAAAACACTCATGTTTGAGGATCTTTACAAATCACTATATAGCTCCATCTGCATGTCTGACTACATCATACAGGTTAAAACTTGGTTCTAACTAACACCAAATTCACAGATATTTATTACACTTTTGCCTTGTATAAGGATTGTAACCAGAGCTCCCTAGGATTTAGTCACCCACTCCTCCTGGGTGGCTTGCAATCTACTCGTGAGGACCACACAGGTTCCTTGGCTGGTGGGAACAGAGTGGAGGGAGGAATAGGAAAGAGATTTGTATTAGGAAACTCTCAGATCTTCTTTTGCATCTACTGAAAATACCATCTGTCAGCCTATCCTTTCCCTTTCCTCCTGCTACTCAAGCTAATCAATTACAGAAGCAAAATAGCCCTACCACCTAGATGAGTGTGGGGCCCAGGAAACCCTCTGGCAGTTTTATTTTCTGAGGCATAGAGAATGAAAGGCCCCTGCAGCTTATATGGTGGGGACTATAGAACATCCAGCACTATAGAATTCCCAGCCCTGGATTTATTACCAGTAGGGAGCACAAAGAGTATCAAACAAAACAAGGATAAGATGCTACTTCAAACTAGATTATTGACAACACATTAGGAGCCCTGGCTCTGTCACTTACTTCTGCCTTCTACCAAATATACCTTTCGCTTATTTTAGAAATTACTGCTGTCTTTCCAGCTCCAACCACACGCTTACAATGAGAGCCGGCATTTTCTTATATAATCCTTTACTGCTTGTTGCAGCTGGTTTATCCAAGGGTGAGCAATCACCTGAAATAGCTGATCACAGTTCTTCCCTAGTATTTTTTGAAATGGATCTGGGAAAAAGAGTCAGTCTGTCTCCCTGGCGGAAGAAGTTGTAAAATGAGAAACTCCTAAGCAAGATGTCAACGGCCCCATTAACTGCCAAGTGGAGAAAGCTGATCTGCAGTGAGATAAAATAATGCTGGCGTTAAGAGAAGAAGAAGCCAAAAAAGAGAGACGAAGTCCTGGCAAGCGGGAGTTTCTTGTTCCAGGATTCCTGAGGCCCCACAGCATTTCTCTCTGCCCTTCCTGTGATTTGGTTGTGCTACTCTTCTTTCAGTTCCAGCCACCATGAGATCTTTCCATTAAATACCTCTTTTTCTTAAACTAGTTAAATATGGATTTCAGATACTCTTTTAAAGTCTAATGACTCAAATAAGTTTTTCCCAGCCCAAATAAATTATAGAGTAACCCTTAAAAATGGCTTCCATAAAGCCAGCCTATTTCTTTACAGAATAAATTCAACATCATACTGATATTCTATTAGATTGATTGTTATAATGGATTTCTCTAATTAGCAGAGGATTCCTACCAAATTGTGTGATTGATTTGAATCACTGGGCTATTAGATTAGATGGAAAGACTTTTATGTCTGATATTTCCTCTTCTTTCTTCTTTCATCAGCATTGCCTTATATTAGACAGCAAGCAGCCAACCTCAGGAAGCCTTTGGTCAACCTCATTTTCTCAGGGTAAATTGTCCTGTATGCAAATTACTCTCGGTCAGATTTCATAGGATTATGGGACTGGTAGAAATTTTGTTACTTTTATAGACCTTTTGTTGGAAGCCATCTTAAGTCTGGTAAAAATCTCAAGTAATCAAATTTGTGTACATGCAATCAATACATCTTTTTTAGAACACATCTAAATTACTACTGTTAATCCAAAAAAAGCAATAAAACTATTTTCAATATCGATACTCTCACATTCAGTCTGGGAACTTGAAAGTGTCATCCTTCTCAATCCTTTAGGTCAGAGATCACTATGGCTTATTATAAAAGGAACAATAACAATATTTTTTAAATGGTAGCATAAATAATAAACTGTGCAACCTCATTTTCTTTGTGAAACAAGTGATTACAGTATTGCTGATTACCTGCAGAGGCAAAATGCTACTAGTAGCAATTGCAATAAATTAACTGGGGTTCATTGGCATACTTTCAAGAATTTAGAATGACTCATGGAATGATGTTAATGGAATGAAAACACCCATTCCATCTACTCAGCCCATGACAAGCCAGACTAATTGTTTCTCCCTTAGGCGACACAGCAACCAAGTATTTAAGCAGGCCATTATTTCCATTCACGCTGGAAGAAGCAGGAGTCTTGAGAGAAGAGATCTGGGGAAGTCCTGAGATTTTTCTTTGACTTTTATTAGATTTTCTAAACTGGCATTACATGTTTGAAATGTAGAATTAAATAATCAAAAAGACCACATTTCTAGATAAGCACAGTGCCCAAGGGAGAAATTTTATGTTAGTAAACAAATAGTTACTGAGGACCCACTTGGGACTAAGCTCTATACTAGACACTCTTTCTAATTTTTAAACCAAGTTAGAAAAAATTATGAAGCTACTGAAAAAAAGGAATGAGGACATAAATAAAATTAATGTGTACAATGTTCATTTGACCCCTTGAGACTCAAAGTGTGGTCTGCTGACCAGCAGCATCAAGCTTCACCGGGGAGCTTGTTAGAAATGCAGAATCTCAAGCCCACCCCAGACTTCTGTAATCAGAGCTGCATTGGAATAATATGCCCATTTGCACATGAAAATTTGAGAAGCACTGATTTAACCAACTCCCTTGCCTTATAATTGAGGAAAATAAGCCTCAAGGAGGTTAAGTGATGTGTCATCTCCAAACAGCTAGTTAGGGACTCAGTTGGGACTCCCAGGTCTCCTAGTTTTTTGGCCAATGGAACTCAGGGTACTGTAGGATTCTAGACAAGAGGAAGTTAAGTGTGTTTCATTCCCTCAAATGACCATTGATTGTTTTCATCACCTCTGAGCAAAGCGCACAGAAGACCTAAGTGAGCCCAATTACTCAGCCTCCTGGTGGCACCCCCCACAGGCCAGGCTCAAGCCTCAGCCCTCCCTGGAGGCACTTCCTCCTTCACAGGGTTTCCTGCTAACCTTTTCCCAAGGCCCAGTTAAACAACCACCACTTTATGAAGGCTTTCCCAAAGACTCCATTCCTCTTCAATCTCTCCTTTCTTAATTCAGATTTGTTCCTACATTCTGCATAGCACATCTTAAATAGGTCCTTATTACAGCCTGACACACATTCTAATTTTCCACATTATTGGCAATGATACAAATTTTCCATACATATTGGCAAATGATAATACAGATGCAATCTTTTCTTCTATTGCCCTTTTCAGAAATTGTATCTATGTCTTCTTTCCTAAATAGATTTTTTTAAATCATTTTAGACTACCACATAATCCCAGTCACAAAAATAATTCTAAATTCTTAATGGTCAAAGAGACCAACCTCTTTTCCAATGCAGAGACCCTTTCTTAAACATCCTTGAGACACTCAGTTTTTACTTGTATGCTTTCTATGTTAGGAAGTTCTCTATATTTTTAAGGCAGCATTTTTTTTTTATTCTGAAACACTTTAGTTGTTACAAAATTCTAGGCTGAAGTCTACTTCCTTCTAACTTCTACCTTGTGTCCTTGGTTCTTCCCTTTAAGGTAATTTAGAACAAGTCAAATCCATCTACCACGGGAAAGTGCTGCAAATATTTGAACTAATTTGCCAAAAGTAATTTGGCAACACAAGACAGGCCTAGTAGTTAGAAGCAATGAAGATCTTTTCATTTCAAGACTGTATCCTGCATTTCCCGCCCCTATACTTCTTAATGAACTCATACTATCAAGAAATTTGTGTTGAACACGTACTATATGCTAGGCTCTATGGAGAATATGCATTTCTGGGAGCTTATAGGACAGAAATAAGATGACAAGGTCACACACATCCCTGTCACAATGCAGAATGGAAACAATTTCACAATGGAAGCTTGAAGCCACATTTCACCCAGGTCTTCCTAAACTGCTAAAGTGTAAACTCTTCTGGTCATTTTTTCTCTCTCACACTCCTGTCTTGATTTGGTTCTATGTTTCCTCCTGGGCAAATCATTATCTCATGGCTGCCCTCCTAGATAATCCTTTCCACATGCCTTTCAGAATTCCAACTCCAAAATAAATATACTCTCTTAAACTCTCAACCTTTCCCAGAACACTCTCTCCACCTGTGTGCTAAAATTACCACTGAGAAAGATGTTTCCCTTCCCTAGGAAAGTGAAGACTGCTATTCTCCTAATGCCTACACACCACCAAGCCAGGAAAGGAAGACTTGCCATCTTGAAGCTTCCCAATGGCCCTTCAGATTCCTCACTTATGCATTCATTCACTCATTCATTTCAGGCACATACTAGAGCCCTTCACACAGTATACAAACACTACTTTTAAGATTAATACAATCTAGTTCCAGAAGTAACTAGAGAGTGACAGTCCCTCTCAGCTATAAAGACAATTTTTTATTTCCGGAAAACTGTAACACTGAGGCAAAAAGTATTGGGTTCAGGACAGATTTTTAGTTGCATTTCTGAATTCATTCCTAGGAGAATAAGTAAAATCTTTCCTACTACTTCATCAACAAATTATAATTTGGGCAGGGGGCAAAATTCTTTCAAAAATTCAAGAGAATGAAGGATAAACAAAAGAAATTAATAATGTTAAAGGCTTGTAGAGTTCTATCATGATTTAGAAGGAGATGCTGTTTTGAAGATGTATAAATTTCTGCTTTCTCCTTAATGCTACTAGTCTCATTGAAGCTGGCGTTTGTGATTTTTCCCTGATTACTTTGGACAACATGAACCTGAGGACTAAGGGACAGCATGGAAATATGGGCAACTGTTGCAGTGGCTTTTTGTGAATTTTGCAAAGCTGCAAGGGCCAACTGGGTGAGAGAACCCTACCGGTTGACACTCGGGCCATATCAACCTCTCTCTTTCACCATGGTTTTTCCACTTCAAGGAGTCTTCTAGCTTAACCTCACTAATCTTCCTGCTCTGAAAATTCATTACTACAGCTATGCTATTTATTTATTCTATTCTGTGTTTGTTTGTCTTTTCATCCCCATGTAAAGCTAAGAAAAGGAACTATTCTTCCTACTTCTTTTATTTATAAAAAAAGTAATAAAATCAATTTATGTTGAATTGAGACCTCTCATACTGTTCTCATTAGAACATATAATGCCTCAAGAACAGAGTGCAAAATCTATTATACGAGCACTCCATATCAAGAAAGCCCTCTTTGACTCACCTAAGATAGGGCTACATATAAACAAGCACTTGATAAACTCCTCTTAATGACAATATACTAAAAACTATTAAATAACAGGTGTTTGTTACATATACAAATATATAGATTTAAAACAGGAAGTACAAAATAGAAGGGTTCTGATGTTTTACCTAGGTTGAAAGCTGGCTTTTAGAAAGCTGCAGCAGGTGGGTTAGCATCACATAGGTGAATCTAAATTTCCAAGTAGAAATGTTTCACATTTCTGAATATGTGAATAAATGAGTTATTCTAAGATACTCGCTACACACACACACACACACACACACACATTTTGACCATTGGCAACTTTTCCCTGGATTACTCTGCTTGAGTCAAGTATGTTCACCCACTCTGCCTTTCACCAGTGCCATCTCTTCAGATATCCATAACTATCTGGCACAGGGTGATATCATGATTTAGTAAAGGGGCAAGTAGGAGGCAAAATGGAGTGCTATCTCCCCTAATTGCTATTTAAACGAGACAATAAAAAGGATGAAACAAATTAAATTAGCTAAGAAGCAAGAGCATCCCAATGAACTGGCCAAGATAATCAACTTGGAAAATTAGCTATTAGACCTCCACACATGCTCATTTTCATAATTTTTTGTGTGTGCTTATGAAATGCAACCCCCTATTGAAATTGCTGGGATGAAGGTGCTCTTCATTTCTCTGAGATAAGTCATTTGCAATTGGCCCTGATGAAGTTGGAAGTGAGGTTTTTTTAATGCCTGAGTTCAACATTTCTCATTTCAGTGCTAGAGTGTTTTGATTGGTGTTGGGGAAATATGTAAAAGAGAAGAGCAGTTGACTCAAACTAGTTACCTTTCTGAAGCCTTCTACCTGATTTTATTCTCATTCCAACTGTGCATGCTTGAGTATGGGTTTTGGTTTTTAATATTATTACCTTTACATATATCATCATCATCATCTTAAATACCTAATCCTTACTGATTTTCAGACTACCTCCCATAAATTTTTCATAAGATTTAATAATTCCTATTTTTAAAATCCTTTCTATCTTTTCTCAATGTTAGCCCCTCTTACATATAGTTCCTCATACTTATAAACAGCTAATTGTTTATTATTATCAATAATCACTGAAAAGACCACACTCATATAATCTGCAGACAATAAATATCCATGCTTAATTTTACCCAGTAATTCTAACTTTGTAGTCCATGGAGATTCTCCTTTTGTACTCCCTTTCTAATCATTGCTTTGCTAAATTATAATTGCTATCCAGGGCAAGACAGGTATTGGAGCACGTAATTTAGATGAGAAAAAAAATGAATAGGAAGAGAAATAATGAATTTGGATGATTCACAATCAAGAAATGTGAAAGCCACTGTCCTGAAGATTAGCTATTCAGATAAGAATGTTTTAATTGAAGAAGATGACGGCTAATTTTATGTGTCAACTTGACTGGGTTAAAGAATGCCCAGGTAGCATTATTTCTGAATATGTCTTGAGGATGTTTCTAGAAGAGATTAGCATTTGAATCATTCAACTGAGTAAAGAAGATTGCCCTCACATTGCAGATGGGCATCATCCAATCTATTGAGGGCCTGCTAAGAACAAAAAGGCAGAGAAAGAGTGAATTTGTTCTTTGCTTGAGTTGGGACATTCATCTTCTCCTGCTCTCACACACTGGCACTCCTCGTTCTCTGGCCTTTGAACTCAGACCAGGACTTACACCATCGGCCGCCCAGTTTACAGGCCTTAGACCTAGACTGATTCCCCTGGTCCTCAGCCTTTGAATGTGGACTGGTATCACAACACAAGCTTTCCTGGGCCTCTGGCTTGTAGATGGCAGATCATGAGACTTCTCAGCTTCCATAATCATGTGAGCCAATCTCTCATAATAAATCTCTGTCTGTATATCCATAAATATCCTCTTAGTTATGTTTCTCTGGAGAACTCTGTCTAATACAAAAATTAAGAACACATCTTTTCTTAGTGGATTATTTGTGTGGCCTATCCATCTTTTTCTTAAATTATCTTCATGAAGCTATATTTGAACCTACCTCAAAAGAAACATTTCTTTAACTCTTTTCCTCTATATGAGAATAATTGCATTCTGAACTTAAAGCAAGATTGAATAATCTCAGAACTCTCAGATCAGAATTCCAGAAATCCCAGGTATGTTATGGAGCAGCTCAACATCAGGGTTCCACAGGCACTAGGTTGCAGAAAGAAGCCCTACTTATTCCTGGTACTGAGAAAGGCAAACTAAGTGGTGTGCTGCATGTTCAGTCTTATTTAGTCTTTACCATTTCTGAGAAGAAGAAAAAAAAAAATGAAAACAAAATGAAGAGGGAAACTCTAAATCAAAATGAGAAGATGCTACTTCAGGCAAACTGCCTGGTATCAGTATTAATTTTAGTTAAATAGAAAATGCCTAATGGCATGAAATTAAATTAAAATGCATTTTCACTAGAAAGGTCTTACTTTTTGAGATAGAGATAAATAGAGACCCCTGGTAGATACACAATTGTGTGTTAATATTGACTTCTTTACGTATTTTGAATTTTTCAGAGAGAGAGAGAATGATATGTGTCCCTGGTTACAAGTGTATTAAAACATTTAAAATGACAAATACATTTACTAAACTGTCATATCACCAGATGAATTTCTGCTTCATTAAGACTCAACACAGTAGAGTCTGAATGAGACAAACATCTATTAGTAAATTAGAGTTATTGGTATATTATTTTAGATACATTCAGATTGTTTTATTGCTGTTAAGTTTCATTCCCCAAATATTTATTCAATATCTACTATTTCCCAGGGTACTGCATTTATTCTGAGGAATCAGTATAAGGGCTGAATTAGACATAGCGCCTATCCCAAAAGAGCTCACAGGCGTAAAGTTTGATGACAAACAAGGAAAAAGTACTGTGCAACTTGGGAAATTAAGTGATTATGTTGTAAAAGATAAAACAGAATATTTGTACTTTCAAACAACGTGATCCATTTTGTTCCTCTGCATTGTAGTTGATTCTTTATTGTCTGTTAAATCTTATAGTTGCCTTAAAGTAAAAAAGAAAAATGATAAATGATAAACATATATACAGTCCCAACTATATTCCAGGTTTTTTACATTGAAAAATAATGCATCCTCATCTCAAAGAATCATAAACCTTAAGAATTAAAAGAAAACAATATTTTTAAAAAGACAAAACTAAACTGACAGAGGAAGCAAGGTTAAAGATAAGTTGAGAAAACTTAATCTAGGTCAATGTTAAAAAATAGGTTTTTATGGTCTATTCTGGGTGCCTGTGGTAGATTAAAGATGGCTGTGAATTTTTTGCCACTTTTTTCATCTAGAGGTAGACCCCTTCTTAAATCTGAGTGTTCTCTGTTACAATTTTGACCAATAGAATACAGCAGAAATAATGCTGTGCTAGTTTCCCAGGCCCAGGCCAATGGTAAGAAGCTGGTAGCATCCACTTCCTATCTCTTAGAACACTCTTGCAATACAGCCACTGTCTTGTGAGGAAGCCTAAGCAACCCCATGTGGAGAGGAACCATGTGGAGAGACCCTTGTGGAGAGGAACCAAGGACCCTGACCTACAGTTCTAGTCAAGATCCCAGATGACAGCCAATATCAAATTGCCAGCCATATAAATGAGCCACATTGGAAGTGAATTCCCCAGCCCCAGTCTAACTACTTCAGATGACACCATGTGGAACAAATGCAAACTGACCAGAGAAGCCCTTCCTGAATTCCTGACCAACAAAATTGTGAGTAAAATAAAAGCCAGGGTTCTTTTTTTGGGGGGGAAGGGGGGATGGGGGAGGCAGTGTTGATTGCTATATAGTAATAAATCATCAGGATAGAACCTAATCACAATTAACACCATCACCTGTAAGTATTAAGTGGTTACAAGTACAAGTTCTGGAGTCAAACTGCCTAAGGTCCAGCTGTGTGACCTCAGACAATTTAATTTCTCTGTGCCTCAGATCCTTCTTCTACAAAATTAAGTTAATTATAACCTAAGTCATAAGATTTTTGAAAGAATTAAATGAGACAATTCACGTAAATCACTTAGAGAGTGCCTATAGTGTATAACATTATTGAGTGTTATAACATTATTATTATTGTATAACATTATTATTATTGTTGTGTATTAGAAACTACTGATTTTTAACTGAACTTTGAGAACACATCTGTTCAGTTTGGGAATTTGTCTGTCTATATATCAGATTCTTTATCTTTACTCTGTTCAGCTTCCCATATAAAATCATGAGCATTTCAATAACTGTCTCCCTCAGGGTTAATTTGATGTTATCCTAAGCTTTTATATTTGATGTACTGTGAAAATATTGTATCAAGAAATGGTCTGCTCATCAAAACCATGTATCTCAATTGTGTTAAGTATATAATGACTTGCCACGTTAGCAAGATAAATCCGGGGTTAATTTAATGTGAGTATTTGAGATTTATTTTATTTTTTTCTGGCTCTGTGAATTTAAACATTTCTTCCACTTAATTTTTTTCTGTATTTAGTTAGAAGCGTTATTCCAACAAGCTGATCCAACAAGCAGACAAATTTGCAAATATCAGTTTCAAACTCTTGAGTTGTTTAAATTAAGCAAGAGTTCCATGCCATGAGTATTTTTTTTTTTTTTTTTTTTTTTTTTTTTTGTGGCATATGAAAATTTATGACTACTGTGTTTTCACCATCAAAACTTACGGTCTTGGTCTTTCTTTCTTGCCTTTGTATAAAGCCATAGGAGAGACACTGACTACTTTGACAGCCTTAAAGTGGACTCCAGGAATGTCACCAACAGTACGACCTTTACGACCAAATCCAGCAACAAGAATGTATCATTTTCCTCAATAAAATTCAAACAACCATCATCAGGTACAAAGGCTGTGATTTTCATGGGGCCATTCTTGATCAGTGGAACCCTGACACCCTTCCTAATAGCAGAATTTGGCTATTTGGCTCCAACTCCTACTTTTTCCAGCACAATTCCCTTTGCATGGGATGCGCCTCCAAAATGATTGGCCTTCAGGGCTGTGCCCAAGTGGGCTTTCTCGTACTGTTTATCACACCACTTCTGATCTCGACGATGACCGCAACACTTGCCCATGCTGCCAACACCAAAAGAACCTAAGCAAAAGAGCCCCAATTTTTTAAATTGTTTATAAGGTTCTTAAATGTTACTAAATTCTGCTAGTATGAATCAGTCAGATAATCTATGATTTGTCTTAGGGTCTAAAATTAATTTCGAGCAATTCTGCTAGCCATATCTTGTGAGAGTGTTTGTGGGGAGAAAATCAAAGAAAAGCTAAAACAACACACACACACGTTGCAAATTGAGGTTTTATTAATAAATCAGTCTCATTAAATTAATGTTGTTAATCCAAAAACAATCTTCCTGTGAGACATGTGTATGTAGAAGCATATTCTAAGTAGGTTGTTGTTAGAAACTCAGAATAGTATCACGTATCAATTCATAATAATCTCCTAACAAATCATGAATGGCATTACTTGAAAGATCTTTATTTGTGCATTAGGTTCTTCTAAATGGGAAAATTCCTTGCATATTTGTCTGAAACGAAGGCGTAGAACTATAAATTCAAATGCAATAAAAGGAGCTTATTTCCAAGCCACAGCTTAGAATCATCTCTGTTTCGAATGTCGCTAGCAAAGAAAGCATTCTTGATTAGTCTTTGTTGATAGGCAAAATATGGAGCACATTTTCAGTTCCCTAAGCCTGAAACTCTAGAAATCCAATTCAAAGCTACATAAAATAGCTCAGCACAATTTCCTTACACATTCCCCATCCCCAGAAGCAATACTCAACAAGGGTGGAACAGACGGCATACAAGAGAATTAACAGTTTCTAGAGTAGTCTCTAAATATATATACAAAAAAAATTTTTTTTAAATAGATGTTTTAAAAAACATTGCGGAGGAGAGCAAAGTTATAAGTTCTTAATAAAGAGCCAGCTAATGCCAAAGGAGAAAGAGGAAAAAGATGGAAGAAATACAGAAGAACCAAGAGGCCAGCATGTTTGGGGAGGGGAGCTGGGAGATAGTCATGATGGAATTATATCATGTATTATTGGAATTACTTCTAGAGCAGTTGTATCAGAAGTTGCTGCCCCCCATCCACCCACGGTCCCTCACCCAAGTCTGCAGATATCTTACAGAAGTAAGAAGGAGGATGACTGGAATCAGTTCCGTATTCCACCACTGGCCAATTGTATGACAATAAAAATCATTAAATATTCTGCATTTATTTCCCCAGCTACATAATAACAGCAATGACCACATGCCCTCTCATTGTCCTATTGAAATCTATGAACTGAAAGCCCTGAAAAACATATGCAACTTGTAATTTAAATGACATAGCTTCATGGTCATAATTTTTGTCCTCCCCATTCCAAGAGCCCATCCAAGGTGTGAATCTTCATGAGCACTGAGGCATGCCTTTTTTTAAACTGTTAATTCCTCAGCACCTAGTTAGTTCCACTTCTTACATCGCAAGCAGGCTCAAAACTCCCACAGAACCACAGAGAATATCACTAGTTTCCAATTTGTATTGTTGTCATTGACCCTTACCTACAGATCTTCCTCCTGGCAGCCATCTCCTCTCTGGCTCCACATCTCATGGGGCTACAACATATCTGTCATCAGATTACCTCCAAATACACCATCCCTGGCAAACATTAAGTCTCATGAAAACATTACTAAAAGGTATTAAAAAGTGAGCCTGCATGTTTTACATTTCCTCTAGAGTCTTACTCTTGGTGATTTACATAACTGCTTCAGAATATTCAAAATGCAGTTTTAAATGTCACCATTTGCAGGGATTATTTGTATATTGCTCTTAATTAACTTCAATTTCAAAATCTGGTTGGTCAGAATTGGTTTTTTTTTTTGCGTGTATCTCCTGGTCTCACTCAGCACTGGTTTAATTAGGTTCTCAGCTTGCTTTCACCTAGATCAAAAGCGGGAAGAGGGGACTTGAGGAGGATTATCATAATAAATAAAATATGCCTGCTCGTTCTTTGGTTCCTCATTCTGTGTGTTTTTTCAGTTTGTACTGTAGAAATAATGAATGCACAACATGCCTATTCTCCATATGATAATGCATCTAGGGTTTGCCGACACTTAAATATTAAAATAACTGTGTTATTTAAAAACTGAACCTAGTTGCAAGCTCAATATTTTGTCTCAAGAGAATGCAGAACAAATAACTCATACTGTTTCTTTCAGAAACAATGATATCTAGAGAGACATGTCATCTAAACCATTTACTCATAAGATTAGTCATACTAATTTTTAAATTGGCAGAAAAATCATGAAATAGAATCATCTATAATTGGAATAAACAAGGAGACATGTGAGCAATGTCAGATTCATTGAAAATGAAATATAAGTAAAACACTAACTCATGCATGTCATCCAATATTTTGATGCTCATTTGAAAATTTTTTAAATACAGAAGTATACAGTATATAAAGTAAAAAGTTTATCTTATTCTCTCACAACTATTCAACTACATCCCACTCCCCTCTCATAGCAGCCACTGCTCAGAACTTATGACACATTTTCTAAACACTCTAATGCCACACGTACACTGATATGTATATGTAATGTTTACAAATATAATCATACAAATAATATCTATGTGGATGTACACATTCATTCATTCATTTAATGATTTTCCTTTTGATGAGCTTCAGGTTGTTGAATATCCTACTACATACATCTTTCTGCACATTTTTAAATATTTTTGTAGTACATATTCCTGAGTGTAATTGCTAGTTCAAAGGATATGTATGTTTTTATTTTGGTGTCTCCAGCCAAATTTGCCTTCCAAAAACGTGACTAAAGCAAATAAACTTTTCCCTACATTTATCCATATTGGATATCATGTCACCCTTCCTGTTTTCTAGTACAATTATAATTTATTCTTTGTTCAATGATTTCAGTGGAATCTTGGAACAGAGCAGCAGTAAAATATATGCTTCGTCTTCTACCTTTTACTAAACGTACAACTAAGTGAAATACCTAAAACCAATAACAAGATATATAAATCTTTTTTCTGAGCAAAATTTGGTTAAACATATGCACCTGGTTAACTTTAAAACATCCATATGGGGGTAGAATGACAATCCGGAATTCTTAGAAAATGCAAAAGGGACATTAGGTTGCAAATACCAGAAAGCCACAGTTGCTTCTGAAATTTTGTGTGGTTCAAACTGTTAGCTCTAGAGAAATTGAGAAGTTTTTAAAATTAGGGATAGTTTGGTTTTTAAGAGCATCCCAAAAAACTGCCATGAGAGATTTTGAATATAAAATATATTATAATAATTACATGTATTATGAGGTCTGGTTACAAATAAAAATCAAAACGACTTTATTATTATAACAATTCAACACAATCACGCATCATGACACTAACCATGAACAATTTGTCCAGCCTTTGTTTGAATGGAAACAACATAACAAGAAAAGCACATAACCTACCTCTAAATGAGCTATTTATGAAGCAAAAAGAATCAAAATAAGTATAAACTTGCGCATTGTAACCAATATAACAGAATGGAGAGATTAAAAATATAGGAGAGATTAAAAATATACCGACTATGTAGTTTAAACATGAATGTATTATAAAATAACATATTATTAAATATAGATTATCAAACAAATAGTTTAGGGGTTATTAAATCAAAATTCCATTAAAATGTAGATCTACATTTTACACCATTTAAGAAAATAAACTGCATATAGATTAGAGAGAGATATAGAAAATCAATTTTTAAAAAAATAGCTAAAATGGAGTGATGGTCAGATTGATGGAGAAATATGAACTTTCTTATTCTTGAAGTATATAAGTCACAAAGGTAAAACTGACATTCGAATAAGAAAAATTCTTTTATTTTGTTTAATGAAAAACAGAACTGATATAAGTGACAGTAACATTGCTATTTTTAAGAAAAATATCAAGGCCAAGAATATAAACAGACAATTCATAGGAAGAGTAAATACGCACAAAGGAGCAAAGCTCATTCTTGCTGGCATTCATAACAAACTTGAGGCATTGATGCTGCTTAGATTGGCAATATGTTTTTAAATGTAACTAAAATTTTGTACAATCCTTTTGGAAAGCAATATGACCCTACAAATAAAGAGCTAGTAAATTGTGCATACATTTTAATAATAAATACCTTAGAAATTTATTCTGGAAAATAGAACTATTTATTGTACCTGGTACCTTACATGTATTATTTAAATCAACAAAAGGAAAAACACGTAAGCAAAAATATATTCATTGTAGTGTTTTCACAAAAGTAAAAGCATTCTAAATGCCAACCACAGGAGAAAACATTTAAAAAAATTATGGTCCTCTGACATAATATGCATCCATTTAAAAATCACAACAAA
Organism: Pteropus medius; assembly: GCF_902729225.1. Lineage (NCBI taxonomy): Eukaryota > Metazoa > Chordata > Mammalia > Chiroptera > Pteropodidae > Pteropus > Pteropus medius. The sequence goes on along the minus strand of NW_024349799.1, from coordinate 1,079,786 downwards.
AAACATTTTGAAGCCTAAGTAAATATGATTAGAAATAAGATAAAAATTATTCATTTGAGGGAGTTCCAGCTTTCGCCTTTCTCTCTCTCTGTCTCATACCTTGTACACATTCTCATATCTTTGTATCTTATACATATGTCTCCTTGAACAAATTCCCCTTAAAATCAGAGACAAGGCTGAGGAGTGGGGTACAGAAAGAGAATTAGCCTCCCAAAAGTCTACACACTTTGCCATAGGAGAGAGGTGTTGCTGTTAGGAGATTCTAGCTACAAGGAGGAGAAAGAATATTGAGGGACCATGAAAGTAGTGACAAGATGAGAAAAAGCAAGTTCTACTGAGTGTACAAGAGTGAGACACTCCTGCAGTTTCTAGATGTTGGAAACAGGAGCAAACATCAAACTTTAGCAGGAGTTGCTGGTGTCTAAGGACACGAAGCTCTTCTTAATGTTCGAAAGAAATGTAAATCAAGTTTAAAATTCTTTTCTGGGCTCCTCTTTTTAAAACGAGACCTCCGTTAGGCTACATGACTTTATTATTGTTATTCAGTAATACAGAAAATGTTTTATGTTATAACTGCCCTTCCCTTACTGGAAGGAATAGGAAATGGCCAGTAGGAACTGCTAATGAAAAGAGTTACACAGGTGTGGGAACTCCTGGGCATGCCAAATGGGTGTGACCCCAAATTCTGAGTTTGTAGATCAAACCTCCATGGCAACAACCAAAACTTAAAAACGAAGAAAATAGCCAACTGCTTTTCAAGCTGGAGGGACATGGTAGTCAACAATGGGGACACTAAAACAAGCAAGGACATTTTAAACAATGGGCATCCACTGAGGCCTACCTTTTGGAAGGCTGAATCCAGTACTCTGATCCAGAGGCAGGCAGTTAATGACGGGGCATGAAAATGTTAAATTTAAATTATAAAAAGACTAAAAAAGGGAGGTGAAATGATGCATATGGCCATACAATACTCCAAAATGAACAGTTTGATTAAAATGTGTGGTTTGGTACTTCTTAAATTTTTCATAAATATAAAAATTATTTTTAAAATTATTTTTAAATCATTTGCACAATAAAAAATGAAAGTGCTGGGAGTGACCTCACATCTCAGTAGGTGAACGCTCAATGATTTTTATTATGTTTCAATGAAATACAGTAGAAAAATGGCATGGGGCAAGATTTTTCTCTCCTCTAGGGGAGACAATATCTAAAAGTTAATCTTTCTGCATAATAGTTTCCCCACAGAGATATGGAACCTTGAGATATACATCTTTCACCTCCTATGAAACTAGTTTTTCTTGTAATTTAATACTGTACAGTTGGCCCACTGTATTCACGGATTCCACATCCTCAGGTTAAACCAATCACAGATTGAAAATACTCGAGAAAAGAAGTTACACTGCTGACTTGTAATATGTAGTTAGGTCTACCACGGTTATGACTGTACTAAAAATGTACAGACGTGTTTTCTTGCCATTATTTTCTAAACAAATACAGTATGACAACTATTTAAATAGCATTTACATTATATTATCTATGGTAAGTAATCTAGAGATAATTTAAAGTATATAGTGTGTGCATAGGTTATATGCAATGCTACTCCATTTTATATAAGGGACTTTAGCATCCAAGGATTTGGTATCCTCTAAGGGTCCTGGAACCAATCTCTTAAAGATACCAAGGGACGACTGTATTTCAAATTACCTGGACTATTTGGCACTGAAGAAATGAAATGCAATGATCTGTCTAATCCATCAACAAGTTTTCACTGACCATCTCAATGTATAAGCTTTGAGCTAAGTTCTGCAATAATTTTCCTATTAATCAAACCACCATAGATAGAAGGGTTTTTAAATTTTAAGATACTACACTATTAGAGCTGATTGCAATTAGGTTGCAAACAATGTTTGCATAGCTATGATATGAATACAGTGGTCTGCAGGGAGGCCACCAGTATCTTTGGTCATGTGAAATGAGTCTGTGCTAGTGGAATTGTGATCACAGTTGTAATTTAATATAATTTTTATAATCTTAAATCTCCTTAGCATCAATTTCTAAAATATAAATAGAAACTTTTTCTTATTATATAATTAGAAAATATCCATTCATTAATTATTTGTGAATTATCTTGCCATTTTAAGTGGTGAAATAATCAGCAGAGGTCATTAAATGATGTCATGACCGTGCTGGAGCCTTCATCACACTGCAGTGCGTTAAGGACCTATCAAATCTTACCTGAACATCAGCCCAGCCTACAATTACTTGTTAATGCCCTCAACAACAAGTGGTTTCTGGGCTTTTTTCTCAACCAATCTTGTCAAAAACAGCCTGCAAAATACTCCAAATCAAGAAAGTTTAAAATCATTTATCTCAATGAACAAAGAAATATATGTATGTGTAGTTTTTAAATAGTTTTCCACTTAGCATCTTGGATTAAATAAAATACTGTATGTTGTTTTACATATTGTTACAAAGCACAATGTAATAATTTTTTCATCGTAGGCTATACTTAAGATAATTAAGGTTCTTGAAAATTAACTAAGAATTAGTTCTTAAGAATTAGATATACCTCATTGGTATTATTGAGACAAAACATTTCCTGGGCCAGAAATAGGAAGAATTAGAACCCGACTTTAAGCTAATCAATGGTATAACACCCTGAAAGGAAAAACTTGTTGGTCAGAGGATTATCGGTTAGGATGGAACATCAAAAACTGAATGCTTATCTATGCATTTGTCCAGGGAAAAAGATGGCTTCGCTAGGGATCTGACCAGTCCAATGAGAGGATTTCCTTATTATGGTCATAGATTCATCAGATTCTCATAGGCTAACACCCTCGTACCTTAAACATGGAGAGTTTATAATTAACTCCACTTGACCTGATTCCAAGCTCTTCAAGTCATCTTCTGACTCTAAACATTTTGAAGTAATTCTACAGGGAGAGTGCCCCCTTTCCTTATACTTCTTACTAAAGATTAATAAAATATTCTACCTATACAACTGTCAAGAGTTTGTTTAAAAAAAAAAAAAAGTTTGGTTAATACGACTCTATCTCTGAGAATCCAAATCACTCTTAGCATACTGATTAAATCCTATAAATAAATCAAACTCTTACACGCGTGCACGTGCACAATATTTAGTTTTTTGTAGAATACTGATTTAATTTTTTTTTTTTAAGTTATACCATGCCAGATAGATCTTCAGCAACTTTTTAGGAACCCAGTTTGCTCTCTATAGAGACAAGGTACAAGACAGATCTCATTTTCCTTAACTATATTTTATACATAATTATTCATTTTGTTGAAGTTTTAGACATTATTTGCTTTCTGACTCTAAATGGAAATTTTAAAAAAAAAGAAAAATTATCTTTGCTTCAAATGTGGTTTTAGAAGAGCACAGAGCCACTTCTTTAGGAGACAGCAAAATGTTAGAAAGAAGCAAGCAGTGTGAAAAAATGCAAAAGAGATAGGTCCTTTTAGAATGACTTAAAGAGAATGTTAGATGTAACTATGTAAGCACAAACACTTGTTTCAAAATGCAATAATAATAATTTCAAAAACCCGCTTCTATACTTTTATTATTATAAATAATTAAAAACTGACTATAGTTGGAAAAGCAATAATATCCCAAAATGGGCTTCACAAAAGCCAATATCAAGCCAGATATCTGAGTCCAAGACACGCCAAACGATTACCGTCTACTTGACATACACTGCCAACGGTGTGGCAAGACTGCAAATTTTACAAAACATCAAGAGACCAGTTATTATATGATATAAGAAATAACAATGCTTAACAAATCAAATATGTTTTCTGTACAATAAGATTGGCAGAGTTTTTAGGAAGTACTTTTAGCCTAAATAATTTTGGGGACATTCTAAAAAGGAGAGGGGTAGATGTAGGCTGCTACTGATTGGTGTAGGGGGATACTTTGATTCTGGGAAAAGTGGTAAAAGGCCATTCATTCAATTTTGTTTATAATTATTCCTGACATAATATAAGTTTTCAACAACAACAACGAAAATTTGTAAAGGAAGACATTAAGAATGACAAAACAGAAATCAATAATGTAAACTATTAAGAAAGACAAATTTAAAAAAGAGAGATAGTTAAAGGTAGAAAGAATAAAGGTTTAACATTATTTAAAATTAGAAAATATTTTTAAATAACAAGAATAAAAAACAAGACATTCTCTTTTTATTAAAAACTCTCTATTAAAACCCTCTCATTCTGGTTCTCGAGACTCCTGTTCATCGTAAAACTCTGTTCTCATTTTCATGTTAAGACCTTCCTTTTCTCTCACACCCTTTTCCACCCCTTCTCTGTCCCTTCTTCTCTAGTGCGAGCTAGACTTGGCTTCTTGAAGCCTGGTGTGGGGAGAAATTGTGCTCCACCCTCTTACAGCTCTTTCTTAACAGATAGATGTTTGTTGGGCAAGAAGGAAAAAATGGAAAATGACCCTCTCTCCTCTTTGTGTTGGTTGTCACTCTTTCTTTGTCTGACCCTCACTGAATCATAGTTCTCTGTGGCTGGATTTAAACCCTAGCTCTCTTGGATCTTCGGAGGCCCCTGCACAGTGCCTTAATGTGGGAGATCTGTCCCAAGTCTGACTCTGCCATCCTCTGCTCAGGTCCTGCTCAGCAGTTCACCCATGGCCTTTTGCTCCCAGGGTCCCCTTGCTCAGCTAACAACCTTCTCGAATGGTTGGGAACCAGCAAGACTACCCCAGCCACTCTCTGTAATGTCCACTTGATCCAAGAGACACTCTCAAATCCTTTTTGAACCACATGGTAGAAAAGCAGGTTGTCCCTAAGCCCAACCTTGGCATGCCTACTCCCAGCTGTACCATCTTTTCTCCTTCTCAGTTATCCTTGGTGGCTTGGCAATAGTGAAACAAAACAGATCACAACTCCTCAACTTAGTGAAGCATGGAACCATTCCAGAACTGCTGGTTCCATTAGGGTGGAGGATAAGTAGAATGACCGTGACCATCTCCACGGGGGCCAGGGGAGAAAAGAGGGAAAGGAGTATCGTTGCTCCTCAAGCTATGCATTCCTTCGGAAGGAACACTCTTCTTCCCTCCTAGTCCTCCTGACAAGGGCTTGACTGTGCTATTTCTGTTTTTTTCTTTATGATTTTATATATATTCAAAGTTTTTGTAAATGGGTTATTGTAATTGGATTTTTAAAATTAAATCTACCCATCTTTCAAGACTAATTGAAATATAACCCCTTTCATAAAGCCTCCTTGATCACTCATGTAATCAAAGGGAAATCTCTCTTTCCTCTGATCTCCTATTGTACTTTTTTCATTATTTTGACATGTTTTATATCACTTATTATATATTAAGCATTTTGCAAATATATTTATGCACACCCTACGCTACAGTGCATCACAAACACGGTGACATGCACAAATAAATCCCTCAAAAAATATTTATTAATAATTAAGAATAGTTTCGGTTTATAGAAAGGAGTAATTGATAACTGGCAAGTTTTATTATATCACTAAATCTCTAATGTTTATTTCCAATAGCATATAAGTATAGTCAGTAACTAGCTGAAGTTTATCAAAAGCTGTATTTGTGTATAAACTCCACTTGATTGGAACAGGATTCTTTTTACAATTTAAATGAAAATTTGTGTCCTATTACATAAATGAAAAAAACTACAGTAAAAAATTTTTAAAAATAAGGTCTAAACCAACATAGAAGGACTACTTAAAATGAGACTCAAATACTTATTTGTATAATTGTTTGTTGTATATTTTCCCATTAGATTGTAAGCTCTGTGAGCGCAGCGATCATTTGCAGCTATAAAACCAGCAATTAGCCCAGTGGATGATACATAGAAGTTGTTTAGCAAAATTTGTGAATAATTGAAAGGAAACAATATTAAAACTAAAACTATCGGTGACAAAGATATAGAGATATATTTTAAGGGGAAAAACTGTAGATCAAACTACAAAGAAAACCTATATTCTGTGACTGAGAAGTAAAACCCCTTCCTTATCATCTAACACCAAACATCTTGATATTATTCTAGTTTTGAACTTAGAGTTCAAAGGTCAAATCCAAGTCCCTTTAAACTCTAGTTTTTGGAGTTACATGAGGTTCTCAGCGCTGAAAGAGGACATTCCATTAGTTCTCTTAGTGGTTCTTCTTTCTTTCAAAACAGTTTTGTGTTTCTGGGTATCTGGATTGAACTGTCAATCCAGTAGCATAAGAAATGAACCTGGAACTTTGGGATGGTACTCTCTGCGGAGTGCCCAGCAGCCTTTGCATCTCTACAAGTTGCAAAAGGAAAGTGTCCCTCTCATTTCAAGTTTAATTTACGACTATTAGTCATCAAAGGGGAATGCAGCCTATTATACATGTCTTTGCATAGGCTGAAAAATCAGAGCTTTAATAACAATAACAGAGTCGTCCCATGTCACTATAATTTAGTGATGACTTTTCAAGCAAGAATAACATGAGGAACTCCTCATAAAGCTCAAAGTAAAACTACAAGTCAATTGTTACAGATAAAATATGGAAGCACAGAAAACTAGATTTAGCCTAATATGTATTTGCCTAAGCAACAAGGGCAGAAGAGGCAGAAAATGCACAAACATCACAAAATGACCAACACAAGTGCCATATTGTTCCAGGATATGTCTAAGTTTAGAGTTACGGTTGGCACATCCTAGGGCTAGTCTAAACAACCATGTACTATATTTATATTCCTTGCGGGAATGTATTTTCTCTTTTCCCAGAATATCAGGCATAACACAACTATTTTGTTGAAGTCAGACATGATCCCACCAGGTCAAATGCGGGAAAAGTATTCAGGAAAGCTTGCCCATTAATGGTGTGCCTAGGCTGAGAAAACAGAAAATGTCATTTTCCAGTAGTATGTATTTAGCCACCCTCAACACCAATAAAACCATTTCTTTCCTTTTTTCCAACATCTAAAGGGGTTGGAAAGGGTCAAGCAACATCCAAATAATTAGCACCACTTAAAGCTGCTGGAAGCTTCAGTACTGTAGCAGGCAGCCTGTGAGTCAGACTGAGACACTCATACGCTCTTAGAAGCCAATTCAAGAGCTGCCAGCTAGGCCTTTCTTTCTACAAATGCTGTCACATTTTGCTCCCACATCACTAAAATTCATCCCCAAAATTTATCCCCAAGGTCACAAGAGCTCAAAGAATAACTAGGTCCATGATTTATGTGCTTTAAGAAATCCAGTTTATGGCCTATAAAGAAAAAGAGCTTCTCTCTGGAACACAAACTGGGCAAATTAGGAGACATTACTCTCCTGTCCAGTAGCTGAAACATGAGCATGAATTCAGAAAAATTCCATTGGATTTGCTCTGAAGCCACTGTGTTAAATTTCAGGAAAATGATAGTCTCTGCCTCCCATTAGAGTTTTAATATACTGTGCTCTAACCAAGTAACTAACTTATTAGGATATGTTGGCATATTCCTGAGAGGAGTTGAAAGAAACTCAATTCCCTGCCCACATTATTAAGACACCATGCATGACTGGGGGTGGCTAATTGATTTGTGCCTGCATGCCCTGAAAAAAATTGTTTTCTTCATCTATGGCTGGATGTACAATCATATGAGACCCTTAAAACAAAATTGAATCAAATACTAGAAAGTATGCTATGGAGAGCAGCCTTAAATGACAACCCAGGAAATAACCTGATAAGTTTTTATTTTCAATGGCCATCATTCAGATGTTGCTAACCCATCTCCTAAATGTGCAAAACCCTCAGGAGAGAAACAGAAGACCATGATCACCTAGACTCTTAGTAAACTAGATAGATAAAGCAAGTAAATGATGGGACAAATCTGTCTTACCTAAAATACTAAGGTCTCAAAAGGACATGCTAAGAGAACAATAAAAGCTTAAAAAATCATTAGCAAAGAAAGCAAGACAATTATATTAATCTACTCTTTAATTTGACAGCACCAAGCCAAAAGTTGATATAAATGTCTTAATGTTTCCATTCTAATCTTGGTACTAGGCTGAAAATAATGAAAGAGAAATGGGAATGATTTTTTTTTTTTTTTACCAGCTTTATCATCACCACACAACTAGGCCACTTAGGAGAAATGGGCAACCCAAAGAAAGTAGAGTAAGAAACTGCTTATCAGAAAAATATCCATTCTCTGTAAATTCTGAATCATATTCCAACACAGAGAATACATGGGCTAAAGGAATCACACGATAAATTTGACCAAACATTTCTTGACAAAAGGATGTCCATATTTTGCTAATCAAAATCTTTATTCCTTAAGTTTTCTCTAAGTGGCATCAGAAGAATTGGAGGATCAGATTTCGATTTTTAAAGGAATACCAGGATTCTTAGAGAATAGACTTGGGGGAAAGTGTAGTGGCCAGACAAGAAGCAGGGAGACCAGCTGCAATGGTCCAGGAAAAAGATAGCAGTGGCTTGGACAATGGTACTGGAATTAGAAATGGTCCCAAGTGGTCAGATTTGGGATTTATTTTGAAGGTAGAACCTCCAACAGGATTTCTTAATGGATCAGATACAGTGTGTAAAAGAAGGGGAGAATCGAGAATGATTCCAAGTTTTTTGGTCATGTGAAACCAGATACGGGGTTTTGCCATTTGCTGAGATGGTTTACAATGAGTGGAAGTCAAGATTAGGAAGGGAAAAAAAATCAAGCTTTATCTAGATGTTAAATTTGAAATGCCTATTAGACATCTAAACGAAGATGTCATTTAAAAAATACCCACATGAGTTTAGATGTCAGAGGAAAGGCAGGGGCTGAAAATACAAATGTAGGTCTTCTGCATATAGATAACATTTAAAGTCATGAGACTGGATGAGATGATAAGTTTAGATATAAAGAGAAGAGGCCCACTCAAACATTTGGTATTAGTAAGATGAGGAGGCTACAGCTAAGAGAATGGGGAAGGAGCAGGGACTGAGACAAGGAAGAAAAGAAACAACAAACCAAGACACTGTGATTCACTAGCAGCCCAACAAAGAACATATTTCAAAAAATGGGTGAGATTATTAGTGTCAAATGATGCTGGAGGGCCCAGTATGGTGAAAACTAAGAACTGATCATTGGATTTGGCAACCTAGTGGTCACTGGCAACCTTGAGAATAAAAAATATTTTGTGAGAAAATATATATAACACAAAACGCATCATTTTAATCATTCTTAAGTGTTCAATTCAGTGGCATTACATTTACATTGCTGTGCAGCCATCACCACCTTCCATCTTCAGAGCTTCATCTTCCCCAACTGAAACTTTGTACCCATTAAACAATAATTCTCTATTCCTACCTTTCTCCAGCACCTGACAATCACATTCTATTCTCTATTTCTATGAATTTGACTACTCTAGATACCTCATATAAAAGAATCATACAATATTTATCCATTTGTGATTGGCTTATTTCACTTAGCATAATGTCTTCTGTGTTCATCCATGTTGTAGCATGTGCCAGAATTTACTTCCTTTTTAAGGCGGAAGAATATTCCAACATATGTATACACCAAATTTTGTTTATCCATTCATCTGTCAATGGACTCTTGAGTTGCTTCCATCTTTTGGCTATTGTGAGTAATGTTGCTATGAAGATGTGTGTACAAATATCTTTTTCAGTTCCTGCTTTAATCTTTGGGGAATATACCCAGAAGTAGAATTGATGAATCATATGGTAATTCTATTTTAATTTTTTAAGGAACCACCATACTATTTTCCACAGTGGCTGCACCAGTTTACATTCCCACCAACAATGCACAAGGATTTCAGTTTCTTCACATTCTTGCCAACCCTTATTAATTTTCTATTTTGTTTTGTTTTATAATAACCATCCTAATGGATGTGAACAATGAAAACTTTTAAAAACCTGTTTATCACTGCACAAACTTATACTTGAAAACTGTGGTATGATCCATTTTCTTCATTTTAATATCTTTTTAGATAACAATTTTTCTAGGGAGTACAATGACTCCCAAAGGTTACTGACACTGCACATTGATTTGACAAAAGAACCACTCTAAAACAAAAATCTCTTAGTTTCCAGATAAAGTAAGGAAAGTTTCTTGCTTCAACCTTTGGATAGTCACCCATCTGACAAATAGTTACTGAACGTCTGCTAGGTATCAGGTACTATTCTAGGCACCGAGGTTGCAGCACTGGAGAAAAATGTAGACACAATTCTCAAGGAATTTACATTCCAGTGGGAGAAGAAAGACTTTTTTTTTATTTTTACTCTTAAGGAAGAGTTGATATATATACAAATCAATGGTTACCAAACTTCTCCCATCCAGAGACCACTTCAGTGGGGTGCAATATTATTTGGACCATTTAAAGCCACCCATGATTAATATCAATCGAAACTTCTCTAGACAGAGATTAAAGGAAAAAAAATGGCACTGCTGCTGGTAAGACCCCAATTACCTTTATTTTACCTATTGCAAATAAAGGTTTTATTCATAACAAAATCAAGGTTTTTAGCGTAATGATAATGTTACAAACATTAATACTAAAGAAAATCAGTCTATGTACCACCTCATGACCACGCTTTGAACATTAAAGCTTTAAATTGAATATACTAAAATAGTCAGATTCTTCATACCTGTGTCACAGGCTCTTCTCCTCACAAAAATCCTGACTTTGCATAGCCCTGTGTAAATAAAGCCCTGAAATCCCCTTCTACCATTCCAAATAAAAAGAACCTAAATATAAGGTTCTTATAATAAAAATAATATAATTTAACTGAAATATAATTTTATTGAAATTTTAGGGGAAAGGGCCCACACTGGATTCCTTTTAAAACTATCTGGGTCAATGTTAACACACATACACACGAATATATTTTTAACTGCTACAGAATCTTCTGTAAAGTAGTTCATGATATTCCACATGTAAATTATCATCTTATACATTTTCACCAACTTCTCTTTTATATTAATTTCAAAACTCAAAATTATAGCTATGATATTATAGACAGATTAGAAACCCATTGCAACATAGAATTTAAAACAAACCTCCATAATGAAACCAATAGCATTTAGAGAGTCCGTAAATTTTACCGACACAAACAGAAAAAAAAATCAATACAATTATATAAAGATTATGTATATTGGCAACATATTTAAGTAAAGTTGAACAAACAGTTCGATTTGTTAGCATAATAGGATTGTGAGTAATTTGTTTTACATTTGATGATTTTTTCAGTGCATTACTTTATCATGTCATAACATTTACAAGTAAATAAATGTGGGGTAGTGGGTGAGGAAAGTCTATATTAGTCTTAAGGATATCAACAATTAGCAATGTCTTTCCTTCTTCAGTTAATGATAGAATCTTACTCTTCTGCTGCTTGAAGCTGGATTGGCCCATTTGGCCAGTAGTGTCAGTGCAAACTTTAAGATTTAGTGCATGCTTCCTCATATTCTCTTTTCCCTCTGTTTTGGAAATGGACAGTGTTCCAAATAGAAGCTACTCTGTCAACATAGGTTCTAGCATTAGGACAATGACAACAATGATATAACACACCTCCCAACAAATCCTTGATGAATACATAGTGAGAATTAAGCCTTTGTTGTTTTAAGCTACTGAGATTTAGGGGTTGTTACTGCAGCATAACCTAGCCTATTCTGATTGATACAGAGGGGAAACAAATAATCCAATACAAACAAATTTTGAATAAAGAGAGTTTATGTGACTTTCAAAGTTACATAAATCGTCAAGCTCAAGGTTAAAATTGGAGCCCAGTTCCTGACCCATAGTCCTTCCAATTGAAATCTGAGTGATTTGTCTTATCTCAAAAAACCATATATTTTCCAAATAAGAAACATGATTTTAAGCTTAAAAAGCCCACTCCACCGTTGTGAAATTAAAAAAAATATATATATATATATATATCATATGCATGAATAAATCTTTTAAATTGCAGTAATAATAAAATTGTAACTTTTAAGTAAAAAAAAACATGAATAGTAACCTTCCACCATATACTTTCCTAACTTCATGCTTTCAAATAAAGTTGGGCTTGATGCTCAATCTTAGGGCATATGTTTTGCTTTATCATATTATTATTAATCAGATATAATTTTGCTAAGGCTATTTTAAAATAAAAATACAAAATGCTCCATATTTTTAAGTGAAAACCCTTTCTGGCCAAAAGATTATTTTGGTTTTCTCTAAAAATACAAAACAAATTCTGTATTTAAAAGAACAATATATAATTAGATATAATGAGAATAAAAAGGCATAGGTTTGTGTTTCCAAAATGCTTATACTCTGCCAAAGAATGTCATTAAATCTATATTATAGGCCAGAGTTGCACTATGAAATACTAGTGTTTGAAATAATTTTGGACTAAGCTTGGGCCTCTAGAACTCATTTTAATTCAGGAACAAGTAAATGCATTTGTAAAAATTGAAAATTCCTCACTACATATTTACAGTTTAGTTAAGGAATAAGTTTTGTTTTGAGATTTCCCTAGTGACTGTCAAATTTTCTCAAATTACCTATGAAATCAGTGAAAAGAACAGCACAATTTGTCACAAAGTGTGCCAGGTCAGGCAGTAGCAGGGAGAAAAATTAAGGGGGAAAGAGATGAATATGTTTCAGATGCTGCAAGGTTATTCATATTTAGGTAAAGAACAAAGCCCAAATCACTGTAAGGAAACAAAGACAGTGAGTCTTAATAGAAACTTGAAGCTCGAACAAATTATTGCTGGTCAAATGTGTTACCTCCCGTATCATAATTTAATTTCTAGACACTCTACAGTTCATATACACAGTCCATTTAAGTTAGTTTTACTCCTCTAGTCTGATGAGGTTCTGAGAACTAGGATGTGAATATTTTTGTTTACCAATCACAAAAGGTTTTTAAAGACAACACTATCAGATTCACACCTAATGGGCCCATCATATGTAAGATGTTAGATCTTATCTTAAATATCCCTTCACTACACACTCACTTAAACACGCAGCTTCATTTATGGTATATCTGAAAATACTTTCCAACTCAGTGCTGGTAAACATGGAAAATGGATAATTGGCTACCTTATACATGCACAGCTGTATATATGCCCTTTATGCTGAGCATAATTTAGAGGAAGAAGCATCCTAGACAGATGTCCGCTCCATGGTTTATAAGAGTATGTGATACCATCCGCACATTTCACAGCTAAACCCTTGAAAACTGGGAGATGGACAAAGGAACCCAAACGTGAAGAGCATTCATTAAAAGATGTAAATAGCCAAGATCTGTGCTGTTTTGTTTCAATCTTCTTTATACTGTTGAAAACAGGAAAGCCTCCTGTCATGCAGGCTCCAGGATTCTCAGGGCCCAATAAAGGTTAGTGACATTTTCATTCATGTTTGTTTTCATTCTTCTAATCCTGAACCCTGTGTCAGCTTGAGGAACCAGCTGAGCGTAATCCATAACCTTTTACAAGCGAAACATTAACTCACAGCTCGCTCTGATGTTTTTTTAATGGAATACAAAAGCAAAAGCAAAAACACTCATAATATACATGATAAAAACACAGTAGCCAAATGAGAAAGTTGGTTGAAACTTTCACAGCACAAAGTTTCACCTACTTTAATGGTCAAATATCATTCACTAACACTAACTAACCCTAGCCTAAATTGAGGATAAATACACCAACCAGAGTAATATTCAAATAGATAAAATAAAAAGAAAATTACTAAAATTTTCCAATTTTCCCATTACTTACCTTTGCAACATTCATAATATAATAGGCATCACCACAGAAAATACTTTTTTTTAATCCATAATTTGTATAAATGCATCATTCCTTGGGAGATAGTCTTTTTAGCTAAATGGGTGAGTTTCTAAGCGGATCAGTAATGTATTGCTGCATTATCTTCCCTAATCTCCATACACACTTGCCCTACAAGATGCTCAGCGACATTGACTATTAGCTCAAATCTAAATTATAATACAAAATATGGATCTTAATCATTTTATCGATGTCACTAATTTACCAGGCTGAAGTTGAGTCTCCAAAACCATCCTCTGAGATAATGGGTATAATTTGTCCTGCAGAATACATTCCTAACCAGATATCGAAGAAACTGGCTTTGCCATCGCAGTTGTGAATCTTTTAGCGGAACGAATGTCAAAGACTTAAGAACACCAAGGAAGTGACTAATAAGCAGAATCTAACTGAGTTACACAATGGATCAGCACTAGACCTGAACAATCAACTCTCCAATACATGAAAAAGAAAATGATCAACATTTGCACCAAGAAGTGTCAATTTTCTATCCCAGATCAAGAAAAGACAGTATATGAAAGTAAAAGTTCTATGGAACGAGACATGGTTTATTCATCAGAGAGGAAGGTGTACCTTGGCAAGAAGTACACTAGACGACGAAGAGCCTTCTGCAATCAAGATACATGGAGATGGTAGATTTATATTCTTCATCCCTATGTCTCTGACACATACACAGACAAAGCATCGATGGCTGAAAATATTCCAGTGAATATAACACAAGCCCAAGTTTGAAGGAATCAGAAGGAGAAATGCAGAAATGAGATAGGGATCCTGGTCTTTATTACCATTTATTTCATTAGCTCTAATTGCCTCATTATTATAAACATTATTATATTCATATTTGTTTCATCTCAAACTAATTTAATTGATAGAATTCTGTGTCCTTGCTATTATATGATACAATTAGCTCTCATTAGTTCACATTTCACTTATTTTCTCCTGACTGATTGCACTACATACTGATGCTCCCTAATATCAATATGTAATGTAATCAGTCAAGAGTAAAATGTTGTTATAGTGTCTCTGAAACTATCACACTTATCATTCTGATTGTCTTCAAAGTACCAATATTCTTTCTATAATTTCTGTCTTAATAATGTAAAATTTGGTATTAATAACAAAAAATTTACTATACTTACTGACACACTGATTAACCATCATTTAAGTAATTAAAGAGCAAATTATTAATAAATTTAAAAGACAAACTGTCATTTTGCTCATGTAGCCGTTAAATCATAGAAACTGAAACATCGATTCCTTTGGTCCTCTTCTGAGTCATGAGAGTTTTTTTCTTTCATCACCCTAGCCCTTCCCCACCCTTTTTTTTTAATGATCCTCCTATAACCATGTGGAAAGCTTTAGGAAGCAAGAACCTGCAGCTGATGCTTTCCACAGGAAGTGAAGAGGTCCCTCGAATTGTGCTACTTTTAATTTGCCCTTTGAGCATCTACAGCCGGGAGTCTATAATGACAGAAGCAAAGTACAGAGATTTGTCTATCTGAGTATTATGTCATAAAAAAGAAAAAGGCAAAAGGCTTTTTGTAATAAATTTTACAAAATCCATTGGGCTTTCAGTGGGGCCCATTTGGAAATGCCCTGCTAGTTTGCTCAGATAAAATATACACAGAGAACCTATGTTCTCCTCCTGGACTATTTTAGTGATATTACTTAGAATGTGAAGTTGTACATACATTTATAAATAAAACACTTAACTCCTCCTTTTTTTGCCTCCACCAAGAATTATACATTGTGTTTCCCCACTAACTATGGATCGTTCTGAGAGAAATAATGACACAACAAACCCAACTGTATTATTTCTCTGAACAGAGCTTCTCAACAATACATGTATTTAACAGTCTTTTCAACTGGTCTTGAGCAAGATCATAGGTTTAAAAAAAAAAAAAAGAATACTGAATGTTTAAAGCAGCAAATAGCTTAATGGTTTTGATTTTTGAAAACTTCAAAACAAAAATCATTTTAGGTAAATAAAAAAAAATGACAAATCTACATTACTTTTGCCATGCTAAATCCTACCTCAAATAATGGCAGAAGACATTTAAACACCAGAGTTGCTATAATAATCCCTGTTTGAATCATGGTTTCTCTGAACTGGGTTAAGCCTTTAGACAGAAACTAATTGCTACAAACACTAATTTTCAAGTCTCTTTTGTTTCCCTTTGCAAGCACCTCTGGACTCAGAAGGTACCCAATTAGCAGAATTCATGGTCCTGATTGTGTATTGTGGGGCTAGTGTGTGAGCTGTATAAACACTGTTGATTACCATTCCTCTGTAATGGCTGATTTTTGATTGCTTAATAAGGCCATCTATTCTGCCTGGCAAAGCAGTTGGTAAAATCAGTTAGGTCACTTTTTTCTGGTCCGAGTAGCAGGAGGAGTCTGTGATGGTAGCAGTTGACTAAAAACATAATTACAGGCTACTTAATCGCATCTGTTTCCCCACTTAACATTGTGTGTTCAAGTTAGACATAGTTAAGTAAATCAAAAGGACAATAATGGCAAAAAGACGAAAAAATTACTATTACATGTTTAAAACTCCAGGGTTTGGTATAATTACTGAAAACATAGCTTGCAGTGATTTTTTTTAAGGTACTAATTTTTATCAGCTTCTATATGCACATTTTGCTTATTTAGTTGTTGCTAGTTTTTCAGGGTCTTTTTTAAAAAGATTCCATGTTATGGAAATAACTATTTGTCTGGCAGGACTGATTTTATGTGAAGGGTTCTACAGGGATGATATTGTTTATTCTGATGACTTTTATGTGCTCATCCAGTGTTATAATTAGCAGTCAAGTAACTCCTATCCTGTTTTGTGATTAATAACTAATCCCATAAACACACCTTCCACTACATAGGACTGTCTAATGGATGGGTCCAAGTGAGCACCATACCCAAGGGCACCGCCGTTCACTCTGAGCTGCCCCTTTCTTCCCTCTGAGTACCATACCTGTAATTTATCAATATCACAAAACTGCTCTACAATCAAAGGGATAAAACTGAAAGGCACCCAGACAGCCAGAGCTGCCAACAGGCATCAAGCCCATGTTCTGATGCCACTAAGCAGGCCATTGAATCCAGCAAGGATGATGAATCAATATCAGGTCAGATGAAAAGAGAGGCAGCTGCTCCTTCAGAAATGTACTCTGTGCTCAGTACTACACACAGCATGTTTGTAAATGACTTATAACTATGTAAGGTGGGTATTTTATTAAGTAGTCCACAGTACATGTTTGTTAATAACTGTCTTTTGTTAGTTGACATAACAGAGAAAGCTGCCTTCTGTAACCAATCAACAAGACTGCTACCATCCAGTGCTTAACAGGATTTATAACAGAGCCACCCTCAAGTCTCAGACTGTCTAAAAGGGATCGACAAAGTGGCTCTGTGCAGGGCCCCTAGAAAGGAGATGTCATCACTCTCAAAGTCCAATTGTCTTTTTTAAAGGTGTTTCTCAGGATGAGGAGACTACAATTTCAATACTGATTTTAAATGAAACAAGAGTGATACAAATTATGAATATGAATTTTTGATATATACTGCCCACCTGACAAATCCAAATAGATCCAATATGGTGAAATATATAACTTATAATGATTTTAGGGTTTTGCATAATTTTAGAGTGTCTAATAGGTTTAAAATGTTTTTAATTGTGTAAAAGTAGCCTGAAGATAACCAGCACAGAGCACAACCTACCATAAATACAATTAATACAAGCTTTCACTTATTTGCCAGCTTATATAGCGATACAGTATTACCTTATGGAACATCATGCTCAGCTGCTAGTCATTATTTGTTTAATGTTAAAATATTTATTGAGGTTTATTAAAAATATCCGGTGCCATGCTAGGCAGTTATTGAGGTTACAAGGATAAAACATTAAAGAAGGTATGGTCCCTGACTTTAGGGAGCTTAGAGTCCATTGATGGAGACAAATGAGTAAATAAATAAGCAAACTATTGTAATCTGTGATAAGGGCTATGAAGGAAACATATAATGCCCTGTAATGGAATGACTAGGGAATCTGACTCAGAGCAGTCCTCATGGAAATCTCTTTTTAGCTAAGACTGAGTAGGAGCTGGCCACATAAAGATCAGAGCCTGGTGGATGGTGAGGAAGCAGAGAATTCCATGTAGACCAATGGCATGTGCACAGGCCCTTAAGTGGGAAAGATGTCACAGGTTTGAGGGATCAGAAGTTCTTTGTGACTGCATCACATTTGGTAAGAGGAGAGGATCATGAGATGAGAAAGGAAAAGTGGACAGGGGAGGACAAAGCAGGACCAAATAAGTGTCAAGGTAAAGTATCTGATTGAATTCAAAGTCCAGCAAGAAGTAGGAGAGCACAATGATCTGATTTAGATTTTTAAAAGGTAACTCTTTTGTGATAGATTAGGTCAAAAGGGGCAAGATTGGAAATGGTAAGACCAGGTAGGAAGCTGTGGTAGTCCAGGCAAGAGGGGATGATATCTAGAATTCAGGTGCAGAGTGTGAAAATGGAGAGAACTAGGGACTGGATTGTAGAGATGGAAAAGTGAACACATTTGAGAGACATTTTGGAGATAAAATGAAAGGTTTCACATGTGTCTTGTCTTTCCAACTAGATTGGAACCTTTTAGGAAGCAGAAACCACCTGCAGGCTTCTTGCTTACCCCACCTGCACATTATAGGCTCTTAGAAAGTATTTTTGAAGTAATTGAAATGTCTAAAGTCAAGTGTCACACATGCAGTTGGAACCAAGACACCTGCCTCCTGATTTCTACTGGCCTCGCCCTTCCATCACTGGGGCCAGCTGGTCTGCCCTGAAGAGGACTTAATTTAATGTTGTTATAACGGACATATGCTAAGGCCTGAGGCATCTTAGCAACAAGCCCAGTGGGAAGAAACAGAAACAGTGTCTTGGTGAAACAGTCACAGTAAGGTGGCCAGCAGTCCAACACCTACCATCCTGGGGGCACGCATACACAGACCATCACCAACAGCTGGAGAGTACTTTCTGGTAGGCAGGTAACTGCCACAGAGTCAGCCAGATTCCACATGAACAGGATCAAAGCTTCGTCCTGAGGATAATGCTGTCAAGTTTCTGATTTACTTCCTCCTCCTGTCATAATCAATCAGAAATCAGGGTGACCCTAAAGACCATATACATATGGAAGCAGAAAGGGAAGATAGAGAATTCACTAAACAAGTATTTATTGTATACCTTCTATGGCCAGGTGCTAGTCTAAGTGCAGGGGTAAGGCAACAAACAAAAGTCTATGCCTCCGAGGAGCTTATATCTTAGTAAGAAAGATAAGTGAAAAGCAAAATAAATAAGTAACAGATTAGAAATATAAGCATGCTATAAAAACAACAACAAACCAATAAATGGTGCATGATTCCATTTGGCTAGAACATAGGATTTATGGTAGAGGAGATAAGACTTAAGCAAAAGAGCAAAGGAAGACAAGTTTGCCAAGAAGAGAGCTAGTGAGCTGCAAAAATACAGAGGAACTGAAGGTTACACAAGGTTACACAGCTGAAAAGGATTTAAACCAGTGTACATCTAACTCCAAAGCCCACGTCCTTTCTGTTATGCCACCCAACCTCCTAGATAGACTTAGTGTGAGTAAACAAAAAAAGTGGGGTGAAGTTAGGAGGACGGTTAGGGGTGGGGATATAAAGAGACAAATGTCACTATCCAGTCATGACAAATCAGAAAAGAGGGTTGATGGCAAGGCTTCTGTATGATATGCTGAGCTCAATGAGTTGGCAGAGTCAGTAACGTAGTTGTTGAAGTTACTGTGGGTGATGTCATTAGGTGGTATCAGCCTAAATTCCTACGTAGAATGTATGTGTGCATGGATGTGTATAGATGCAAGTGAGAGAGAAGACCAACCTAGATCAACTTAGATGGAGTTGAAATGAGATCTGTGAGCTAGGTACTCAAGTTCTGTGTGACTGAGGATATAAAAGTGAATGCCAGGGGTTTATCACACCTTGATTTTAAAAATTACTCAAGAAATTCCAGAGATGTATATGTAAAAATTCCAAATAAATAATAAATGTCCTAGAATAGGAAAGCAAGAATAAAGCCCGTTTGCTACCAAAGACACCAGCAAATGTGTGAGTTTTTAAAACACCTTCATCAAAGGGTAGGAGAACTGACTCTGGTCTCTGATATGAGAAGGCATTACCCAAAGTCCCACATGGTGAAAATGTCAAATTAATTTTCTTAAATCACCAGATAACACCGAAAGAATAAACAAGGTTATAGAGATTATGAAGAGTATTTAACTTCACTATATAAGTTTTTAAGCCAAAATCTTTAACCACATAGTGGTCACAAAATTTTGCATTTTATTCAGGAGAGGCTTCCAGTCACCTTCAGCTGGAAGGAGCACCAGTGGCCTCGGAGAGCACTGTTGGTGAGTGGAGGAAGAAGTGTCTATTAGATGGTGAAATAGTAAGAGACACTGATATAAGGGACAGCAGAAGCAACTGAATTGCCACCACATAGCAATAGTCCTTTCACCTCAATTATTCTAGAGGGCAACTGTGAATTTGATTCAATTAAGGTAAAATAATTACATTGGTCCTCCCTTATCCACCATTTCAGTTACCTATAGTCAACCTCAGTCCAAATATGTTACATGGAAAATTCTAGATATAAACAATTCATAAGTTTTGAATTGCACACTATTTTGAGAAGTATGATGAAATCTCATGCAGCCTGGCTCCATCCCACCAAGGACCATCCCTTTATCCAGCATCCTGTGCTGTATACATTTTCCACTCATTAGTCACTTAGTAGCTGTCTTGGTTATCAAATTATGAGAGAGAGAGAGAGAGAGAGAGTCCACATTCACATAACTTTTATGACAGTATATTGTTATAGTTGTTCTATTTTATTATCAGTTATTGTTAATCTTTTACTGTGCCTAATTTATAAGTTCAACTTTATCACAGGTATGTATGTATAGGAAAAAACACAGAATATATAGGGTTCAGTACTATCTGTGGTTTCAGGCATCCCCCTGGGAGTCTTAGAACATATCTCTGGTGGATAAAGGGGGAATGTAGTGTTCATAATTATGACATTATTTCCCCAAGAAAAAGCTAAATTATGCTCAGCATATTCTTTAAGATGACCAATTCTATTAAAATCTTTTAAGTGATGCTTGAGGGGTAAACTTTAGTTATCTAGAAAGCTAACACATAAATAAAACTTTTAAAACATGTTTCTAAACAGTGTCAAATAAACGAAGTCTTATGTTTTTTTGTTTTTTTAATCCTAGAGAAAGAAGTGACAGTGGAAGGAATACTGGAAAGGAATTTGAGGCCTGGCAACTAGTTGTGACCTTCACACCAACAGACTGTGAAGGAGGGTGAATAGGTAAATGCTAACATTCTTTATAGTTTTAAAAAATCCTAATCTCTTATATGAGTTTACACTCCAATCTCACTACTAGCCCAGAAATTTTTCTCTTTAAAACTACCTCATGTAAGAATCTGCAAACTCCCTCAGGAACCCATTCCCTCCCATACTCTCTGTCCTCTGAAGTTAGAAGATTTAACAATTCACCTTAAGTGGCTACAATTCTGAACTTCAATATTCTTGAAAGGGGAATGTCATACCACATTGTATTTTTTCCAAGAAATTGTTTAATCTATATAAGTTATTTGACTCGGTCATTAGCGATCTTTGTGCCAAGATAGCTCCTAATCAAATTCTGGCAGAATATAAGTACCATTGAGAAGAAAGCATACAGATCTTTCTTCTGAGAAGTACGTATTTTTCTTTCTGGTTGAGCAATGTTATGCAACAAATGCTTCCAACTGGCTTTCTATCAAGGAAAATCATTAAAGATGAAATGCTCTAAGGGACATGATCATAGGAGCCTGAGATGCTTGTGAGTAATTACATTCATGCTGATAATTAGAAGAAATAGTCTGTGTAGTGGATATAGTACAATCACCTTTCACCGCTGGTCTTGGATTTGATTTCTCCAAGGAATGCCAAGAAAAGCCTTTATTTAGCAGCAGTTTATGCTTCACTCAATCCACTTATTTTGTAATGTAAAAAGGAGAGTCTGAAAAAAGAGAATGAGCACCTTGACATTTTAACTGCTTTGTTTTTAATGAAAATTTTCTTCTTTGAAGTGAACGTAAGGCAGGTATGGGCAACAAGCCAGTAAGTGCTTATTTGTCACCTAATAGCCTAACATGTCCTAAAATGCCTTAATCTAGTCTTTAAAACGTCCTTATTAGATTTCTCCACTAGCTTGTATACTGTGCTTTTACAAATTAAACCATTTTTTAACAGTCAAAACAGCAACACATACAGATACATAGGAAAAGTGTACTTTTGGCCTTGGTGCCAGGCCTCAATACTCAGAATTTAAGAATGAAATTTGCCTCCAAAGCCATCAGTAGGTAAATGTACATACATGGATAGAGCAATTTATCAGAATTGGTGTTTCTCCACCGACAGCACATTGACTGTGGTGAACTTGGAATAAAATTGATGGTAATTCTCTTCTTTATTTTATAGTGAATCTGTTGCCTGTAATCACAGTGGACGAAAATGTGTTGTAATTTCACTTCTTAATCAAATGGACGTTCAAAGAGAAGAGCGGGCACTAAACCAAAGAGATACTTCTGGGTCCTTAGCCTGTCTAAAATAGTGAATACTGTGGCTCTCCCCCCTGCTTTTCAAAACTCTATTTTGGATTCCCAGTGGCTTTCTTTACTAGCTCCCATTTCTCTCTTCCCCCTCGCTGGCTCCCACTGCCTCCCTTTAACCATTCCTAGTAAGTTCCTCTACAGTTTTCTCCCAGCCCTTTTCTTGTCCTATACTCTCTCCCCAGGAGAAGGCAGCATTTTTTTTTTTACAGTAGAAAGAAAAGCTTTATTAGAAGGGAAAGTACACTTCCAGATGTGGAAGCAGGCCTGAGCAGGAGAAGCGTGGCTCAAAAGGCCGAGAAGATAGCATCTTTTAGTGAGATCAAATAAACCTAGGTACAAATCCAGTTATTGTACCATGGGCTTCACTTTTCACTCAAAAGTTCTCTCACTGGGTCCATGCAAGGATTAATTGAGATCAGATATCTATGAACTCAGCAGAAAGCTTCACTCATAAGGAGGTACTCAATAAATTTATGTTCTTCCTCTTTCTCTTCCTCTCCAGGCAAATACTTCCACTCCTGCAGCTGCAAAATACTCTATGAAAAATTCTTCAGTACATGAATGTTCCCTATAGACAAATGATAACCAAATTATGCATCCAGCTCATATCTCCATTTCTATCAGCCTGCTGACATTGGATCCATAGGAATCTAAAATTTAGCACATCCAAAGTTAATCATTCTTGAGTCACCTACTGCGGTGAGTTGAATTGTGTCCCCCTGAAAATTCATATGTTGAAGTCCTAACCTGCAGTACCTCAGAATGTGATGCTATTTGGAAACAAGGTCATTGCCAAAGATACAATTAGTTCAGAGGAGATCACACTAGTGTAGAGTGGGCCTCTACTCTAGTAAGACTAGTGTTTTTATAAAAGGGGGAAATTTGGACATAGACACACACATAAGGACAATACCATGTGAAGACTGGAGTTATGCTGTCACAAGCTGGCGAACTTCCAAGAGCCAGGAGAGAGGCCTGGAATAGGCCTAGAGCCTTCAGAAGGAACCAACTCTGTGACGCCTTGATCATGGATTTCTAGGCATCAGAACTCGGAAATGTAAGTTTCTGTTGGTTACACCACCCAGTCAGTGATGTTGTATCAGCCCCTGGGAAACTAACGCACCCATCCTGACATACACACATGCACAGCCGTAGGCCCAAGTTCCCCATTTCAGTGATGATACCACATCATCTTTCCAGCCATCCTTTTTCCTCTACCATCTCATCCATCTTGCCCCAAATCCTTTCAAGTCTATCCAAGAAATAACTTTCTCATTCCTTTCCCTTCTTCCTACTGACATAGGCAGAGCCGGCCTCATCCTCTTTCATCAGGCAACAACATAATTGGTTTTCTGACCTTACTATACTCTTTAATGAGGTTTCCACACTGCCACCAGACTCACTTTTCAAAATCACAGATCACAGACCTTTAATGGCCCTTACAATTTTGACCCCAATCTACCTTTTGGTTCTCTCTTACAATATTCTCTTTCTAACCTCGTCTCCCACCTTCTAGCCCCCACTAAAAAATCACATCACATCTCCAGACACTCGGAGCAGCTCTGTCATCCCCTACATTTCCACACTTACATGCCTTTGCTGATACTTTTTATTTGCATGGAATGCCCTGTGTCTTTCTCCTTCAAAAGTCAAAATATTACCCAATCTATCAAGGATAGGGACAAGGTAGGAAGAAAAGGCTGGGTATTAGTGAGAATCAATCAGTGAGCAACAGTTAGAAGAAAAAAATGGTTGAAAGGTTTTCATTTTGATAATAAGTGTCATTAACTGTCTTTCAAACACCCAAATCTCTATGTCTGGGAAATTGTCCTTGTAGTAACACTATAAATTAGCCAACTATTATAGTTCATCTTAGTTTGTACTTGGATGACAACGTAAAGTTTGAAACATTCCATATAAGACATCTCTGCTCATCCAATGGCAAATCTAAGCAGAAAAACTCTAGTATGGCCAGAATTTAACAAATGCCTGGTGTGAAATATGCCTCCAAATAGCACTGCAGAAGCCTATTTGCCTAATTACATTACAGCCAAAGTTACATTCTCACCCGACTATTTCATTATCATAAAATATATAAAATCTCTCCTAAAAATCTTCCATGTTCCATGCCATAGAGATATTCCATTTTTACATTTCCTCCTCAAGTTTGTGATTTTCCCCAGACTGCCAATTATAAGGTTTTCAGCACACTCTTCTTAAGGAACATCACAACAAAGTTGTATTTCCACGGCCTCTCAGTCCTACCATCAGCCCCTTCATCCTTCTCTGGAACTTAATAAAAATTACAAAAGTTGCTAAATCTAAAATCTAGATTACCAGCCAAAGTTTCCATATATGATTTAGAACCCAGCTGAACTTCTTCCTAACACTATGACCAACTCTATGACATGGATTCAAGTTATCTTATTTCTGGAGCTCTTGAAAAAAATCTAACACATATATATATACTTTACATGCATACACAAAAAGGATTTGTCACTCACATTCCACAAGCAGCTCAACTGAATCCCAGATTCAACCCAAACCATCCAAATTGAAATCCAGTCGTTTTTCCACTGCGGGAAATGAAACCGTTGATACTATCCTACTCTTCACTAGCCCCTTTCTCTGACACATGCACTGTGTGTGGCCTGTTTCCCATCTACATCTGTATCCTTCTGATTCCCTTTGTGATTCAATACCAGTAATTCTCTTTTTCTGCTCTGTCAAGAAGGCAGGGTGAGAACTGAAGAAAAACTATTTTCTTTTGTTTGGGGGGAGCAGTTTCTATCCTTTTATAATTTTATTTCAGTTTCAAATTATTTTTATAATAATTTTTAAATTTTTTTATTACAGTTGGCATACAATATTATATTAGTTTCAGGTGTACAACATAGTGATTAGATATTTACATAACTTACAACATGATTACTCCAATGAATCTAGTGCCCCTCTGACACTATACATAGTTATTACAATATTATTGACTACATTCTCCATGTTATACTTTACTTCCCCATGACTGCTTTGTAACTACTAATTTGTACTTCTTAATCCCTTCCCCTTTTTCACTCAACTCTTCAACCCCCTTCCTACCTGACAACCATCAAAATGTTCTCTGTATCTACAAGTTTATTTCTGTTTCTTGTTTATTTTGTTCTTTAGATTCCACATATAGGTGAAGTCATAGGGCATTTGACTTTCCCTCACTGACTTACTCCACTCAGCACAGTACCCTCTAAGTCCATCCATGTTGTAGATGGCAAGATTTCATTCTTTTTTATGGCCAAGTAATATTCCAGAGTACATAATTACCACCTCTTCTTTATCTATTCATCCATTGATGAACATTCAGGTTGCCTCCATGGCTTGGCTTTTGTAAATAATGCTGCAATGAACATGCGGATTCACATATCCCTTTGAAGTAGTGTTTTGAGTTTCTTCGGAAAAATACCCAGAAGTGGGGATACTGGGTCCTTCTTTGTTTCTTGTTATAGCCCATTTTTTAATGTCTATTTTGCCTGGTGTAAGTATTGCTACCCAAGCTTTTTTTGTTTCCATTTTTATTAAATATCTTTTTCCATCCCTTTACTTTCAGTCTGTGTGTGTCTTTCAATCTGCAGTGAATCTCTTATAGACAGCATATGTAAAGGTCTTATTTTCTTAACCATTCAACCACCTAATTTTTGATTGGAGCATTTAATCCATTTACATTTAAAGTAGTTGTTTATAAATATAAAGTTATTGCCATTTTATTATTCATTGTTTTGCTCTCTTCCTCCTCCTCTTCCTCCTCCTCCTCCACCGCCACCTCCGCCTCCGCCTCCTGTTTCTCTGCCTTCTCCTTCTTCTTAAAGAAGTCCCTCCAACATTTCCTATAATACTGGTTTGGTGGTAACAAACTCCTTTAGCTCTTTCTTGTCTGGGAAGACCTTTATCTGTCCTTCTATTCTAATTGATAGCCCTGCTGGGTAGAGTAATCTTGGTTGTAGGTCTTTACTTTTCATCACTTTGAATATTTCATGCCAATCCCTTCTGGCCTGCAAAGTTTCTGTTGAGAAATCAACTGACAGCCTTATGGGAGCTCTCTTGTAGTTAACTAACTGCTTTTCTCTTGCTGCTTTTAAGATTTTCTCTTTGGTATTTAACCTTTGGCATTTTAATGATAATGTGTCTTGGGGTGGGCCTCTCTGGGTTCCTCTTGTTGGGACTCTCTGAGCTACCTGAGCTTGTATGTCTATTTCCTTCACCAGGTTAGGGAAGTTTTCTGTCATTATTTCTTGAAATAGGTTTTCAATTCCTGGCTCTCTCTCTTCTCCTGGTATCCCTATGATGAGAATGTCAGTAGGCTTGATATTATCCCAGAGGCCCCTTAAACTATTATTTTTTTGGATTTTTTTTTCTTTTTGCTGTTCTGATTGGGTGTTTTCTGCTACTTTATCTTCTAAATCACTGATTTGAACTTCTGCTTCATCTAATCTACTGTTGATTCCCTCTAATGTATTCTTCATTTCAGTTATTGTAGACTTCATTTCTGACTGAGTCTTTTTTATGTTTTCTATCTCCATTTTTATATGTTCTTTCTCTTCATTAAAGTTCTCACTGAGCTCATCTTCTCTTCCCCTAAGTTCATTGAGCATCCATATAACCAGTATTTTGAACTCTGCAACTGGTAGATTTCTTGTCTCTATTTTGTTTAGTTCTTTTTCTGGAGCTAAGTTCAGTTCCTTCATTTGGAACATGTTTCTTTGTCTCCCCATTTTGGCTGCCTCCCTGTGTCTGTTTCTATGTATTAGGTAGAGCTGCTATGTCGCCAATCTTAGTAGAATGGCCTTATGTGGTAGGTTTCCTGTAGGGCCCAGTGGTGAAATCTCCTTGGCCACCTGAGCTGGGTGTTCCAGGTGTGTCCGTTGTATGAGTAGTGGGTGCCCTCCTGTTGTAGTTGAGCCTTGGTTGCTATTTGCACATTAATGGGAAAAATTGATCCTCAGTCTGATTGATCATAAGGCTGGCTGGTGACTATAGTGGAGGAACTATTGCACAGGCACTGACCCTACAGAGCAGGACTTGATTTAGCCTGCCCGGTCTGCCCTTTGGGTATGTCATCCTCAGATATGGCCCTGGGTAGTGCTCCATCTTCTGGGGGACCCTGCCACAGGCCAAGTTCAGCCATAGGCTGTGCCCTACCCAAGGCCACCTAGCATGAACCACCAAGAAATCCATACATTGCTGCCACCTATGCTGGGCTTGGAGGTGTCTCAACAGGCCAAGCCATAAACCTAGGCCAGTTGCTGCTAGTGCCAAGCTTGGGGCTGCTCAGCAAGAGGTATAGGGCACAATGAGGCCAGATACTGCTTGTTTGGGTTTTGTGAACATATGAGAAATTTTAGGAAAGTCTGCAGCATGAGTCAAGGCAGGCCATTTGTATAGAAAAGCCACTGGAAGTGACTTGAGTGGGCCTGCAAGTTGGGTGGGGCAGGGTCTCAGAGAATCACCAAGATGGAGTACCAGTGTTAGCCAGGTTGATGGAGACTCAGCTATGGCACCCACCTGCATCTGCATGCAGGGAACGGGGAGGGCTGAATAAAGAAAGAATAGCTTCTGCCAACACTTTTGTCTGAGAGAAAGCTGCCCCTCCAGCACTCATCCTGAAACCAGACAACTCAGTTCCTTCTCGTGTGTCCCTGTCACCCTTGGAGCTGCTGCCCCAGTGCTGGAGCTCAGAACCAGTGAGTCCATTAGCAAGTATGTCCATGCAGTCCCTTTAAGAGGAACACCTGATACTCCATCACCTTTCATGTGACTCTTCCACAATCTCTGCTCATTTTCACTGCCAGAAGTTGTGGAGACTTCTCTTCCTGGCATTGGAATCCTGGGCTAGGAAGCCTGGTGTGGGTCTGGGACCCCTAGCTCCTCAGGGAATACCTCCACAGCTAAGATATCACTCTGGAATTTTATCTGCCAAATGCAGGTGTGGGACCAGCATATTCCACATCTCTGCCTCAACTATCAGTCTCCAAATGGCTTCTTCTGTATATCCTGTTATAAGACTTCTGTTCAGCTAGACTTCAGGTGATTCTCAATGATGGTTGTTTGTAGTTTAGTTGAAATTTGATGTGGTCATGAGAGGGGGCAAGCACAGCATTGACCTACTCTTCCATCTTGACCAGAAATCACCAAAATAACTATTTTCAAAAGTAATTTGTCAAAGTGGCAAAATGTAACAATTTATAATAATTATGGTAATAAAGGCAATAAAGAGCATTATTACATCGTTGACCTTTGAGGCTATAAGAGAAGCTTTCAGCTTACAAACATGAACTAATGAACAATGATTTTTAAAACCATGTGCTCCTCTTATACTCTCATCCTTGGACCCCATGCCAACTGCTCATTTTCCTCTTATTTGTTAAAATTCAAGTGGAGGTAGCATTATAATCTTAAATTTGGTACAAAATAAAGCAGACATTCTATTAATGCAAAATTAAAAGCACTTCATTGGTGGAGGGTCCACCATTCTCACAACCACCGCCACCCCCCACTCCCCATAATTCAGAGAATTCTTATGTGATTGTACATGTTCTTCCTTCTCTTCTTTCATTTTTGATTCTATAGTTATGAAGTTAAGATAAATGTTTTTTAAATAAATGAATTTTAGTAATTTCATTTTTAACTCAACTCAGATGTTTGACTTTTACAAACTATGCTTCCACTGGTATTTTTTAAATTCATTTTTAAAAGTTTTTTCTACATTTTCAATACAGTTTCTCTCTGAATTTAAACAGACCCTGTTTGCCAAATTGTACATTCCTGGTCCATTTCACTGTAAGCCTTCACAGAACCACCAAACCTGAAGTATACTTTCACCTCACCATGAGGCAGTCTTAAGTCCTTCTTACCTTCATACTATGCACACCACACACACACACACACACACACACACACGTGTATGCACACCCCTTATTGGCATGTTTAGATGTCGCAAAGCTTTTAAGGAAATTTGGAAATTTGACTCCAAATGGCATTAGATTTCATACCCAACACTGAATTTTCTAGTGTTAAAGATAAAGTCCAAATATAAAAATTTTTAAATTGCTAGAAATTAAACACATGATTACGTCAGAACTCTTATTATATCAGTAGGCCTCTGTTGATCTATAAAGCTATTTTCACTTTTCTCCATTTCTCTTTCTACCTCTTGAAAGGTGGAAATTAAATACAAGTATTCTATTTAAAAAGACAACTATGCTATTGTGCTCAGAGCACTGAGAAACAGTTTATTCCTTTTCAACCTTTCATTCATATTTACTTTCTCCAATATGGTGTGACATGGTTCTTTATTTCTCTCTGCCCTAGACTGCAGGAACCTAAATTGTATGAATTAGTTATGAGAGGGCATTAAACAGTACTGAAGTTTGCTTTCCTACCACATTCTACATCAAAGCAACAATCTTCAAGAGCCAGCTATATTCCTATTATATAAGTTTGTGAATGTTCTACATTTTGTTATATCAGTTGCATTCAGTTTTAAATGCAACAATTTCCTCATATAAAAATCCTAAGTTGTCTGTGAAAGATATTGAAACATTCAATATATGATTACCCATTGCAAAGCACAAAACTATGCTTTGAACCTACTAAAATTTCACCTTCTTATAAAAATTTTTTTCTTTCTATAAAACAAATGAAATGGGCTCATATGAGTACAGTGTGATATATTATGTCTGAAAATGAAATGAATGGAAAAACTTTTAAACCAAGATTTAAAACTGAGCCCATTGAAAAATAATGCGGTATATAGTATTCTCTTCATTTTACGTGAAGAAACAGAAGCTCAGAGACAGGACCTGATGGATAATTTGCAGGGTCCTGTGAAAATTAAAATGCAGAACCCCTTGTTCAAAAGTTATTAATAATTTCAGGGCAGTGGCAGCAGGGCATGAAACCAAGTGCAAGGCTCTGTGCAACTGCACAGGTTGCATTTATATGAAGACATTCCTACTGAGAGAAGTTAAGTAATTTGCATAAAATCAAGAGCTAACAAGTAACTGGAATTTGAACACCAGAGGTTTGAATTTGGAATTTAGGACTCTCAGTCTTAGACACCAACAATAAACACCATTTGTTGAGTGTTTTCTGTGTGTCAAGCATAAAGATTATCTCATGATATCCATACAATAGTCTAAATAGTCATTATTATCCCCATTTTACAGATGAGGAAACTGAAACTTAGGCTAAGTAACTTAATGAAGTGGACAGTTTCTAGGTTTTCTGTTTGTTTGTTTGGGGGGAGTGGTATTTGGAACACTGCTTAGCATTCATTGCTGCTTCGTAAAACACATCAATACCTTTTTGAAGAATTACCTTTTGCAGAATGTAAGTACTCAGAGGGTAAGGACATTTTCTTGTTCTGGAACATATCACCGGTGCCTAGAATAGCGATAGATAATAGATACCAAATGTTTGTTGACCAAGAGGTATGCACTGTTTTCCTACAACAGCAGTCAAAGGTCCTAGAGCCTTACATGCTCAGATCCTTCCTCCAACCCCAAGCACAGCAAGATGGGATAGGCAGCACATGCCCTAAACCAGCGTACTCCTGGAAATTTTACTCTTAACTAGGCTGCCAAAAACCAGAGACAGATGGAGCCTAATCATTTCAGTGGCCCAGGCCTGACCAGTATAGTGAACCATACTTTTTGTTCAAGTTCTGTCCTGATTCTAAGCCTCACTCTCTAGCCTTCTTGTTATATGCACTAGCTACCCGCTACGTATCTATCCACCTACATATTTACACACACACACATATATGTATATATCTGAGTCAGGGATCCCCAAAACCACCCTCAGTTTTGAATATTTGCTAAAACTTACAAAACTCAGAAAATCTGTTATAGTCATGGTTTGGGTTTATCACAGCATAAAGATATAGATTAAAAACATAAGGTGGAGTCCAGGAGGAAACAGGAGCAAGCTCCCAGTTGTCCTTCCCAGTGAAGTTGCATGGATAGTGCTTAATTCTCCCACAGTAATGTGTGACAACACATGTGAAGTGTTGCCAAACAGGGAAGCTCACCAAGGGAGGCCTTGGTGTCTAGGTTTTTATGAGGGTCATTCACATAGGCATGTAGCACTTGTGCAATCTGATCTTAGCTACTCAGTCTCCAGCCCCCAGAGGTCAAACTAATATTGTGTCCCAGGGCCTCAGTTAAACAAAAATGATGTTGACTATAAGTCACATTGTTGGCATTAACTATCTGGTCAAACTGATACATCATAGCCCAAGGCCTCAGGAATACAAAAACACTCTTGTTAGGCAGTATATTCCAAGGACTCAGGTTATCTCCTAGGAGCTGGTCAAGAGCAGTCCTTCTGAAAACCGGCCTGTCTTGGAGTTGCAAGGCTTGAGCAGCTTGGTCCTGCTGAGCTAACCTTTAACTGCACGCCATCGAATAAATCTCTTTGCTTAAGTTAAGTGGAACTGATTTCTGTTGCTTGCACTCAGAGAACCTATGCAATCACACAGCTAGTAACTGTGGAACCAAAATGTAAGTTTAGGTCTGCCTGATTCTAAAATCTATGCCACTAAGAATTGGTTGTTATAGGGCATCATTTAGGATAGAAATTTATTAACTAGAATCCTAATGGTCAGCAGTTTTACTTCTTAGAATTCACCCTGAGGAAATAGTGTGTGAGTACACAAAGATGGGCTTACAAATATATTTATTACAGCATTATTTTTAAGGTACAAAATTAGAAATGATCTACACATCCAACAGATAGGTGATTGGTTAAACCAAAAGTCGGTAAAATTTTTCTGCAAAGGGCCATATAGTAAATAGTTTCAGCTTTGCAGGTTATACAGTCACTGCTGCAGCTACTCAACTCTGCCGTTGTAGGGCCAAGGGAGCCACAGACAATACATAAACGAATGAGTATAGCTGTGTTCCAATAAAATATGAACAGGAGCAAGATCGGGGCAGGATTTGGCCTGCAGTCCACACTTTGCCAACCCCTGGGTTAATTATAATAAATATTATTATATACAACAGCATATTATTCAGTCATTCTAAAAAATTAAGTAGATCTATATGTGCAGATATGAAAAGATGCCTATGACATACAACTAAGTGAATGAAACATTAAATCAAACCATACATACAACTCTGAAGGAAAAAAGATTTGTGTATACAAAGAAAAAAATGTTGAAAGGATATACATAAGACTGTCTATAGTTATCTCTAGGAGGCTGGAAATATGTGGGACTTTCGCTTACTATATCATACATTTCTGTATTGTTTGAAATTTTTTACTATGAGCATGTATGCTATTTACAATCAGATAGAAAGATCCATTTCAGAATAAAAGCTTAAGGATCTAGCTGGAGGACCTACTTAGTCTCATTATTCAGGCTTCTAATAAGGAAGAAATCTTGAACACGAGATGACTTCTATATTTAGCAGTTTAGGAGCAGCTCTCCCAGCACAGGCATTAAGATGTCATGAATCCTGAAATTTCCTCCCAAGTCAAGGTTCTAGAGAATTCTTTTAGAATCCTAAAGCCAATGTTCTTTTTCTCTTCCCATCACAATAAATATCCCACCAACAATCTTTTCTCAAAAGAAATAGATTGTAACCACCCCCAAAACATATAAACCATCATAGGAAAGGTATTGTATTATGAGTTTAGAGGAATAAGCTTTACTTACAGCTCTGTCACACTACAAATACTTGGAATTCCAGTTTAGTATTTATATTTTGTTTCTAAAATATTCCACAAATGCCTGAAATGAACCTGTTGGAATTAATAAATCAGCAGCACTAAGGCACTCAGAGTCCTTAGAAGCTAAAAGGATAATACTTTCTTGAATTTATGTAATTCATATACCACAGTACACAAAATATCCAATGCTAACAGATACACACACACACACAATCTTATCAATTTCTCTTTTACTATCTTTTTTTTCGTGACAGCTAACCTAACTGGTAGTTTACAGAAATGAGCAGGGGACAAGAACCAGGAGACTTTTTAACAGACCTTGTTTACTTCTGAGGAGTCATTTTGCACCAGTAGCTGTAAAATAGAGGTAAAAGGAAAGACACTTACTAGCCACTGCTCACTGGAGGCTGGGTTTTCTCTCTCAACCATAGTGTCGTGTAATTTCAGACTAATAACCCATGTTCTAGAATTACTTGGAAAGTCTATCTATTTTCAAGAGCTTTTTAAAAGATTGTTTCTAACTTTCTCATGTGTCAAAAAAAGATGACAGCCTAGTATCCCCCATGCTGTTAACATAAGAAAACTAATTTGTAGACAGGTTGCTCAGAGCCAATCAAAGGAAGCCTCCCTTTCTGTTAATTAGATAAATAATTAATGACATTTTTAAAACTAGCACTGATCCAAATACCTTTTATGCTCATTGGCAGATTGATTATCCATGAAGAAGTTCTCTGTTATCTTTATTATCCATTTGGATGAGAAGGAAGGCCTTGGGGAAAGGACAAAAGGATTAGCTTTGTTTACTCCCCACTCTACCCTTTCACATTCAGCCTCCTTTGTGAGCTGACTGTGATTTGAGTCTTAGAGAGAAAGAATGAATCTTGATAAAAAATCTTTAATAGAATGAAAAATCTATTTTAGGCATCAAAAATAGAAGTTTGATTATGTCCTTGCATCCATGGTGTCTTAGGAGAAAGGAAGAGATAAAACTCTTTGCCCACTGCCTATATTTATCTGCCAAGCTTCTTTTCTGTCTTCCTATCTCCCTTCCCCCGCCTCCATCGCTCTCATATTTCTATGACTAAAAAACAAAACCATGGGCTGGTTACTGCAACAGTATCATTTATTTGTGTTCTTCAAGCAGCCTGCAACACAGCCAGAAGATAATGGACACCTCATTTATTCAAGCTCTGAATGATCATATTTAATTCCCTGTGACAGCTGTCTTCCCCACATTAGCATTGCAAATAAGTTCAGTTTTATAATGGCCTTCTATTGAACATGATTCAATTATGTGTGGTCTGTATCGAGGCAGGATATGGTCCTAGTATCTATAGCAATATTTCTGCAAACTGCTGCTCTTTACACTGCTCACATTTAA
The DNA here is from genome assembly GCF_902729225.1 of Pteropus medius. NCBI lineage: Eukaryota > Metazoa > Chordata > Mammalia > Chiroptera > Pteropodidae > Pteropus > Pteropus medius. The sequence goes on along the minus strand of NW_024349799.1, from coordinate 1,045,212 downwards.
GCTGGCTGTTTACCACAATGCTTTCCTTGAACTACACTGAACTCCTTACACTTTCAAATAAAATAAAGAGGAATGAAAGTAATTTGAAAAAGCAGTTACTGGGCATATAGATATTACATGCCTCCTCCCCTTTACAGTTGTAATCAACCTGGAAGCACTTTGAAAAAATTGCCAATTGTCCCATTTTAAAACCCAGATAATAAAATCATTATGGCCAATTAAACGATTAGGCAATGCTAGACACACTGGGGTTCAATGCCTGGTTTTGCATATTACTAACACACTATTAGACAGAAGGCAGTAAGTCTGAATTCAGAGTCATTTTCACATAATGGAGGTTCAAAACCTACACGTGGAAGAAAAGCTGTTTCTTCATGGACTGAAGGAAAATTCCAAAGTGCTGATTTTAGTATGGGGTGAAATGCAGCGCTCTGTCCTCAAAAATGTACAGTTCACTAGCTAGCTTTTGCCTCCAGAACTTCCTCTGCAGATGTAGCCACCACCTGGGTTTCCATGGGGTTCCCCAGCTTTGGCAGCTGTGGAACCAGCACGTTATGGGAAGACACAAAGAAAGAGGCAGCTGGGTAGGAAAGAGGGGCTACCTACACAGACTCCGGAAAATGGCATGGCAGACTCCATGTCACAGTGACTGAGGCACCAAGGCTGACTGACTCACGTGACTCATGGCCTTCAAAGGGACAAAAAACTCTCTGGGCAGCTTTTTACATACTGCTATTAGAAAGAACCCCAGGTGGAGCGACTTGCCTGCATGGGACTCCTGACTTTCCTAAAAACAAGGAGGCTGGCTGGTGGGAAGTGGGCACTTGGCAGCCGGGGCTTAGTCCTTCCCCTCCTCTGGCTCTGTCTGCCTGCAGTAGGTGGTGAGTTCCAGTCTAGCGCCAGCCATACGGGAGTTTAGTGGGGTGGAGTTGCTGGGTAAACCTGACAATTAGGAAATTACATTCAAATCAGGAAAGGGTTAATAAACGTACTTGACTCCACCTACCTCATGTCCTTCAACACAGCTTTTCTCAGAAAAAAAAGTTGGTATTCTGATTCTCATCCGTCTGATTCCTGGATCTGGCTCTCAGTTGAGAGCTTGGGGAAGAGGAGAGGGCTGTCTACTGGGCCCACCCCCTCACATCTGACAGGGAAATCTTTCCCCTGCTGTCAGACATTAACTTCATGTGGACCAGAGCTTCACAGGCTTTACTGTGAATGCAGATCACCCAGAGATCTTGTTAAACTGCAGATTCTGATTCAGCAGAACCAGGGCGGGGGCCTCAGGTTCCACATTTCTAACAAGTGCCCAGTAATGCTCATGCCGCTGGTCCATAGTCCACACTTAGAGTCGCAAGAATTTAAAATGTGCTTTCCAGAACTCAGGGCAGACCCAGGTGCAGTAAGAAAGGGAAGAGGGATATTCTATACCCTCTTTCTTCTCCTTTTAAGGTGGGAATCTTCATATTTTAGTGTGGATTAGAATCATCTGAAAACTTTTTAAAACTCAAGTTATTGGACTCACTTCCAGAAATTTTTGCTCAATAGGTCTGGAGTGGAGCTTAGGGATCTACATTTTTCAGAAGCATTTTAACATTTAATGTGTATTTTAACAGGTTATCCTCATGCAGATGGTCCTGGAATCACACTCTGACACTGGCTAAGAAGTTACACCAGGATTCTTATCTAGAACTACTCAACAATAATGACACTTTGCTTTTGTATAGACCTTGACATGTTGCAAAGACCTTTCAAATCAACTACCTGATTTGAGCTTAATAATAGGTTTGCCTCTATTTTACAGGTAAAGAAATTTGAGCATAATAATAGGTTTGCCTCTATTTTACAGGTAAAGAAACAGATATGGCAGGTTTGAAACAGGTCTAAGGTCACATGGCTACTTAGTAGAGTTGACCAGCTCAACACAGGGTCTTGCCCATGTGTCCCAGGAACCCCCTCAGTCTGGGGCAAACTAGGGCTGTTGGTCACCCTGACAATATCACAGGACTGAAAGAAAAAACTCGGGTTCCTCTTAATTCAGTGTGGTAAACCTACCAAACATAAAATGCAATGGCAAGTAATAGGTACTGACTGGCTGATTTCGGCAAAAATTAGATTTATTGGAAGGACTTCGGTTCACTCAAAGTCATAGGGAAGACTAGAAGACCAAGATCAGAAAATAAGTTGAAAAAAGGAAGACCAGGCAGCCAGAACCACTGCTAAACAAACTTGTACCAAAGAACTCACCAGTGACACACTACCAAACAGTCAATGCCCCAAATTATGCCACCCTTGGCCCTGCTAGCTTTGTTGTTCCTGTAAAGTGGCTGTTGCTGTCAATGTTTCTGTCAACAAACAGGACTCCCACTTTCCCTGCTTCTCTGTTATTCTCTCCCAAGTCAAGTCCAGGGCACATGCATCTGATTGACCAAGTCCTGGTCACATGTCTATATCATAGCTGCGTGGAAAGCTGGAAATTAAGTATCAATCATTTTCAGCTTTTAGAATTCAGATACTGGAAATCAAAAAACAAAACAAAACAAACAAACAAACAAAAAATGGGCATACCAGTATGCTTTTTCTCTTGTGTTAGTCAATTTAATAATAAAAGAGTACTACAATTTTCAAATATTACCTTTAAAAATATAACCTAAAAATAAGATGTTGGTTTTTCCCTATAGCTAGAGAAACTAGAAAGTAAGATATTAATAACTTTAACTTTATAGTACAGTTTTCATAGTAACACAAATATGCATAGAAGAATATAATCAATTATATTCAAAAGTATATAACTGAGCTTCTCTTAGAAAAATCACCTACTTTTATAAATCTGTGAATTAAAGGCTACTGAAAGACTTCTCATAATATTTTGCCCAAATTTTTATTTATGCTCTACAAAGGCATTAAACTGAACTGTAGCCATAAGTTTGCCTTTTCTTTCCTACCTGCTAGGGAAGCTCAGTAGGAGAGCAAGGATGCTGATATCTTAAAAAAAAAAAAAAATTTATTTCAACACACAAAATATTGCAAGATGAAATTGTCTAAAGCAAAAATTAAGTGAGAATATGAGCCTCTTCTCTTTAACCACAGAGCATAGGCAAATAAACAGTATGCAGTCACTGAAATTTTACAAACCTGCTGTACATAGTTCACTATATGCTATATTCACTAAGAGTAGAACTTATCCTAAAACACCAAGTCTGTAATAATAGATGTAATAGCTTTCTCTGATGCCTGTGGGCTTGGAGGATCCTTTGAAAAATGCCTCCCCATTCAATCCTGATTCCTCACTATTCCCTTTATTGATTTTCTGCAGCTGTTTTTCTTAAGCGTATGAAATAGATTATTCTAGTTGGTTCCTCCAGACATCTGCTGATGAGTTTACTCTAACTTGTTCAATTTCCTAGAGCTATACTACAATCCTTAAGAGAATTTTTGACTTCTCCCTTTTTTCTCTTTTTTATGGTTATACTCTCAGGTTTCTAATTACATTCTCTTTTCTTGGCTCCAATGACACCCTGGTCTCAATCCACCCTGTACTTTCATCTCAGAGTTCCCCACATCTCAGGATGACATCACCCCAATGCCTGAAGTGGATACACAAACTAATCTCCCCTTCCTTGCAAGGAAACGGTGAAGTGCTCCAGAATAATTCCAAAATAGTCCTGCCAGGTCCTTTACCACAGATGCAACACCCACACCTCTTTGACAGCCACATTGTCCAGTCTGGCTAACGTCTGGTCTTCCTGTGCCTCTGCTCTCTACCCCGACCACCACATTAAGCTGTTAGCCAATTTAGAGATTGAAGATAAACATCACCATTCCTTTACTTGAGTGTCACTTATAAAACGCATCCCTCTTTGTCCGTTACATTGGCAAACAGAAAACACTATAGCGTAATGGGACTTTCGTGAGTAAAAGTGCAGAAGTCATCACAGAGACAGATCTAAAAGTCTGTGTTTTATGGGTAACCAATCACCCTGTAAATCCAAAGGCACTTTGTTTCTGCGCCACCTTCCCCCCAGCTCACAGCACCAAACCATGGCCTCTATACCTCATCTCCCATTCCTCTCACTTCTTTACACTCTCTTAAGATGCCTGAACTCAATAAATGGCAAGCTCTCGGGCTTGCAGTTATCCTTGACTATGGCTTCTCCTGTCCTGGAAGTAACTGTGCCTGGAGTCTTTTCCAGATCCGTCTCCAGCCTTTGTACTTCTATTACTTCATATCCCTCCTCCAAGTCCTCCGCTCTTCCTCTCACATCCCTCTCTCTCTCCCCATGATGAGAAGTGAGCTGTGGAGCCAAACCTCCTCTTTCCACACAAAAACACACGGAAGCTATCTCAGCAACCAGGCCTAGGCTTAGCACAAAGTCTCACTTCAGAACCTTCCAATGAGGCTGAAGGAGTCCCTGACAGGAGTCTCTATATCATGACTGTGAGTCTCCAGGGATCCCCAAACCACTTCAAAATACTCCAAACCAATCTTCCAGGCACTTCGCAGGAGGCTGGCTCCACTTCAACAAAGTGCCCTGCATTGGTAACTAGTGCAGTTAATGAGAGCGCTGGACACACTGGCACTAAGGAATTTAGCCAGAAATTAATTCTGCCAATGAATTGCCTTGGACTAGTTGGCTCACCACGAGCTTCCCTTGGGGCCTAATTTAAATTGTAGGTGTGTTATAAATTTTCAGAAATCAGATAGTATATGTCCTAGGCTGCAATGAAATATCTTTGCTACAATTATCTGTTATTATATACGTGAATCTGTTCAGCACTTGGCATCTCTTCTATAACAATTTAAAACACCTAAAAACACACATGTTTGTAATGGGTATAAGACCAACCAGAGACACATAGTGGCAATATATGTTGCATGTTAATTTCTTCTTTGGGAATCTCCACTCTTTTTCCTAAACCACTATCTCATAAGAATACCTGTTAATGCAGTGAATGTGATTTGTTTGATTTAAATCAAACACATTTCTACAGGTTAACAAATTGTTGTTTGTATTAATTGCTCAGACATTCCCTTTTAATCATCTTTTCTGACTAAGTACATTTTATCCAAACCTCAAATATACAGCGTTGACAGTATAACAATTTGGAATAAATGAATGTACAATATTATATTTCTTCTTATTTTTAGGGAAGAAAAAGGTTTGGTTAGTCCAGGCTTCTAACTTTGCATCATTATATACCCCCTGGAAAATAACATGAAATGTCTCAACATTTCACCTTCATCAGGAGGCCTTAGTCCCTACCTCATCTGAGGAGCATTATGTTCTTTATTTCTAAGAAGCTACTCTCACCTGCCCACACAGGACAAGTATCTCCATCTTGGAAAAACAGTAAGTGCAAGGAAGAATCAATAAAAAATTAAATTAAATCTCAGCGTATCTTCCAATTATTTTTTATACACCTACATACACGTAAATGTGTCTGTTTGTATATACATATATCACTTTTTTGTTTTATAAGTGCGGGAATCACACCATACACATTATAACTCGCATTCTCTATTTAACAACACCTATGCATGCTTAGTTTTGTATATGTTTGCCTATAACTAGAAAATCATTTGAGTTTTCATAAATAAAATAAATGTACTACTTAGCCAGAAATTCATGGAAAACCTAAATCTATTCTATTAACTAAGTTTTAATTTGCTTCTTTCCATTTAGTAAACAATTAGATAATCAAGTTTCTGTTAAAAAGAAACAGCATTCAGAACACAGTAATTCTCCCAAGAAAATTCAGTTATTTAGTTTTTGGAGTTAAGAAAAAGGCCAAGACTTTATAGAAAATTATTTAATGTCTTCATGTCAAAAACATTATATGACTAGATGTCTAGTAAGTAATCCATTATATTATTTTATGTTTATATAAATCTTTCCTTATATGAAACTTGTGGAAGCCTTAACTAATGCTTCTAAAATTATCACCTGCCTATATATGACATGATATTCAAACATAAAATATTTTTCAGAAATGGCTACATGCAGCAAGTAAAAAGCAGATCCCTTTTACCCTATAGATTTAGAGTCAAGTTACAGAGAGATTGAGAATTATGTGTCCTTGTTCACTTTTTCTGTCAACTGGAAAAGAGACCCCAAATCCATTCAAACATGGATGAAAAAATCCATTGTCTCTATAAAAGAAATCCTTTTCTTAAAAGAGCTGCCAAAGGGAAGCCACCAGCTGGCCTGATAGTTTGGCCAGCAAAGCCGGCTAATGTGGAGATGATTATAAAATGGCAACATCCCAGGGGCCCAAGCATCCCCAACCAAAGTCTGCAGAGGATGTGGCAAGCAACTTGTGTTCCCTAGGGCAAGTCCCCATTTTTCCAGGCCATCTGGCACATAATACACAGAATTTTTGGCAGCCAACTCTGGTCACGGCACCTTCCAAACAAATTTTCCACACGTGATACTGAACAGGGGCTTGAATGAAGGAGGCTGTTCTATTGTACGTACACTCGATCTCTTGAAACAACCAGTTGAGCACATGGGCTCAAGCCCTGGGTCTAAGATGCAGCTTCTGCTGATAGACAAAGAAACAATAATAAAATGTTAGCACTTCAAATGCTACGTGGTAGTTCAAGATATGATGCTATTGTCCGGGCTTTACTCTGAGGAAATCATCTACCAAAATGTATTTAATGTAGAAGGGTCCTCACCAGAACCATCACTTCCTAGCAGATCAGAATAGTTCTCCAATTTGACTACTGCGTGCCTAGGAACAGACCAGAATACTTACAGCAGGAGAGATTTTTCAAACTAGACACAGCCCTCATCACATCAATTCATCATCTTCCTCCGCCTAATTCATACGAGATCTCAACTAGCACAGGAAATGGTCCTTTCTCTCTCAGCACAAGACCTCATCTCCTATGAGGTCTCTCTCAAGCCTAGTCACACACACACAGACACACACACACACACACAATCACAGACTGACCACATCCACATACATGTTTCTCTCCCTACACTTCTCTCCCCAAAAGCCATGCTTTTATTCCACCCCTTGTCTCCTTCAAGAGCTCGTCGATCATGTCCTTTAACCTCAGGCTCTTATATTTCACTGACTCCTTCCCCACGGCCCACAAATATATTCAGATTCATAACTCCAAACTATAATTTCTAGCTACCAGTTTCCTTCCCTTTACTACCAAACTTCTTGAAAGAGGACCCTACTACCCTTAAATCTGCTCATACCTCCCTTTATTAATATTTCTTTGTTCCAATTATTCAAGTTGAATTCTATTTTATGTAAAGGCTCTGATCATATGCTTTCTAAATCTAAGTTTTCTTGTCCTTAAATCCAGGATGACAATACCACATTGCTTACAATCAAGGGTAAGCCATTGCAATAAAGACACCTCAAATTGTGGTGGCTTACTATAGATGCTTATTCCTCTCTCTCACATAACAGTCCCGAGATGAGAGGACTAGTTATCAGGAAAGCCATGCTCCATTTGATCACTCAGAAAACCAAGATTTTTCTGTAGCTGGTTCATTAGATTTTAATGTATGTGTGAACTGGCTGGGGCTCTTGCTAAATATGCAAATTATGGTTTAGGGATCTTGGGTTGGGCCTGAGTTTTCTGCATTTCTAACAAGCTCCCAGATGATGCCAGGATGCCAGGCTGCGGACCACATTTTGAATAAGAAGACTGTGGGGCATTGTCCATGCCCGTTTGATGAAAGCTGGGTCACAGGCACCTCTGTATTCCAGCTCTCAGGAAGGGACAGAGGACGTGTGGAAGAGCATATGCCCAGTGTCTTAAGATCCAGACTCAGAAGTGGCCCCATCTGCTCACATTCCACTGGAAAGCACTAATTATATGGCCATACCTGGATGCAAACAAGAATGGAAACCTTGGCATCGTTTTTATTAATTATGGTATTTTCTAAAGGAAGACTGAGAGCAGAGAACAGATACATTTGAGTATGGAGTTCTCTCCAAAACCAAGACAATTATTGGAATGTAGGTCGATATTCCACCTACACTGGAGTTAGGTGGCATAGGACGGTGATGTTTCATTTCAACTGGACCTAAAAGCAGTTGCTTGAAAAGTATAATTGTGAGGGTGCTGTCTCGAATCACTGTAGTATGACCCTAGGAAGGCACGTGTGTCTCTAACAGAAATACAGAGTGACAATATAGGGCACTTGAGATTCAGAAATAGCTGTAGGAGTGACTTGCCCTTGCTGGGTCTATTTTGGCTCTAGTGGAGAGCCATATTTTCCTGTATAATTCGGAGTACTGTGTAATATGCAGGACCCCAGCAAGACTTGGCCCCATGTTGCCTGAGCTGACTGTAACCAGAATCTGACATATACATAAGTTTTATCTGTACTAAAGCACAGGCTCTGGAACAAGACCTTCTGAATTTAAATCCCAGTTTTGCTACTTGCTGTGTGACCTTGGGCAAATTACTTAATCTCTCTGTCTGTGTCTCAGTTTCTTCATTTGTCAAATGAGGATAAATATAGCCCTTACCTCATGGAGTATTTTGACGATTAAGTGAGGTGATACATTTAAAGGGTTTGTACAGTGCTTGTTACATAGTCTTTCTTTAAATGTTGTGGTTATATATATATATAACCTCCACAACTTATTTTCTTAAAATGCTGACCCCACCAGACCCAACCCAAAGTTTATTTCTCACTATCCTGGTTTTTTATTCCTCTCTCAAGCCCTACTTCATAACTGAATAAATAATTCTTGTTGAACCTCATCCATTCTGGCATACAAGAACAAGGCAGCTCAGGTACTATGGATGATCCTGGCAACTTCACACACCCTGGTATGATGGATGTGAAAGAAACACATCTCAAAGTATACTTGAGCAAAAGGGCATAAGGGCAACTTCTCGTTAACTGCTCTTATACTGAACCCCAAAAGAGTAGACAGAAAGCTGTCTAATCATCCTTGAAAACATTAAGGGCTCAGAACCATGCATAAGAGTTCATAATGAGGTTAAGTCACATTACTGTCTCCCTGCTTCTGTACTTGCCCTCACTGAAAATCTTTCATGAAATTGGGTTAAAATAACAAGGGTCTTCTTCTTCTTCTTCTTCTTCTTCTTCTTCTTCTTCTTCTTCTTCTTCTTCTTCTTCTTCTTCTTCTTCTTCTTCTTCTTCTTCTTCTTCTTTTTTTATGCCTACAGCACCTGGTCTTCCTAGGTGTCTCCATCCATCAACCATGAACCAGGCCCGACTTTGCTTTAGCTTCTGAGATCAGATGGGATCAGGCATGTTCTGCGTGGCATATTGCATACTTTCAACAAGAGTATTCTTGAAGAGAAAAAAAAAAAAGAATCATCAAAGTATTCAAATAAACATATAAGGTAGAGCTTGATAGGACCTAGTCCTATTCTCTTTACTAGCTAAAGAGAACAACAAGAAAGTATAACAGGCTCATGTTCTGGGGGCAACGGAGAGTATAGGGCTAATTGTTCTAATTGTTGATCAAAGTATTCTAGTTTTTGTTTCTTTTTTTTTTTAGCATCTTTTGACAAAATCATTTCTTTATTCCTCTGCAGCTATTTTCTTAAATCGATGTCATTCTCATAAATACACCATCACCCCAAACACATGCCTATGTTGATCAACTGGAAATGCCTCAAAGAGAGCTCTACACGGCAGAGTTAGGGCAAGTGTAGGGTCACCTGAGCAACTGTCTTCCTTAGGAATGGGGGCCCTCACAGAAGATTTGGATTGGATCTTTCTATCTAGTCACTTCATTTTACAGATTAATTCCTTAACTTAAACAACAAATATTTCTAAATTTCTATGCAGCAGGCACTGGAGAGGTAAGAAACTAAATCTAGAGAATCTAAAGCTACACATTTGGTTTCAAATGTGCCAGGGTGCCAATTCTTCTGACCCCTGGCCGAGACATTCCCCATCACACTCTGCTTCTTCTAGGGTCCCCCTTACTCTGAGAACATGAGTTAATATCTGCCACAGCTCTTATCTCTAGACAGGCAAATTCCTAATCAAAAAGAACACCACTTGCAAAGTTACAAAGAAGGGCCTCTTTCCTCAGGGCCCCATTAGGCACCTAACAGGTTAATAGGAGCAAAATCAGATTTTTTGAGCACTGCCTATGTGCCAGGGCCTGTTCTAAGTGCTTCACCTACACTGTCCCATTTAATCCTCACAACCACTCTCTCGGATAGGTTTTCTTGTTATCCTCATGTTACAGATGAGAAAACAGAAGTTTAGAGAGGAAAAAAAAAAAAAGTCCAGAATCTCATAGGTAGTAAGCAGTAGCCTTAAACTCACCTCTTCCCAGCAACAAAGCCAGAACTGCAAAACAGTTTTCCACAGCTCTGCTGCTTAGTAATGTAATAAAAAACAACTGATCGTGCTGCTGTTTATGATCATTATTTTTCTGATTATACAAGAACGTTGGCAGGTACAAGTCACATAGGATTATTAAATACTCTGTAACTATGATACTGGCAGATGGGGATGATTTATCCTTATGCTTTGTGGACCTCCTCAGCTCTGTCCACTATATCATTTCGGGGAGTTTTGCAAAATAGAAAACAAAAGTGACAGTATTTTAAAGTAAACATGATCCATCAGTTATACAGTGCCTATGTCTCTATGTAAATGTTGAGAGATTTCCACTAATTCTTGGAGCCACCTTATACATGAGTGTCTCTGTAAAGTGGAGAAACCACGTTTGAAGCATATTGGGCATGGCAGAATAATAGAGAACTCTACCACAAGGGGGTTTCCCATGTATCTCTAATGTTCCACTAATTAAGTCTTAGAAGCATGTAAGCCTGGCTTCATTGTGTGTACCCACAGGGCAGTCTTGAAGGAAAAAAAAATCTATTTCCATGAGTCATGCACCAACAACAGTGAGTAAAGGGATTTGAATTGTTAGGATCTCTAATCATATGAAATATAGTTTCTCTCTGTGAAAAAGATTAGTTCTTCAGATATGCAGCTTTTGGAAGCCAAATTTAGTGAAATAGATTTTTTTTCCCTTTGTAGTGTATCAAATAACTTATCACATATATTATCTGTCTAGATATGACTTTTTAAATCAGAGAGCCCCAGAAGCTAAGGGTGCAAACTTCTTGCCAATACGCTAGAGGAAATTAGGACAGGAGACTGTTTTGTTTCCTGTAATAAAAAAGGAAACATATTTAAAACATTCATGAAACCCCATGTGGTACTACATTTTCGCCTTCCCAAATCTAGATCTACCCTCAAACAAATCTCATTACCAAATAAACTCAAAGACATTAAAAATAAGTCACCTCTATGATATTTCACCACCTATAATTATTTTATTCCTATCAAAGATGCATAAAGTGCTTTTAAGGTTCAGTCCTGTCCATGTCTTAGTGTAGTAAATCCCATATAAGCCCAGCTTCATACCCATTTACTTAATTAAAGGACCTACTCTGCAATCAAAACAATTGTGTGACTTAGCACGGGCAACTAAGACAGGATTTAAGAAAAAAAATAAGAACCACAGAACCCCTCATTTGGTTTACTCTCAGTGGACCCAGTTTGCCCATCAGTTAAACAAAGATACAGACTTCAACCTGCAGGAATTTCGTAAAGCAAAAACGATAACAACATTTAAAAAGCACTTTTAAATGGGAAACAAGAACTGTTCTATTTAATATAGTCTGGGGCTTGACCACCACCAAGAATCATGGAGTGCTCAGGCCATGTCCAATCTCATAGCTTCTCTAAAAAAAAAAAAGAAAAAAATCCATTTAAATTCCACCTTTTAACCTCTTTCTTGATCCTACAGTGGTCAAGTAACTTTTGAGTCAGCCCTCTTATCACCCTAATGGAGAGGTTCTGCAGCAAAACTCCTAGCTTGCAGAGTGAAAATATATATATTTTATTTATTTATTTATTTATTTATTTATTTACTTACTTACTTACTTACTTACTTACTTACTTACTTACTTACATATTTAAAAACCAGAACTGATACAAAAAGCCAGATCAGTAAAAGATTAGAGTGCTGATGACTGAACAAAGGCTAGAAGCTCATTGAACATAAAAATAGACTGGAGAGTTTCCAGGAATTCTTCAGAGATTGGAGAGAAATACACAAACTACCCTCCTGCATCTTGAACTCTAGCACATCACTGCCCCAGGTGTCAGGAAGCTTTGTGCTATGAGAACATTCTACCATCCCACTTACTAGTTGATCAGTGTGTCTCTTCCTCACAGACTGACCATATGCTCCATGAGGGCAGGGGCTGTATATGCCTCGTTTCATTTAAACTTCTGGCACCATACTTGGCACATGATTTTTATGAGGGATTTTCACTCATAAATGTTTGCTAAATCCATGAATTAACTACTTCATACACTAGTTCAGCATAGCCATGTAGAAAAACTTGACCTCAAAATACAGAGACTTCTAGCCCTAATTTCCATTTCTCAAATGCATTAAGTTTTTCTCATTAAGTCATATAAATATAAACCCAAATCATATGACGAATAGGTATTACAGGATTCTGTCTTCTTTTCCGTTTCCATTTTAGTTGGTTTTCATGGAACCCACTGTGGTACTATATTGCTTTTAAAAGATAACCTTTAAAAAATTTCCATTGCTTATGTGAGAATTATAGATATTATATCATATATAGACTTGTCACATGATTAAATAAAACTACTTAAAGGAAGTATTAATTTTCACATTGTTTTAAATGTATAGTTTCTATAGGGTTTTTTTTCACACCTGCACATAACAATCAATAAATGTTTAATGATGATAGTGATGATCACAATGATAATAGTAGTAGAAATAAATGACATAAAAGGATGACAAATCACCAAGAGCCCCAAGTTGTCCTCTGAAGGCTCTAAATATGTTTTATGCAAGGCTCATTTTCATAGGTGGACATTGTGAAAGAAATTCCCAGTTTTAAAAAGAACACCAATTCTGAAAGATGTTGTTGACATTTGTGACCCCATGGAAATTATTTCAATCTGTGAGCAATTTGTTTTCAGTCTTTGTGTACAACACAGAAAATTCAGTCGGCTCTCTATCGCATACCACCTACCTCGGCATTCGCTCTCTTTTCTTAGCTCATCAAGATACAAAATAATCCAAACAAAATCACTACAACACTGACATTTTCTTCAAATACCATAATAATTGCTAAATTGGACTCACCAGAAACAAAAGGAAATTTTATTTTCTGTTGATCACATACGTGTTTTTATACATGAAACACCACACTATCATTCTCTACCAGACTGCTTCTGCCAACAGCTGTGACTGATTGGGATTCACATAAAGCTCTCGGTCTTGTATGAGCATGACAAGAGTCAAATTAGGTGGGCTGGGAGCAAAACAAAGAGCTCCATAAAAGGAGTCATCTCAAACTCATCATTTTGACAGAACCGTCTTCATGCCAGTGTGCATGCTGCCTCATTCAATGATATGTACAGGTCAGAGGTTAATCAACTTCAATTTGGCATGCATATTGAGTAGATTTTAGTCATCATTTTATATTTCCAAATGAGAAGAGGCAAGAAACACTTCACTTTAGTGGAGCATTTTCAAATGACAGTTTTTGACTTCAGAGACAGAATTTCTCATTTAACTTTGGGATTTTTTTTCCTTAAAACTACTAAAAGACATTCAAAACATAAAGATCTAGGTCACTCCTTTTTGACAGTTTTATTGAGATATAATTGACACTAAATGGACTGCACATATTTAAAGTGCACAATTTGGTAAGTTTTAACACATGTATACAAAGATGAAACCATCACCTGCAATCAAGATTACTAAATTAGCCATCATTCCAAAAGTTTCTTCCTGCCCTATTGTAATGCCTTATTCTTACTCCTGCTACAGCCCATTCTCAGGCAATCATTAATCTGCTTGCTATCACTATAGATCAGTTTGCATATTCTAGAACTTTATATGAATATAATCATACAGTATGTATTCTTTTTACTCTAGCTTCTTTAACTCATAATCATTTTCAAGTTTATCCATGTTTCTCATGTAACGATAGTTCATTTCTGTTTATTGTTAAGTGGTTTTCCATTGTTTGGAAATACAACAGTTCATCCATTTACCTGTTCATGGACATTTGGATTGTCTGTCAATTTTTATGGTTATTACAAATAAAGCTGTTATGAACATTTGTGTACAAGTTTTTATATGGACATATGCTTTTATTTTTTCTTGAGTAAATACCTAGGAGTGGAATGATTATGTCTTAGAGTAGGTGTATGTTTAACTGTTTTCCAAAGTGTTCCTGTTGTTTTACATTCCCACCAGTGATGTATGAGAGTTCCAGTTGCTCCATACCCACATCAACACTTGGTATGGTCAATCCTTTTCATGTTAGACATTCTAATTAGTATGTAGGATTGTTCTATTGTCATTGTTCTATTTACATTTCACTAACAACTAATGATGTTGAGGATTTTTTTCCCCATCTACCTCGCCCCTCCACCCCCAAGGATTTTTTTCATGTGCTTATTTGTCATCATATATCTTCTTTGCTGCAGTTCAAAAATTTTACCCACTTTTCAAAACTGAGTTATTTATTTATTACTGTTGTGTTTTCAGAGTTCTTCGTATATTCTGAACACAAGTCCTATCAGATATGTGGTTTGCAAATATTTTTCTCCCAGTCTGTGGCCGCATATCTTTTCATTCTCTTCCCAGTGTCTTTTGAAGAGAAGTTCTTAATTTTATTGAGGGCTAACTTATTAGTTTTTATTCTGTATTTAAACCATCTATCTAATCCAAGGTCACAAAGCCTTTCATCTATTTTCATCTGTATAGTTTATAAGTTAGATTTTATATTTAGGGATACGATCCATTTTGAGTTCATATCTGTATATAGTATGAGGTATGGATGAAAGGTTTTTATGGTTTGGTTTGTTTTGTTTTGTTTTGTTTTGTTTTGTTTTGTTTTGTATACAAGTACCCAATTGTTCCAGCACCATTTGTTGAAAAGGATATCCTTTCTCCAAGGAATTACCTTTGTAAATTTGTAAAAAATAAAATAAAAAAATCAATGATCATTCCACTCAATTTTTTCTGTAACCTAAAACTACTCAAAAATATAAATTCTACTAATTATTTGTAAAATAAAAACAAATTAACTGATCATTTATGTGTAAGAGGTTACCTTTTAATTCCCACTCTATTCTCCACAAGCTACTAAAACAAAGCACCCACGAGTATCTTTCACTAGAAACATCATAGCAGATACCTGGACCTGCAGGAAGTTTTACTGGTTGTTAAGAGCCAGAATTCTCAAAGATCATACAAAATCAAAGAAGAAAATGGAGTTGTAATATAAAATTTAGAAAGGAAAACAGAGCACTTCCAGTTAAACATGGAGCTTATAAAAATACAAGCATTTATCACTGCTTCATTCTCAACCTTATTATATGAGATAAGAGGAATAAAAAGACAAAGCCTCAAAGATAAAGAATCCAGGAGAGTAGACAACAGCAAATAAGAGATAAAGACAAAATTTTGAAATCTAGAAAGCAACAAGATGAATGGTCATTAACCTAGCGGACCAAGGAAAGTTCAAAACTAAATACCTACATACAGCAAGGAAAGTCAACGGAAAGTAAGGACCCAGACACTGGAGGTACCAATTATTTCTAAAGGCAG
Organism: Pteropus medius; assembly: GCF_902729225.1. NCBI lineage: Eukaryota > Metazoa > Chordata > Mammalia > Chiroptera > Pteropodidae > Pteropus > Pteropus medius. Next base: position 1,029,555 of record NW_024349799.1, on the reverse strand, counting down.
AATACAGGGTGAAGCTGAAACAAGAAAACTAGTTCTCTCCATATAGGTTTCCCTCCACAGTTCGCTCTGCATGAATAATTTGGGCTTCCTTACAGCAGGGTTGTTGAGTTCCAAGAGCAAAGAGTGGAGTGGAAGCTGTATGTTTTTGATCTAGCCCCAGAAGTAACATAGCATCACTTCTACCATACCCTATTGGTTGGAGTAGTGACAAGTCCCGCCAGAATGAAGCAGGGTTAGGGAGGACAATATGGACCCCACCTCTCAGCAAGTAGAGCATCAGCTGCATTGTAAGAACATGTAAGATGAGATGAATTGGTTAGTGGAGCCCTATCTTTGGAAAATAAAATTTGCCACAACTACTGACTACTTTACTTATTTTATAGGTATCAGAGGCCCAGAGAAGTCTGTATAATCCAAATCACACAATCAATGGCAGAACAATACTGTTGTGTCCAGAATAACCAGACCCAACCTGAGTGCTCTTAACCAGGAGACAGTTTATTAGCCGGCGGCTGTCCTTGCAAAGGAGCAGCCCCGAAATGCCAAGATACAAGGTTTTTAAGCCCCAAATCCCATTCCTCATTCTGTCTTAAACACAAAGGTCCATCTTTCTCCTATTCACTACCTGTCAACCCACTGGTCAGGTGTGCAAGCGGGAAGTACAGAAGCAGAAAGCTTGTTGTTAGAATGTTATGTTCCTATGGGTGATTGCCTATGTTCCCATGGGCAATAGCCAGTGTTCCCATGGGCGATGGCCAAACAGTAATTTTCAGCTTATATACAATTGATTATTTTTCATGCCACGCAAGCAAGCAGGGTTACACAGGCTAAAATTGGCAGTTAGCGTATGAGCTCATTGTTACAAGTTTCATGATTAACAGAATGTGGTTAGGGGTTCCAGAAACTAGGCCTAAGTTATAGACTTCCTTTGTCCAGTTTCAGGTTTTAATTATTCTTTAACCCTTTCACATTTCAGCAGGCCATTACAAATACCAGAATCTGGGTATCTGAACTCCTAGCCCACATCCTTTCCCACTAACTTGAATTTCCCTCTTAATTTTTATAAACACTATAGTGAGATAATAAAGTTAATGAATCGAGAGTATTTAGAACAGATAAAGTCTGACCTGACTCCTAGATAAGATTTTCTTGATTCAGTAAGTTCAGACCATAAAAAAACTGCTATTAGCCAGTAGAGCAATGAAAGTTAGGAAATGTTTAATAATCCTCAGACCATAAAAGTTAATGAAGTCAATAGAAGAAAGTTCTACAAGTTAGTCTTCTTCAATGCTGAGTTGTAATGACATTATAAAATCTAGGAATATAATTTCATAGATAATTTCATTTCTTTTTCAGAGAAAGGGAGTACTCGAAAAATTTTAGTGTGAGTTAAATCTTTAACGATGGGAATCAGGCGTAGTTCTCTGACCATGCTAAATTTCAACAGTATTACTCATTTTGATAAGTTTTACTCTACTAATATATATATATTAATAATAATGGATCAATTAGAGTTTATCTATTATAATGGATTAAAGTGTCACCTTAAAACAGGTATAAGTCATCAATGACAGAAAAAAAATAAAAATTAAGAAAGGAAATCAGGAACTTCTGTGAGAGTAGCTTATATAAGAACAACTCTAAAGCCAGGAATAACTAGAAAATCTCAATAAACTACCAAAAAAAGATCATTTTCTAAGGCACTAAAGAGCAACCAAGGCTGCCAGAACTTGAGAGAAAGAAGATGAATTGGAGTGACCATGACACCATCTATCACCTTTTCTTTCAAGGCATTTACCAATTCTTAAAACACTCAGGGATAAAAAAAAAAAGTCAAGTAAAAACAGTGGCTCAGAGATTTTATCAGTTTGGTAGGGATAGAACAATAAAAGTTGGAATTTAGGACAGCCAGGAATTAAAAGGAGCAGGATCCAGGAAAAAGGAGAATCATAAAGAAGTGAGCTGGAAGTTGTTGGTCATTTTTCCCCTTGAGCATTTGCTAATTCTCAAACCACAAAAAGTGAGAAGTCAGGAAATCAAGAGAAAGAAACAGCTAAGAGACTAAATCTAAGACAAGTTATTGGCTGTCTTTTTGTGTTGGAGAGATAAAAATTAAAGTTCAAGGCCAACCAAGAAAAAAATGATCTGATAAACATCCAAGGCTTTCAGTCAGACCTTTCCCCAAAGGCTTTGCAGTAAAGCAAAACAGAAAGGGACCAGCTCTCACAGACACTTTAATCCAGCCTTATTCATCTTCCTGATTGGATTAAGATGACTTTCTTTTACTCTGTCTACCATTCAAAAAACCAACTAACCGACTTCTACCTGATATAAGATAACATCATTCAGAGTCTTTACAATTTTTCTTGTACACTATATACATTCAAGTTTTTAAAAAAAATTACAAGCATGCCAGGAAATAGAAACAAATGACCAAAACCTAGGGGGAAAAAAATCAGAAAATAAACAATAGATTGAAAGGTGATCCAGATATTGGAGCTATCAGACATATACTTTAAAGTAATTTTGATTAATATTTTCAATAAGCTATATAAGATGGAGCTCAAATAGAATCTGAAAAATACAATAGCTGAAAATAAAAACTCAATAAACAGAGTTAAAGGCATAGTAGATACAAAAGTAGAACAAATTAGGAAACTGAAAGATAAGTCGATAGAATCAATAGAATATGTCAAGACTAGAACGTGGAGAAAAAATGAAAAATACAAAAAGCACAAGAGCTGTGTAGTACATGCTAATATCTGTACAACTGCAGCTTCAGAGAAGAGGTATGAAAGAATGATGTAGAAGCTAGACGAGAATTTTCAAAAACTAACAAACATCTCAAGCCATGGATTAAAGAAACTCTAAACACAAGCAGGATAAATATCATGAAAACCACACTTAAATGCATCATGCCAAAAGTCAAAGAGAACATCTTAAAAGCAGCCAGAGAAGAAAGACACATCACCTTTAAAGAAGAAACAATAAGACAATTAGATGACTTGTCAACAGAAAAAAAGAAACTAAAGTAAATGAAATGATATCATTAAAATGCAGGGAAAAAAGTAACCAGGTTTGCATTACACACCTAGCAAAAATATTCTTCAAATATGAAAGAAAAATAAAGATACATTTAGGCAAATAAAAACTCTGAGAGCTTATTGCCAAAGACCCACACTAAGATAAAATATTCAGGTAAGTTCTTCCCTCAAAAGTACAATGATTTCAGATGTAAGCACAGAAATACAGGACAGAATACAGAGCAAGAAAAGGTAATTATGTAGTCAAATCCAAATGATTGAGCTTATAAAATGATAATGTAGGTTTAAAATATATGTAGAAGTAAAATAAATGACAACAATAGCACAAAAGGCAAGGGGGTTAAATAAGATAAAGTATTCTACAGACCTTGTATTTATTAGGAAGTGGTAAAAATACTAATTTATAGTAGATCTATTTAGTCAAGGATACATTGAAATCTCAAGGGTAACATTAAAAGAATATCATAAGAGGGCAAAACTAATGAGCTAATAGAGGGTGAAATGAAATATTTAATTCATAAAAGCCAAAAAAAGAAAGAAGAAAAAAGAGAACATGGGACAAATACCAAAAAAAGGATAAGTTTTGTATATATAACCCAAATATGTCAGTAATTACATTAAATATGTGAATATACAATAATGCATTGTTATGGTTTGAACTTTTGTGTCCCTTCAAAATTCATTTTGAAATCCTAAATCTCAAGGTGATTGTATTGGCGGGAGAGGGCTTTGGGAGGTGCTTAAGTCATGAGGGTGAAGCTCTCATGAATGGGATTAGTGCCTAATAAAAGAGGCTCCACAGAGATCCCTAGCCCCTTGCAACCATGTGAGGACAGAGTGATAAGGTACTAGCTACAAACTAGGAAGAGGGCCCTCACTAGAAGGTGACCATACTGATGCCTGGATTTTGAACTTCCAGCCTCCAGAGCTCAGAGCCGTGAGAAACAAATTTCTGTTGCTTATAAGCTGCTCAGTCTGTGGTGTTTTGTTATGGCAGCCAGAAGGAGCTAAGACGTGCATTTATCCAGTCCGGCTCTCAAGGAAATTTAAGATGTTACAAATTTTTGCTATTACAACGATGCAAAAATAAACATGTGTGAGAGCTTCCTTAAGGTGTTATATAAAGTGGAACGACTAAAGGCTGTACATCTTCCATTTTATCAGGTCTTGCAAAATTGCTTCCATTGGATGAAAGTTCCTCTCTCACCACATTCTTGACAATGCTCAATGTTACTAAACTTGTAAAAATTTGCCAATCTGATGAGCATAATGTAGTGCCTTGTTTTAATTTGCATTTACCTTGTCACTGGTGAAGTTAAATATCTTTCATATATCAACTAGTAGGGTTTCTTCCATATGGTTTGTATATCATTTGCCCCTTTTTAAATAGAGTTGTTTTTATTTTTCTTATTGACTTGTCCCTCCTTAATATATTCCATATATTAGTTGTTGGCTTCAGTTACTGGATACATAATGATGCTCTTCATCCAGACAGGAAATAAAGAAATTCAGGCACCTTTTTCAGTAACAGTTAACGAGTTCAGTGTCAGATAATGTATTTCAAATAGCTACTCAAAATGGCTAATTTTTAACATAATGATGCCTTTTGCATACAAATTTTAATATAGACAATATATTCATTTTCTTACTTGACTTGTGCTTTTAATGTAAGAAATTCTTTCTTGACCCAGGGATTCAAGATATCTTCAAGTTTTAAAGTTTTTGTTTTTTCTTTCAGTCTTCAATTATTTTTAGGATGTTAATTTTATGTGTGGTGTGAAATAAATATCCAGTTCTCTCCCTATATAGACAGCCAATTGTTCCAGTATCATTTATAAAAAGATCTGTACTTTACTTATTGATTTATGCCACTACCTCTGTTATATACCAATATCTCACATTTCTAATTGCCTATCTTTGTGCCAATATCACAATGTTTTAATTGCTATCGTTTCACATTAAATCTTTTTATCCAATAGGGTATACCTCCCCCAATTTATTCTTTTGATTATTTGCCTCTTCTTGGCATTTTATTAGTCCATGAAAATTTTGGTTTAATTTGTCATATTTCAAGATTAAAAAAACTTGTTAGAATTTTTATTAGAAATAAATCGACTTTAGGGATTAATATAGGGAGAAAGGAGAAATGACATTGATATTGAGTATTCTACTCTATAACCTTGACACATGTCTTCATTTACTTAATTCTATTTTATATCCTTTAGTAAAGTTTTATAATTAACTTATATAAGGTCTTACCTATCTTTTGTCAAATACATTCTCAGTACCTTGAAGTTTTTGTTGCTATTGCAAATGATATTGCTTCTTATATTTTCTAAATTTTTAAATATATATATAATTTGTATCAAATAACATTGATAAAAATCTCTTGTGAGTCCTAATAATTTCTCTGCAAATCTTTGATTTTTGTTGTCATGAAACTAATTTAATTAATTTATTTATTTATTTATCATTTTATTTTATTTTAATTTTTTTTGTCATTCATTTCTCCCCCCACCCCGCGCCACCCCCCGCGCCCCCGCTTCCCCTTCCTCCCTCCTTTCTGGTGACCACTAGTCCATTGTCTATGTCCTTGAGTCTCTGTTCGTTTGTCCTGTTCATTTGTTGCTTTTAGGTTTATATCTCACATATAAGTGATATCATGTGATTTTCAACTTTTTCTGTCTGGCTTATTTTGCTTAGTATGATTATTTCAAGGTCCATTCATGTTGTTGCAAATGGCAGTATTTCATCTCTTCTAATGGCTGAGTAATATTCCATTGTATATATGTACCACAGCTTCTTTAGCCAATCATCTATGGTAGGACACTTCAATTGCTTCCATGTCTTGGCCACTGTGAATAATGCTGCTATGAACATCGGTGTGCAAATATCTTTAAGGATATGAGTTTTCAAGTCTTTGGGGTAAATACCCAGTAGAGGAATTGCTGGATCATATGGTAGATCAATTCTTAGTTTTTTGAGGAACCTCCATACCATTTACCATAGTGGCTGTACCAATTTGCAGTCCCACCAGCAGTATATGAGGATTCCTTTTGCTCCACATCCTCTCCAACATTTGTTATTGCTTGTCCTGTTGATTATAGCTATTCCAACAGGTGTGAGATGGTATCCCATTGTGGTTTTGATTTGCATTTCCCTAATAGCCAGCGATGTTTAGCATCTTTTCGTATATTTGTTGGCCATTTGTATGTCTTCTAGGGAGAAGTGTTTGTTCAGGTCTTCAGTCCATTTTTTGATTGGATCATTTGTTCTTTTGTTGTTATTGAGCCATATGAGTTCTTTGTATATTTTGGATATTAGGCCCTTATCAGAGGTGTTGCTTGCAAATATATTTTCCCATGCAGATGGTTGTCTCTTTACCTTGTTGACGGTTCCTTTTGCTGAGCAGAAGCTTTCTGGTTTGATGCAGTCCTATTCATTTACTTTTGCTTTTACATCCCTTACCTTTGAGGTCAAATTCATGAAATCCTCTTTAAGTCCAAGGTTCTTGAGTTTAGTTCCTATGTTTTTTTCTATGAATTTTATTGTTTCAGGTCTTAAATTTAAGTCCTTAATCCATTTTGAGTTAATTTTGGTGTGTGGTGATAAAAAACAGTCTAATTTCATTTTTTGCAGGTGGCCTTCCAATTTTCCCAGCACCATTTATTGAAAAGGCTTTCCTTTCTCCACTGTACTTTTTTGGCTTTTTTGACAAAAATTACTTGCCCATATAAATATGGGTTTTCTTCTAGACTCTCAATTCTGTTCCACTGGTCCATGTGTCTGTTTTGCTGCCAATACCATGTCGTTTTGATTACTGTCGCTTTGTAGTATAATTTGACGTCGGGCAGAGCGATGCCTCCAGCCTCATTCATTTTCTCAGGATAGCTTTGGCAATTTGGAGTCTTTTGTGCTTCCATACAAATCTGATGATTTTTGTCCTATTTCTTTAAAAAATGCCAATGAGATTTTGATGGGGATTGCATTAAATCTGAAGAATGTTTTAGGTAATAAGATTATTTTAACTATGTTGATTCTTCCAATCCAAGAACGCAGAATATCTTTCCATTTCTTTGTATCTTCTTTGATTTCTTTTAATAGGGTCTTATACTTTTCATTATATAGGTCCTTCACATGTTTCATTAGATTTATTTCTAGGTGTTTTATTCTTTTTGTTACAATTGCAAAAGACATTATTTTTTGTACTTTTTTGATACTTCGTTATGAGAGTATAAAAACACTATGGATTTTTGACATTGGTTTTGTGTTCAGAAACTTTACTGTATTTGCTTATTGTTTCTAGTAGTGTTCTTGTGGAGTCTTTAGGGTTCTCTATATAGAGAATCATGTCATCCACAAATAGTGACAGTTTGAATTCTTCGTTTCCTGTTTGGATGCCTTTTATATCTGTCTCTTGCCTGATTGCATTTGCTAGGACCTCCAATGTTATACTGAATAAGAATGGCAATATGGACAGCTTTGCCTTTTTCCTGATCTTAGAGGGAAGGTTTTCAGTTTTTCATCATTAAGTATAATGTTGACTGAGGGCTTGTCATATATGGCCTTTATTATATTAAGGTATTTTCTTTCTATACCGATTTTGTTAAGTGTTTTGCTCATAAATGGGTGCTGTATCTTGTCGAAGGCTTTTTCTGTATCTATTAATATGCTCATATAATTCTTATTTTTTAATTTGTTTAGGTGCTGTATTACCTTAATCTATTTGTGTATGTTGAACCATCCCTGTGCCTCTGGGATGAAGCCCACTTGATCGTGATATATAATCTTTTTAATATGTTGCTGTATTCAGTTCACTAGTATCTTATTTAGGATTTTTGCATCTGTGTCCATGAGAGATATTGGTCTGTAGTTTTCTTTTTTTGTATTATTTTTACCAGGTTTTGGTATCAGGGTGATATTGGCCTCATAAAATGAGTTGGGAAGTATTGCCTCCTCTTCGATTTTTTGGAAGACTTTGAGGAGAATAGGTATTAAACCTTCTTTGAATGTTTGGTAGAATTCACTGGTGAAGCCATCTGGTCCTGGACTTCTACGTTTTGGTAGATTTTTGATGATTGTTTCAATTTCCATAATGCTGATCGGTCTATTTAGATTTTCCAGTTCTTCTTGATTCAGTCTAGAAAGGTTGTATTTTTCTAAGTACTGGTCTATTTCTTCTTATTAAAATTGGTGTTATAGACTTTTTCATAGTATTCTTGTATGATCCTTTGTATTTCTGCAGTGTCTGTCATAATTTCCCCTTTCATCGCTGATTTTGTTTATTTGTCTCCTTTCTCTTTTTACTTTAGCGAGTCTAGTAGGGAGTTTGTCAATTTTATTAACCTTCTCAAAGAACCAGCTCTTTGTTGCATTTATTTTTTCTATTGATTTTTGTTTTCAATTTCATTTATTTCTGCTCTAATTTTGATTATTTCTTTCCTTCTGCTGACTTTAGGCTTCATTTGTTCTTCCTTTTTTAGGTTTTTAAGATGAAGCATTAGGTTGTTTATTTGGGCTCATTCTTGATTTTGGAGATAGGCCTGTAATGATATAAACTTTCCTCTTATGACTGCTTTTGCCATGTCCCAAAAGTTTTGATATGTTGTACTATCATTATCAATTGTTTCTATGTACCTCTCAATCTCTCTTTTTATTTCTTCTCTGACTCAGTTATTCTTCAGTAGTATGTTGTTTAATCTCCATGTATTTGCGGTTCTTTCCGCTTTCTTTTTACAGTTGATCTCTAGTTTCAAAGCATTATGATCAGAGAATATGGTTGGTATGATTTCAATCTTCTTATATTTTTTGAGGCTGTCTCTGTGTCCCAGTATGTGGTTAATCCTTGAGAATGTTCCACGTGCACTAGAAAAGAATGTATAAGCTGTTGTTTGGGGATGAAAAGCTCTATAAATGTCATGACGTCTAGTTGATCTAATGTGTCATTTAAGAATGTTATTTCCTTATTGATTTTCTGTTTGAATGATCTGTCCATATCTGACAGTGGGGTACTTAGGTCTCCTACTATGATAGTGTTTTGGTCTGTTTCTCCTTTTAGTTCTGTTAGTAATTGCTTTACATATTTTAGGACTCCCTGACTGGGAGCATAGATATTAATAATTGTTATGTCTTCTTGGTGCATGATTCCCTTTATCATTATGAAGTGTCCCTCAGTATCTTTCTTTACATTTTTTATTTTGAAGTCTATTTTGTCTGATATTAATACCGCTACTCCTGCTTTTCTCTGAATGCCATTTGCTTGAAATATCATTTTCTATCCTTTCACTTTGAGTCTATATTTGTCTTTGGAGCTGAGATGTGTCTCCTGGAGGCAGCATACGGTTGGGTTTTGTTTTTTGATTCAATCTACAACTCTGTGCTTCTTCATTGGTGAGTTCAGTCCATTTGCATTTAGGGTGATTATTGAAATATGAGGTCTTCTTACAGCCATTTTATGTTTTACTTTCTGGTAGCTCGGTGTTTCCATTGCTTCCTTGTCCTTGTGTTTCTGTTTTCTTTATTTTGTTTGGCTTTTGTGGATTTTCCCTTTGGTCCTTCTTGTTTTATGTTATATACCTCGGTTCTGAATCTTTGGTGTGTGGTTACCATTACGAATATGTAAAGGATAGTTTATATATATATATATAAACTTTACATATGCATATATATACATATATATATATAAACTATCCTTTACATATTCGTAATGATATATATATATATATATATATATATATATCTGTATATATATATATATATATACAGTCATCCCTTTTCTTCTGCGCATGCCTTACCTCCATTCCCCTTTGCAAGTGTGGATCTTTGAATCCTCCTCTTTTCAGTCATCATTGTCTCAGTTTGTCCCTATGTATGCTGAACATTCATTACTATCTTGCTATAGCAAATCTCTTCTTACTTTTAAGTTTATAATGCCCTGTTCTTATTAAAGGTTGCACTCCTCTGCCTCTATCAGCCTACTAGTCACCTTACTCTTAATTTTTTTTTTTTGTCATTTTGTTTTAGGTGAGCTGACTCCTTTCAGTATTTCCTATAGTGCAGGCCTCATAGTGGAGAATTCTCTCAAATTTTGTCTGGAAAGGTCTTTATTTCTCCTTCATATCGTAAGTAGACTTAGCTGGATACATTATTCTTGGCTGGTAGTTCCTTCCATTTAATACTTTGAGTATTTGATTCCACTCCTTTCTGACTTGAAAGGTTTGTGCTAAGTCTGACCATTATCTAATGGGTTTTCCTTTATAGGTTACCATCTTCTTTTCTGGCTGCCCGAGAATTCTGTCTTTGTCATTGATTTTTGATAACTTTAATTCAATGTGTCTTGGTGAAGGCCTTTTGGGGTTGAGATAATTGTGTGTTCTATTGACTTCTTGAATTCCAAGCTCCAGCTCATTCCTTAGATTTGGGAAATTCTCATCAACTATTTGTCTGAAAATGCTTTCTAATTCCTGCTCCTTTTCCTCCCCTTTGAGAATTCCCATTATTCTTATGTTATCTCTCTTCATGGTATCAGCTAGTTCTTGTATTTCTCTTTCATTATTTTTCATTCTTTGGTTTCTCTCTTCCTTCTGATTTATTTCTAGATTTCTGTCTTTGATATCACTGATCCTTTCCTCCATTTGGTCAACTCTATTTCCCAAGTTTATTATTTCATTTTTCAACTCTTGTAGTGTGTTCTTTATCTCCAGAAGGTCTATTTTGTTCTTTTTGCGGGTTTCAACCTCCTTGCTAAAGAACTCATTCTGCTCATCTAGTTGTTTTTTCAATTCCTGAACTTGTTGATATGATTCGTTTTGGATCTCATTGAGTTTTTTCAGAAGTACCATCCTGAATTCTCTGTCATTTAAGTTGCATATTTCTATGTCTGGAAGCTAATTTTCTGGAGATTTTTCTCTTTCTTTCTGAGATGCCTTGTCACCTTGGTTTTCATGGTTTTCATGAAAACCACTTGGGCATTAATGGAAGTGTGTTCTACTTTTTCCCCAGAAAGAAAATTTATTATATAATGGTTCTTAGCCTGCTGCAAAGAAGGTGTTTATCTTTTGGTTTCCAGTAGGTCGCGTCTAAGCCTTTTGGATCTCTACTTTATATAAAGTCTTAATTGTGTTTTTTTTTTTTTCTCATAGATGTTTAACCACACTTGCTACCCTCAGTCTCAGTTCCTGTCAATGTTAGCGACAGTTTCAGTAGCGTTTGCTCAGATTCTCCTGGGGCTCCACGGTGATCGGTCTCGGAGGGTATGGGGGGAAGAGGCCCTCTGGGTTGAGGGTTGGGGACAAGCTGCAGCTCAGCCTCAGTTTTGCAACCCTGGCTGGTAAAAATCAATCTTCTGTCGTCTCCACTTTTCTGCTCTCTGCCTTGATGACTGGGCCCTGCCGCAGGCGGCGTGGAGCTCACAGCACTCCCTGACAGGACTGTTCAGGGAACTCACTGCTCCTTCTCCCTTCCCCCTTCTCCTACAGGGAGCTCCAGCTATGAGAGGCAGCTTTTTTGTTTCTTCCAGTCCACCACCCAACACCCAGGGTTCTGACCTATGGTAGCTCTTATGCGCAGATCTCACGCTCAGACATCTGGTGTGTAGTTTGGGTGTTTTTTGTTGAGTTTTAGTTCAGCTTATTGTTGTTTCAAGGGGACAGATTTGGGGACGTCTCTCATTCCGCCATGTTTTTCCTCTTTTTAAGAGAATACTTAACAAAGGTTAAAGGAACTTCCAGATCAAATACTTGAATCCATTATATTCTGAGTCAAGAAACTGAATACAAAGGTTTTAAGTGGAGAGCGGAAAATCTGTTTTCTTTCTATATCTTTTTAATAAATACAGACTACCTCATGACTTTACCCTATTATGAGGTCTGGTACAAATGACACTACTTATCAGCAGTGGTTTGAGAGGATAGGTCGCTCTTTAGTCACTGTGCTACTATAGTAAAAAGAAATGAGACTGAAGACAGGTGCAGCCAGGTCATGAGTGACTTGTGTGCCAGGCTAAGAAGTTTATATTTTATCCTGAAGACAATTAATTTAAATCAAATTTGCACTTTGAATTTGTATTTTAGAAAGAGCTCAAGCTCACAGACCAAGCATGCATTCTAGAGGCGGGGACACCAATTGAGGTGTATTACAGCAACTCCCTGGACTACAAGCTTCATGAGGGCAAGGACTGTTGGGTTTGCTCACCACTAAATCCTTAGTACCTAGCACAGAGCATGACATACATGCTCCATAAATACTTGTTCAATTAAGTAGTTAATTAATCCTATGAGAAATAATTAGGGCATAACCAAAAACAGAAGTCGTGGAGACAGAGAGAGGGACAATTGTTATTGGTAGTGAGGGAAAAGGAGGACTCCAGAATGACTCCCAGATTGTTGGCTTGGCTGACTGAATAAATAGAGTTATCCTAAAAGTAGAGATAAATAAGAAATACAGACATATTTCAAGGAATATATGAGTTCAGTTTCAGATATGTTGACTTTGAAGCCCTTCCAAACAGATTAGTTCAAAAAGCAGTTAGATCTCTGGATCTGTAGTTGCTCAAAGGGAACAGCACTGGGAGGTTGCTAAGGTTATAGGTGTTAGTAAGTCACATTGGAAGAGTGTAGAGTTCAAGTCTCTTTCCCCTATGAAGTGCTATATCCATCTTAAGTTGCCCTAAGATCTCAGTAAAATACTTAACATGAACTTGAACAGATCTGAACTTGCCTCTTAAAGTAAACTTAGTCCCATCTTCAGGGACTTGGTGACTCACTCCCATTTGCAAATGAGGTGACCTTTCATTCAAGTTAAGAACAAAAGAAGAGCATATCTTCTTTCACAAAATAATGTCTGCTCATCTGCAATCCAAAGCATATCACTGTGCCTTCAACGTATATGTACACTTACTTCTTCTCAGAAAAGTTCACCTGGAATTGTCAAAGGCCCTTAAGTCAATAGGCTAATAGTCTGAGATTTGTTCTCTGGCCACTCCTCTAAGTATTCTCAGTCTATTCTAGTAGAATTGTAGAGCACCTCATTAGCTTAGTTCATTTACTGCGTACTACTTCAGTATTATTCTCAGACTTTAGCAAGACCCAATATAAGAAATAGACACATGAATAAAGTCCCAGTGCATTTGCTTTTCTGGAGATATTGTCCTCTATATTGTTCTATGTCCCTTACGCACATTTTTTCACAATAAATTTTCTTGTTTTTATTTCTATTAGTATTTTTATTATAAATGTAATATTTGCTAATTGTAAAAAAATTTTCAAGCAATATAAAAGCTCCCATATCTCTCTTTTCCTGCCCATAAAATTCTGTCCCTCAGAAGTATTCAATTAGTCAAGATTCTTTCCATTGCAAGTGACAGACCTGTAGTTTGAAGGAAATTAAGTGCAAGACAGGAATTTGAAAGGAATCAAAGCAAACACTGCTGAAATCAGAGCAGTATCCGGAGCCCCAGAAAATGGACCTGAGGTATGAACTTTCTGCCTCCGATTCTACATGCATGTTAAGAGTTATTCTCAGTATTCTCAGATGGCAGAGAACAGGGCTTCAGGTGACTATGGGATCACATCCTTGCATCACTGTCATCTAACAGGAAAAGAGATTTTTTTTTTCTTCCTTAGAAAAATCCCAGGCGCGTGCTCTAATTAGCATACTTTAGGTCAGAGGAGTTCTGTGGCTGGCAGCACCTGGAAACTCATGGTTGAAATAGAAGAAGAACAGTTCCCTTGAGGAAGAGGGACATTGTCCTTAAAAGAAGAAAGTGTGCTAAGCAGCAAAGTGTCTGACAACTCTATATTGCCATCAATAGTTTCCTGGGCTTCTTCCAGACACTTTCTCTGTATTTACAAGCATATAAAAATTTCCTTTTTATGTTTTACACAAATAAGAACATATTATGACAAGTTCCTTTTACTTCATCAAAGAAAAAAATGTTCTCTCACAAAGTGCTGATATACTTTCTTTTGATAAGATGAGAATTTTCTAATCCACTATTTTTTTCTTGACTGAGGAAGCTCAGAACTAAATTTAATGTTCAGTTATCATAACTATATTAAATTTCATAGTTAGAATATTTGCTTCTCTTTTATATGCTTTCATATTTCTGATTCTTAGCTTATCTAGCTTCATTGTGCAAATGCCTTTTATTATAAACCACCTAAAATTCTTTGTGAAAGAAGACAGAATTTTTATTTCTTCTAATATTTGTTTTTTAAAACTTTATCATTTTTTATTATGAAAGTAATGAGTCTTATTATACAAAATTTATAAAATAAGTGGAAAAATAAGGAGAAAAAAATCATCCATGTTCCCACCTGTGTTCTCACCACCCATTTTTAACATCTAAGTGTACTGCTCAGTTTCAAGAGTAGGAGAAATAACCAACTCATATAACTAGCTTGACTGAATAGTTTCCTTTCAAATAAAAAAGAAAATCTCTGGAGTCTTTGAATTATGGGGTCATCTAAAGAGAAGAAAATCCTTAACAAGAAGAAAGGTGGTCTCTGACATTTTGACAATGGTTATCCAGAATTTATTCTAATAAGATTAGCACTATTAGTCTATAGTCTATTAGTCTATTCTTCCCAAATGTCATCTACCCACACCTAAATTGAGATAGAGCAGAAAAAGCAAAATGCTACCTTTTTGTTAAGCTTCTACAATTGTATTTACCCATAGATTCAATGGTTAAATTATTATTGCTAAAACGAAGAGTCCTATTTTCTAGGTCTCATAGCCAAAATAGTGTTTTTTAAACATACTTGTAATAACTAATAACTTTTAGATTCCCAATTGTGTAGACCGTAGTAAAAGAAAAGTCCTAGAAAAACTTTGAGAATTATGTACATACCTGTTTCCCCTACAAACAGAGGCTAAACTATGACTCTGAAAGAAAAGTTAGGAGTAATCGTACCAAATGTTTTAATCCCTATGTGAGTCAGCTTGGACTGCCATAACAAAATGCCATAGATGGAGTGGCTTAAACAACAAAAATTCATCTTGTCACAGTTCTGGGGGCAGAAGTCTGAAATCAGAGTGCCAACATGGTTGGTTTTGGTGAGGCCTCTCACTCTGGCTTGTAAATGGCTACCTTCTTGCTGTGTGATCACGTGGCCTTCATCAGTGTGTGTGTGCACAAAGAAAGAGAAAGCTCTGGTCTCTTTTTCACTTCTTATAAGGGCACTAATCCTGTGGGATCAAGGTCCTACCATTACAACCTCATTTAATCTTCTTTACTTCCATAAAAACCCCATTTCCAAACATAGTAATTTTCAGGGTTATGGCTTCAATATATAAGCTGGGGGTGGACACAATTCAGTCCACAGCAATCTCTTTGATCTCTGGCAATAACTTCATTTAGCTCTTAATATATTGAAAATAAGCACTTACTGAAGGGTAAGTTCTTTACTGCTCTGAATAACAGTTCACCAACAACTTCACACAACAAAAAAAGTTTCTTAAAAACTAAATGTGATATAAAGACAGATGTGGGAAGATATATATACATATGTGTATATGTGTGTGTGTGGAGAGATAGAGAGAGAGAGATTCAAAGTTCATTCATTCCTGTGTCATCTGAAACCTTAAGCTATCACCTTAAGATTTGGGTCCCGACATACTCAGTTGTTGGTAGGTAGATAGACAGCTATAGTGAAACCATTAGGAACTAGAATTCAATAACCAAAATGGATATCATGAAATAACTGGATTCAGAATAAACAGTGCAAGCTGATGTTTTGCCTTATCGTTTCTGTAAAGTGTGTTTATGTTTAAATATGAAACCAGAAGATTATTTGGGGTCAGAATTTAAAGTAGTCCCATTTTTGATATGTCAGAGTAACATATTTGCCTTTGAGTTATTTCATCTGAAGTAAAAAAATCTAAACAAAAAAAAATACATAAATCAAATATTTTGGCCCTTTCCTTGTCTTCCTACCATGGGCTAATTCTATTCAGAAAGCATGTATTTTTTTCCCCATGAAGTCTAAAGTACAATATAGAAATTCATCCTTTTAGTGAACTGGGCCTTTTCCCAAGATTTATATTTTGCATTTAACAAAATAACAGCAAATTTCAGGTATTAGAAGGATCGAAACAACCTCTTCTGTTCTGTTGTCCTTAGAACACCATCTTTTATTCATAGCTTCTCTTGTGGTGCTGGGAGGCAGATTCTGTTGCTATAGCAACGCCCTGCATATCCTTGGGGATAGCTTACAGTTTTACTTTTTTTTTGAACAACAAAGAGCCATTGATACTACATGTTGCCAAAGGTTACAAAAGTTGAATTCTAAAATGAAAATATTTCTTCTATAGAAGTGGTATACCATATGCGTCCCACAAATTCAAAGAGATATGTAAGGATATGACCTTTGTGTGAACACTGATGAATCTAGTATAATACTGTTTGGCTTCAATGGATTATTCACAACAGAAGTAGCTGAAGTGTATGCCTTGCTTTCTAAGACCACTGTGGGAGATAGGGAGTTTATTCCCAGTATCTGTAAAGATCCAGGAGCAGGAAAAGAAAAAAAAATAACCAAAAGTACCATCACTTACATTCTGTTTGTGACTTTGTAATCACCTCCCCATCTCCACCCCCACCAAAGTGAACTGCTATATATCAAAATCCAATTACAATTTGACAGTAAATAGATCCTCAAAAGAGTGGTTGTGACTGAATTCTTGTTCTTCAGAATAGATATTAAATATATGAGAGTCTCAAGAGCTCTGAAATCTGTATTTCTAGTTTCATTTTAACTGGATTCTCTTCATCTGAGGAAAAAAAATATATTCCTTAGCTAGCTGTTTTGTGAAACCAGGAAAAAATGTTTCTTTTCAAGTATTCTTTTCAAGGTAAGTTATCTCATCCCTGCAGAAATCTAAAGGAATGCACTGTGAACCACAGATGAGAAGTTAGAAGCTCCACAGAATCACTTCCTGAAACAACCATAAGAGTTGATAGAGGGTCAGGAGATGGGAATCTGGATTTTTCTCAGTAACAGGAGAGAGAGCTAGAGGCTGAAAATGTAGATAAAATATAAAAACTAATCCCAATGTCCTCTATTCACTACAGCCTGGATAAATTCACTTGGTCTAACTAACTCAGCAGACCAAACAAACCCCATAATTCAAGGCCACTCATTTGTTCATTCATTCATTCATCAGTATTTATTAGGTACATGTTATGTTCCACGCCATTTTTCAAAAGCTTACTAAATGCTTGATTGTACTCTTGAAGAGTTAGTCTCTAATTCAAAAAAGTCTTTATTGGTATATTTTCTATAGTATAATATGGAGAAATGTATTTAAAATAACAGAGTTACAAGGTAATCACAGCTAGTAATAATAACCACACAGATAGTGTATCTAAATACCATCTCTCCTTAAAAAAAAAAGAAACAGATTTCCTTGGAGAAATGACTAATTCCAAAAGTGGTTGAGATTAGGAAAATACAAAGTATCATGGAACATCTTATTGTTCAAGAAAGCAAGGAAATGTTTAAACATTAATAAAGTCATGTCAAAAGAATATTGGAGCTGGCTTGAAGCTAGCCACACCCTAGACAATTTAAGCATCAAAATAAATAATGACAGGATTAGGTTATAATATATTAAATGAGTAATAAATGCATGAATCCATAGCGAAACTCAAAAGTAAGGAGAAAGGGAAGGTGGGAGGAGAAGAAATTTTTAAAGGGGTCTGTATATCAGATGACAAAATCAAATTAGTGTTAATTTTCTTAGGTGTGACTAGTATAGTGGTGACACAGGAGATTGCCTAAATTCTTAGGCAGTGCATACTGAAGTATTCATGGGTGAACTATCATGATGTCAGCAACTTCCTTTCAGATGGTTCAACAACAACAAAAGATGCATGTATACATATGTAAATAGAGAGCAAAATAAAACAGATATAGTAAAATGTTAATGACTGTAGATAAAATGTATACAGCATTCAGTATATTATGCTTTCAACTTTTCTGTGATTTGGAACTTTTCAAGATAGCTTAAAAAATAAGAAATGTAACTATATTAAAATGTTAAACAATTTAGGACACGCAACTCATTCAAACTACTACCGACCAGTCAGTCACCTGTCACAACCAAATGGTACAACTTAATGATTAGAGAGCATGGACGTTGGTTCCCAACAGAACTATATTCAAAACCTGTTTCTCAGACCTTAGACAAATAATAATATCTCTAAACTTTAGTTTTCTGCAGTGAAATGAGAATAATACCTGATAAAGCAGTTGAGAAGATTAAATGAGATGTATAAGCCGTTTGACACACAGGAGGCAACTATTACTATTACTTGGTGGTATGAGAGTAAACAATAAAGGCTATTTAGTCACCATTACATGCTACACTCTCTCTCTGGTAAGCACTCTCCACTAAAACTATGATATCACTTTCTGCCAATGAGTGCATTATATTATTAGCGACCATTTTTGTGGTAAGTATTTTCAACTAAATTAAAAGTTTCTTGAAGGCAAGGACCATGTCTTAACTCTAATTTCTTTATCTCCCAAAGAACCTTGTACAATGTTATACATGACAATATTTCATCTGTATGCTATGCTAGATCAGTGCTTCTCAACCCTGGCCTCACACTGAAAAAGCCTAGGGAGCTTTTTAAAAAACTCGATGCCTGAAACCCACACCCAGATATTTTTATTCAATTGGTCTCGGGTAGGGGGATCGGGGCCTTAACATTTTAAAAATGCCCAGGGTGATTGTAAAAAGTTTTGTTCTGTGTTTCTCCTTAGTAAAATGGCACCAGCCATTGCCACCAACTTTCTACCCGCTTTGGAGTAAACTGGAGTATCAATCGTAGGTGGGTTTGTATTTTAATATGTCAGCTTTCTCTTGTGAGCACTGCCTGTCCTCCTATCTCTTGAGAGAGGATAGAAGTAGATTTCAGACAATTCATCAGACCTTCATGTAGGTTGTATAAGGGAGGAAAATATCTTTTTCTTCTACCCTTCTAAATTCTTGACTGGGACACCTGTAACCAAAGACAGATTGACAAGAGAAAAGTACACAAACGTATTTAATATGTTTTACTTGACACAGAAGACTTCAAAGGAAATGAAGACCCAAAGGAATGGTTAAACCTAAACGTTTTTTTATCAGGTTTGACAAAGAGTAGAAAGTTGTGGGGAAATTGGTGGGACAAAGCGTATAAGGTAAGTGTAGTAAACCTGGGAAAACTGAGCAAGTCCTGTTTGTTCAGATTCCTCTCTGTGTCCCTTTGTCATCAGAGATGACAAAGATGCTCCTTTTCTTCAGATATACTGAGGGCACTTCTCGCATGGGAGTTTTATGATCTGCTTCAGGGGAAGATCAGAAAGTCCTTCCTGCACCTGTTATTTCTCTAATTCCTTCAGCTTAAAATATTCAATGTGCCAAGGTGCCGTATTTTGGTGTAGCATGACCTGAACCTCATCTGTTGTTAACATAAAATGTGACAGATTTGTGCTTCACTTTATCAAAATAGATAATTGTACCTAATGCTGAGTTTTCTTCAGTTGGTAAAAACTGTAAAGGTGTGTTTTTTCCTAAACAAGAAGTTTGGGTGAGGTTTCATAGCAGAATAATCATCCAAACAGCAGAAACTTAACTGTAATACTGCATTATTTGGTCATTTGGACTTTCACAATTTAGGTAATATTTTCATTTGTGTCCCAGAGATACCAAATCAGAAAGTAGACTACTTAAATGACAAAGGAAATGGAAACATGTAGGAGCAGAAGTCAGAATCAGCAAGCATAGTAAGAATATGAGAATAAGAGCATTTTAGCACATCCATCTAGCCAGCTGCCAACACTGAAGAGTGAGTTCCTGATAAAAATATATCCAGGCCTTGGTGAGAATGCTGAGCATGCCTGTTCTTACAATCCTTCAACCACAATGACACCTATGGCCATGAGTATTAGTTGCCACCATAGCGTTCTTACATATTCACGTACCTTTTCTCTGCCCTTGGCTGGGCCCTTACAATCCTTGCTTTGCTGGGAAAGCACCATGTGTTGTTAATAAAATATAAAGAGAAAGGGCACTCATGTGTGTGGTAAAATATAATTACTAATGAGGCTCTTCTTTCTTCAAAGGAATCAGGCCTGTACCACTTCCAAAACCTATCTATCCAATTACCCACTTAATGGCCAGGTAACCATGGGCAAGTTACTTAACCTCTCTCAAAACTCAAGTTTCCCCACTTGTCAAACAGGGATGATAAAGTGCTTACTTCATAAAGTTGTTGTAAGAACGTGTTTAACACAGTTCCTCATACGTAGTATCATTGGCTAAATGGAAATTATTATTATATTAGTAACATGGTGACAAATCCAAACCCAACAGTTAAAGATATGGAAACCCAAATTAATCCCTATTTCCATTCATTTGTATATGAGAAAGCTTTGAAATTTCAGCAGGCAATAATCAATTAATTTATCTCAACTGTACTTTGACTGTATCTTCAAACAAAATTTAGATATTTAAAAATACTGCCTCTTAGAAGAAAACCCAAAGATTTAATTACTTATAGAAATGATGGCTTCAGATTTTATAAACAAATTCCCATTTCTTCTAACCCTAAGACATACCCTTCAAAAATAATAACAAAGGTGTTGTTATAGTGGGACCATTTCCACTTATTGCCAAGACATTTCTAACTGTAAAGTATTTGAGACTTTAAATTTCTAACTGAAAAGTATAATGCAAATGAAATTAAAAACCATGTTGTGTAAGATGACATGGAAGAACAATGCACTTAAGAGTTAGAACCAGAGGAGGAAAAGCAATATGATAGGCATGACTGGAGCAAAAGAAGAGAGAATATTGTAATTATCTAGTGCCAAAAAGGAAAAAACTTCTCCTACCCTCTCAAATTCTGAACTTAGGGACCCCATGAATTAAACAGAAAAAAAAGATAGATTAACAGGAGAAAAGGCATACAAATTTCATTGATATTTATATTTCATGTGCACGGAGGAATCACAGAAAAGAAGTAAAAAAATGAAAGAAGTGGTTAGACTAGTTGCGGGGGGCAGTTATATATCATTTTAACAAAGAGTGATAAATTGTGGAGTAGTGACTAGACAAAGAAAAGGGGTTTGGGGCTCCTGTAAGTGGTAAATTGTAGGAAGGTGGTTTTTTAGTAAGGTTTATTATGCAGACTCAACTCGGCCAGTTCTGTCTTTGTCGTACAGGAGAGGGGAGCAGCTTTACAAATGGAAATTTATGTCACCTTAAAAAGGGAAATTTATACCCTGCTTCTAGCCAGAAACAGGGAGGGCAGATAAATTTTTCTGTGTCTTTCTCAATTACCTTTGGCTCAAAATAATCCTTATGCCAAAGTGGCATATTTGGGGGTGGCATATTATGGATCCCTTCACTAGAAAAGCAACTGAAGGTTAGAGTTGAAGAGTTTCCAGAGACAAGTTGTTCTGAACAACGCAGATGGATAAAATTGTTTTACCTACCCATTCTGAAGTAGCCTAAGGGGGAAATATTTGAAGTAGACTAGACTGGAGATACCAAAAGGAAGTTAAAGATTTCTTATCATTGAAGGTGGAAAGAAGGGGAATTGATTTTAGAAACGCTAAAAAAGGCAAAGCTGGACTGTTTCAAAGGTTTATTTTTTGAGGAGTCAAGTTTTGATATTCTTCTTATCTTTTACTTGGGCTTTAAAACGTTGGGGAAACATTTAATGGAAGTATCATAAGGTGTATATAGTATGTAAATCAATCTACATTTAGTAAACTCAACGTGAGGTACAGCATCTCCTCAATTCAAGGATTCCAGCCCTTAACAAAGAAAGACTTACTCCTACTTATTTCTAATAAAACAACTTCCACAACAAAAAGTGTTACTTTTAAGTTCTGGTACCAGCTGGGTCTTCGGCAATCTGCTAAACCTCTGTGAGCCTCAATCACGCTAGGCACACTACAACAGACTAAATGGGCCCTGAAGTCCTCTCCCTCATAAAATTTTGTTCCAATATAAGTGGATATGACTCTCGTCAAGATGTGACTTCCTTTTCTTTCAGTGACTCTTTTTTTAAATCCAATATGTTCCTCATAAAACTAGTTGCATTATTTATGATAGGATAAAAAACACACTTTCTTCTCTGCTCCTTTTATAGAAGAACAGGATTACAGGTATTTTCAGGTTCTCAACATCTTATAAAACCGAAATTCTGAACATTTTTAAATATATTGCTATCACAAGAAATAAAAATTTTGATCGTTTTAATAAATAAACTTGGTTTGGAATGAACTGTTCATATAGTTATTAAAATGCCATTTTGAAAAGTTACAGAACTCTTTTCAAATTTCGTGCGCATCTGAGTATTAGAGCTCTCGACATTTGCATAGATCACATATGTAAGTATAAGGCACCAGTGTCTCTCCCACAAAAACTTATACAGCAAGAAGCAATGGTGTAGAGTTAATCAAAATTGGCATGTTATATTGACCATATCGATTCCTTAAGCTTTTTCAGTTGTTCTTCTTCTCCTTCATCTTTTTGCAGAACTTCAAATACCTGTATTTGAATTACACGCAGGTATTAAAGTTATAATCCTAAACATGCAAAAGTTCTGGTTCCCAGAGCACATTTTCTGTTCCCTTAAGAGCTTGAAAATAACCCAGAGCGCCAGCGGTTTGGGGAATGTTGCCCGTGATCACCTTTCACTTTTAAGCACACTTTTTCCAGTTCAATTTTGTGACCCTTTCTTTTCATTCTAGTTATTTGGGGCTTTTTCTAAGTACTGACAAATAGGAAATGACCACAAAGACAAGTGGAAGGGAAAAACATTTTTAAAATAACTTCACACACCACCTGCAATTCTGGTAAATGCCTTCCTCTCAGAGTGTGCGGGCATTTTTGAGATTTCCGTCAAATCAGTTGCACTGCTCCCCCACAGGGCTCCGTGTTCCCTTTTCAGCTCAGTAATCAAATAGCTTTGACTGGCCCATGTCTGCTTTTGTCCACTTCTGACCTACATGTTCCTGTGAGGGACATCTTTGTCTCACTTTTCTTTGGTCACTGAGTCCATGTACCTCAATAGGCTAAGTCTCTCAGTCCATTAACGAATTCTCAGCTCAGCCCTAGGCCACCCAGAAACCCCGGTTGCATGTTCTCACTGAATGGCTTCACTGGTGGCCCATTCAAATGTGCTAATGTCAGAAAAAAGGGTTGAATGGGGCGCCAATGTACACCATTGCCGAGGCAAAGTGACTGGGCTTCCAATAAAGCCTCCCCTGGGGTGATGTTAAGCAGAGTTATCAATGGTGCAGAGGCTGAGCCAGGACTAATGCTCCAATCATGCCATCAACAGGTGGCACAGATGCAGCCACTTCAATACGAAATCACAGTGCAAAGTTCACTGGCAATTCAATCTTCTCTCCAGCTTCCAGCGTCCAGATAAATGTGCAGATATGCCTCCTTCTCTTTCTGGTTCTGGCGCAAGCTCAAAGACATTTCGGGATGGGAGAGGAAATGAGCATGGTTTATTTCCAATTATTCTGAGGTTTAAACCTCCAGAGAAACTTTCTTAAAGCTCTTTTATTTTTATCATAGATGTACAGATGCAGATAAAGCATTGTCTCAGAGATCACCCCCAAAACATTAAAAGGACACTTTAGTTCAGCAAAGGAATATTTTGAATGTGCAAAACGAATGTCACATTACGGCACCATGTTGCTAATTCTCTTAAGAAAACATCTTGAATTCCAAGTAAATTATGCAGTTATGAATTCTGCAGCCACCCTGTATCCCCTCCAAAAATCAGAGCAAATGAAAGGAAAAAGAAAAGAATCAAGCAGCTCCCGATTTTTTTCCTTCTAAATAGATATATCTGAGAAGAAACATAAAAAGAACCAATAAGTCAGGATTTTCATAATTACTTTTAAATTTACTTTAAGACCTCTGTTTTTATTTGTTTTTGTTTTTTTGTTTTGTTTTGTTTTGTTTTTAATTATTCACAAGTATACAGTAGTTCCACAAATTAACCTGGAATAATAATCCAAAATTATCACTAAACTTGACATCGACATGAACTAATACCTCCTCCTCCCGGATTTCTAACCCTTAAATCCTGGTAACAGTCTGCAGAGATAGCTCATACTCATGACAACTTTGACCTTCCAGGAGCACCCAACGTTCTTCTTGGTTGCCCATCACAAGTCAGCATGTACGAAAACTACTTTAGTTCTTCAGTTCCCTCAAAACCACTTTTCCACTCCCACATCAAAAATAACACACACAAAAAATTGTAGGACTTCGCATCATCTCAGCTATTTTTAAAAGATTGTAATTTTGTTAGGGGACAGAATCCAAAGCACAGGGTGCATAAACACATAATAAATGGTTCTCAACCTACATAGAAATGATTTTTAAATATTCCAGAGTGCTAAAGTTGGGAAGCTCCCAAATACAGAGTAGGCCCCCAGAACCGTTTTGATCTAGTCTGAAGAGGGATGGTTTTTGTGGAGGGAATTCTCTGGATCCTATATTGTCTGTCCAGTCCCTGCACAGGGACTTTTCAGGGGCTTCATGTCTGGTGGCCGAACAGCAGCTGGTGCTGAACAGCTGTCCTAGAAGAGTCTTCTTTTAGCACTTCATCCCCAAAGTGACTCTCACACAACTCTGGTGCTCACACATATGAAGGATTTACGGTGACTAAGAGTCAAGGTCAGTGGTTCCTGAGCCTGAGGGAAAGGTGGCAGATCTCTTAGCATTTGTGGCTAGCCTAAAAATCTTTTTTCTTTTTCCTTTTCAGCCACATAAAAGAAGATTTCTTCCTCACTGTCCCTCATTTCCTGACTCTAGTCAGTTCTTTCTACTATTTTCTCAGGCAAGATTAATTGTAAAGCATAAAGGAGATTTTGCAAATTGTCATGATTTTTATGTAATGTAGAATGTATTTCTTTCCCCTAATTATTTTGTACTTTCCACCCAAGTTTAATAAATGTTAACATTTTGTTATCATGTCAAGTTTTTTAACCCAAGAAGAAACATTACAGATAAACTGGAAGCCCATCTTGTTCATTTCCCAGGCCCCTTCCCCTCCTTCCCAAGGGGAGGAGGGGGAGGGCTCTCTGATGAATTCAGTGTGCAGCCTTCCCAATGATGTGTTTATACTTTTACTACAAAATGTAGTATTGTTTTGAGTTTTTACATCTTTGCAAGTGATGTATCACATGGCTGTAACTTGCTCTTTTCACTCAGTATTGGATATTTTGAGATCTAAACATGTCGATACCTGTACCCAGCACTGTTCTAGGCACTGAGACTATGACTGAATGAAACAAACTCCTTTCCTCATGGCGTTTTCATTATTGTTCCCTAATCTTTTATAATGGACATGGATTATTTTTATACTCAGAAAAAGAGTCATTTCTTTAAATAGTAAAGTTAACTCATCCTCAATCTTCTAGTTCTCAGAAGTAGAATTTTGTCCTCAAGTCCCTAAGAAAACAAAATATTTGCATTACATGTTAGTAAAAGAAACAACTTGCTAATTTTAAAAAATGAAATCCAAATTAGTCAATCAAGAAAAAAATTCCTGTCTTCTCTCTCCATAATTTTCCTCCTTCTTAATCATACTTCACCCAAAGCTATTTAAGGTGTAAAGTGAAAAAAATTTTTTTTAATCTATAGCTTCTTGTCGGGACTGATGTCTATAGAGCCTGCACTCCAACTGGGGTAGCATTCAAGGATATTTAGACCTTGGTCCAGGAAACTGCAATCATGTGATGCTATAGCTTGCCCAGTTTGGTTCCTCTGGTATAATTGCCAAATAGAGAATGTTATCATCCCTTTTAAAAAATAACAAAAGTAAGTGAAAATTGGATTGGGTTTGTACATGGCCTCCTGGCTTGCATTATTCCTCTCATCTTTATTTCCTAGGCAGATCACCTGAAAAAGTCAGAACCTTAAACAGCATTTTTAAAAGATGCCTCTGGATTTTACTTTCTTTGCTGCCTCCAAAGAGGCGCCACAGAATGCTCAAAAAGAAAGATTCAATCTCCAGCTATCCTTTTGTTTACAATTCCTTCCTTCCTCCCTGTTGTCTCCTGCTCTGTTCCCCTCCCCCAGCCACCTAAACTTTGCTTTTGAAGGCATCCTTGACTTCAGAGAAGTTAGACCATGTCACTGATGTCTCTTCTTTCTCTAAGGCAGGCTAATGGAGATAATGGGCCTGTGGGAGAGAGGAAGCCAAAGAAAGGGAGGGATTCCTTCAGATACTTAAGGGATTATTGACAAGGCTCACCAGACAAATGAAAAAAAAAAAAAAATGGAAAGCAGCTGAGGTCGGTCTACTAGCTCCTTTATGCAATCAAGGAAAGGATGCTGTGGAGTTTGTTATTGTTTGGGACAAGGGAGTAGTTTTAAAAATTATCCTTAGGCCACTTATTGAAGACTTTAAATAAATGTTTCAAATAATTAAGACTATTAATTAAGACTACACCCAGGAAAAATCACTAGTATTTTGCTCACTGGACAGAAATGGAACAATGAATGAATATTACTTAAGTGAGGAAAAGTCAGTGTCAATCATTTCATAAGTTAGAAAACCAAGCACTTAAATGCTGCTGTGGGACAAATCAGAAAGAATTTAGCAGAAATCATTTTTTTTTTTTTTAATCAACAGCCTACATTTTCACTAGAGATAGAAGAAGACAAAATTACCAATCTCCCTAACTTCAGTAAAGAACTCTTTACAAGCTTCTTTAAATATTGCCTTCAGGCTCTTAAACACTGCCCTTTTCTGTGCATGTACTAGATATCATATTCATGGACTTTTGCATGGGAATATATCTCCTAACCCTTCTCAGAGCAAAATCTGCCTCTGTTAACCTTTAGGCTGAAACTCAAGGACATTTGTTCTTATTGTGTCCTAACTAAAAATTCACTCAAACCTATCACCTCCTTTCCAAAGAATGACTGATTTAGGAGTTTGCAACATAGAAACAGTCCAAATAGGAATTAGCCATCACATTGACTCTAATTCTTCCTCTGTGGCTACAATGGTAGCAATATGTTGATGATCCTGTTGAAGGCTGTATTACCATCCTTCACATAAAAAGCCCAATTCGCAAGGTAGAGAGATTAGATATTCATGGCAAAGGAGAAAAATAGCATAGATCACATCTGAGGCATTAATACAAACATACATAATGAACATTCTCCTATGTATTTTGTTATTACTGTTGTCATTATTACAAACAAGTGTTCTTTACATAGAAAAATTGTATTGTATTTTTTAAACTTTCTTCCTTGTGACCCTAGAGCAGGATTAGCTTGGCATTATGTTGATTCTACTCCTAAAAGTCAAATCCCTTCATTGAAGAAAAATTTCGCTCCAAGAATGTCACACTCAGCTGCTAGATTAAAAGAATTAGCATAGAAAGGTTCAAAGAATGTATTTTAGTTTAATACAGCTAATTCCAGGTACACACACGAGTGGATCTATATCACAGAGTAGCAACATTCCATGGAAAATCTACTTCTTTATGAAATAACTTTTTTCCCTCCTGCTTTTTAAGCTTCCAAACAAGCGTGCAGTTTTTTTCTAACCCTACAAATGACGTTTATATTGCAGAATCACTTTTTTGCCAGATACACATAGACTGTGATTTTTAAAAGCAAGTGCCAGATGAAGCAATTTATTGTACACAGATTTTAATTGGCTTTTTTTTTTAAAGAAAACTCAATTGTGCCAAGATCCCTAGCAAACCTACCACCTAGTGACATGCTGCTTATCTGTCTACACCTCCAGAGTTTGCCATCAGCTGCAGATGCCATCTTCCTGGATGGCCTTTGAAGTTCTAATGTTTTTGCACTTCAAAGAGGTACCAAGACAATAGTAGGGATGAAGGGAGTGGGTCTATTCCCCAATGCAGAAAATGTTAGACATGTTTCATGAGCCTAAATGGCTCTCTGTTTCACCATCAAAATCTTCTCCAAAGGATTAAAACTAGCTAGGACACAGATTGTATTAATTATGTAGTCTATTAATTAAAGATTTTATACATAAAATAATTAACAGTGAAGTCTCTATGCCACCTGGTCAGTCTACATTTTTATCGACATGGCAAAAATAAATAGCATAGCCTTTAACAAAATTATTTCAAATCTACTGTTACCTCCCATTCTTGTAATATTCTTAAATGACCTTTTACCATCATCAAATGACCTTCTTTTCTCCTGAATTTCACTAGCAAGAGTTGGAAGTTCCTGGGTTAAATCTATGTAATAAATCAATATTTCTAAATAATACTTAGATCTTTAAAAAATCAATAGCTATGACTTCACTGCTCAGTATAATTTTCTATGTAAAAAGACTTGATAAAGTTTCAGTCTTTAATATCTTAAAAAATCAGCAGTGACTGTCACCCAAACCTAAAAGAAAGCCAGCAACAGGTTTAATGAAAATCGTGCAGAGAGCCTATTAGACATTAAGTAAATACTTTGCTTCTGTTTTCTAGTTCCTTTTTGTTTGATTACCATGGCAACCTGTTTTTGTGGGAGTCACTTGGAATGTATAAGAATTTGCTGCAATTAGATGCTTACATCCTATTGGCCAGTATGATATAGAGTAGTAAAACTAAACTAAAAAGAAATAAAAGAGAAGGAAAGGCACTGGTAAATGTGGACAAAGGCAACATGCACTTTGGGACCCAAAGAAAAATTCTGTAAGCCTAATTATCTTTCAGAGCTATTTTCAAAGTTGCTCTTAATAAAAATTTCCACATCCTCTAGCCTGTGATTTCTTACCTTGTTGACTTTCCAAACTACTCCTTAACTGTATAACACATATTGCACTTGATTTTACTTTTGTTATTCTCTAATTGTTTTGTAGATATATCTTATCTCTTTATGAGGTTGCAAAAGTCTTCGAGGTAGGAACCACATCTTCTATTTTGAGGCAGCATGGTAAAATGCAGAAATCCACAGAAGTGAAATTAGATGTGGATTATGGTCTAGTTCTGAAACCAATTAGTTGAACAAGACCATAATACTGCATTTAGGCAAGTCCCTTTAACTTCACTGAGCCTCAGTTTCTATATTATAAGATTCATACCCTTTAAGGGTGTTATAATTAGATTATTTTATAGTGTCTGCAATGTTATATATATCTGTGATATATGCTTACTATTCATTTCCTGAATTAAGTTTAATTGATTCAATACTTTAAAATTCTGTCTCAGGCAGCCCTAAATATGTAGAAGATTAAGACAACTGTTTCTGTTCCAAATCCCAAGAGATACTATCATTTTGCTATAGACTCTCAGGCTATAAATTTTAAATCCATGGTCAGGCAGGATGAACGTGGCCTTCTTCTAAGATGAAAAGAGGAAGCAAGTGAGATGTCCACAGCTACACTCACAAAGAAAAATAACAGTATCATTACTTGCTGAAAGACTTACTTAGCCTGACTCAGAAGGTAAAGTAGCATTACTATTGTGTCTTATCTAGATCCAGAGACTCTGAATTACAGAGAAATTGTTTACTTCAAATTATCTATTAAGCATTATCTATTAAGGTTTAGACCAATCACTAGACCTATCAAATGATTTCAAATCTTGGCTTGATTGTTTACAATCCAAAGATTATCTAAATTCTTCTCCACTCATCATGATTACTCCAGATGCTTTAAGCCCTCATTCAGCCATTTCAAGGAGGTTATCCATTCAGGCTTTATTTCAGTACCTCCAGTGGCAAGAAACTCGCCATTCCCAAAAGCCATTCATCCTATGTCCAAGCTGCTCTAATTGTTAGATAATTCTTCCTTATATTAAAACCAAATCCCTCTTCCCTGCTATTCTGTACATAGGGCCCAGGATAGAACTGCTCTCATGACATTGTTTGGAATTCTTTTCCTCTAAGTACACATCAGTTTTCCAAGTCCTTCTTCAAGAGGCAGCCAGAGCTAAACACAATCCTCTATGCTGGCTGACTGATACAGTATACAATAGAACTATCACTTCTATTGTTAATTCAAAAATCATGATTATGTGCCTGTTTTGAGCTATATGCTAGAGATACAAAGATAAATTAGATAACATCTTTGATTTCAGGGAGACAATAATCTATCTACAGGAGGAGCCAAGAATGTTAGCAAATATGTTCAATGAAAGGGCTAAGGGCTAAGGCTGAGAATACATATGCTCCCTGAGGAATGGGAAAGGCCCAGGAAAAGTTTCAGAGGGGAGATATTACCAGGTAGTCTAGAGAGAAAGAGAATTCTGGGAAGAAGCAACAGTATAAGCAAATCTCTGACATACGATTCAACATGATAAATTCAGGGAACTCCAAAAAGTTCACTATAACTGAAAAGCAGGGTATGAAGCATACAAGCAAGAGTTTAGGTTGGAGAAGCAGGCAAGTGCCACATGGTGGAAGACTGTGTATGCCATGCTAAAGCATCTGAACTTTGTCCTGTAGTCTAGTGGTCTCCAAACTAGGGTCCAGAAACCACAGGGGATGTACAAGAGTATCCACCGGAGTAAAAATATGAGAACTTCTACTTTATTTAATTTTTACCTAAGAATTTGGAAAATATTAAGCTTCACTAATATTTCATTTGAACTGACACTGGCATCCTCAACAGATTCAAATGCGAAACTATAACATGTCATACACAACTAGCAAAGCATCCTGAAAGAAAAATGGGAATTATACCAAGTGGAGGGTTGGACCATCCTGTTATTCACTGGCCATCACTCTGTTATTCATTTTATTTTTATTAAATATATTGTACTTTAAGGTGCCTAGTTAAGTGATAATATGGATTATATTTTCTACTTTTAAGTAAATAACCCTCATAAAATAAACGAGTGACTGAAAAAAAAGATCTCTTCAAAGAGACCCTAAACTGACAATAATACCAATAGGGTAAGCACAATAAGAGCTAAAACAAAGGCAGAGCTGATCCTTCTACTCCTTGTATAATTGCATAATTTCTCTTTGTCAGGTAAAAATAGTAACAATACATTCAAATCATTTATATATGTATATAAGACTATTTAAGATACGAATTTACATCTAGAATATGAAGAACTTATAACATTTTACCAAATTTGATAAAAGCCTCTTTTGCAGGGTTTTTACTTAAAAGTACTAACTTTGGTTAAAAATATTTGTTTTTCCTGTCTCAGAAAACATGGCCGAAAGCATTCTGAAGGCCTGCATAACGACTTTAGCAGATGATGCAGTGATCCAGTACATACACCTTCTGCATAGGTTGTCCTTGCGCCAGCACACTGCATCTTGCTGCAACAGCTGTATCCCTCCACCTGAGGGCTCTAGAAACCCAAATAGGAAGGCCAGGATTGATTGATGTCTTGCCGATGACAGGTGAGAGGTGGAGAATATTTACTGCTCCTCAAGTAGAACGAATTAGAAAAATTCTGCACTATCTTCCAAGCTCTCCAGCAGGACTGAGTCCCAGTTGCTCACAGTGGGAACTTACTTGGTAACAACTCCTTTATTGGATCAGTTCCTTCCTCCTTTTCTCACTTCTGCCACCCCTTATTTTGCTAAACAGTCGGATAAAACTGTAGATGTTTCTAACATGTTTCTGTTCTTGATATTTGTTAGACTCTGCGTCAGTAATGAAACGCATGAAAAAACAACTTTCTTTTTGTCTTTCAAAGCTTTAAGTGCAATGATCTATAATGGATTTTAGCTCTTGTAGAAAGCAGCCACATCCATGTACTGTACACAGTCCACAAAAGCAGTGATCCGCTCCTTCAGCATATCTGTTTCAACTTTATCATTGAAGTTTTTAGTTCCTTACTCCACTGGAACTAGTTTGGAAGAGCCCCGGACCAAGCCTTCTGCTTGAGTATTTCTGAAGCACTCGCCTGATTTGGCCATATCTGTCTCATCATTCCAAGGTTTCACATCTAATCAAGTGGGAGACTTGGCAACAAGTGCAGATCTTTTTTGGCTTTCTTTAACTCATACTGTGCAAGGTGTTCTTCTCTTTGCCTCTTTGCTGCTTCACTTTCATTCTCATCAAATCCAAAGAGATCAATGTCGTCATCATCTTTCCAGTAGTCCCCAACCTTTTGGCAACAGGGACTGGTGCTCCCATAAGAATCTAATACCTGACCATCTGAGGTAGAGCTGAGGCAGTGAGCTAGGGCTGGGAAGCGTTGCAAATACAGATGAAGCTTCACTGGCTGGCCCGCCACTCATTTCCTGCTGTGTGGCCCAGTTCCTAAAAGGCCAGGGACTGGTACTGGTCTGCGGCCCACGGGTTGGAGACCCCTAGTCTTTACTATGTGTAGTTCCATTTCCTGTGGTGTCTTCCACATTAGCAGGGCCATACTTGTTCAAAGCTTCTTTCACCTCTGTCAGGCTGGCCTTTTCCTAAGACTTGATGTGATTACACCAGTGCAGGGCATGATACAAGCTGGCAGGTGGTGGGCTGAAGACTGCCTCAAATACATAATCCCCGATGTAGCTTTGCTGAGCACCTAGAGGCCAGCGTGGCTTTTCAGGTGTCCACAGGCGGGGGCATCACCCAATCTGGGAGCCAGTGGCAGCAGAAGAAAAGATTAGTGCAGGCACTCTCCCCCAAGCTCTAAGAGAAAGAGGATGCAAAATGCCACAAAATGCAGCAAAGGTCCCTGTGTAGAGAATTTCCCCTTGCTGTACCCAGCCACAGGTTAAAGGTCAGCCATATTAATCTTTTCATTTCACAAAAATCAGGGGCTCTGAATTAAATGGTCCACAAATTATCTGCAGGCTTTTCTTTGTGTTTGGAAATCGAAAAACAACTTTTTCGGGAGCTAATAAAGTAAAATGTAATGGAGAGTGAATATTCTCATTAGTATTGATATGTTTTAAGCCACTATGTTAAACAAAAAAAAACTACTGTGTATGAATACAAACCTGAGTAAAAGAAAAGGGGGGATAAAGAAGTCCTAGGATAAGGTGACAAATTTAGTACCATAGTAAAATCATTACCTACATCATCTAGGCAAATTAGGGTGCAAAATGGTGAACTTAGATGAACGTTTTGTTGATGGTATTAATTTCATAAAAACAAAGTCTTTAAAATGTAGTCCATATCTTTATATTTTAAAATCACCTTTCAATGAGGTAAAAAAAATATGAAAGTCTGAGGTATTACATAGAGATTTGTTATTTTTCAGCAAAGAACTTGTATATTTTAAAAAGAGTTACATATTTTTCTTTTACAAATAAACAAATGTCCAAAATTTGCTTACCTTTTCTATGATGCAAATAGATTGCCATTAGCATACTACCTAGCAGATTTTTTTTTAAATAAATGAACACCAAAATCCCAGTAAGTTATTTTATGGATACTAACAAAGTAATTTTAAAGTTTTTATGGGAAGGCAAAAAAAAAAAAAATAGAATAGCCAACACAATATTGAGAGAGAGGAACAAAGTTGAAGAACTAATGATACCTGACTTCAAGACTTACTATAAAGTTACAGTAATCAAGACAGTGTGGTATTGACAAAAGAATAAACAAATAGATCAATGAACAGAATATAGAACCGAGAAAGAGACCCTTATAAATATAGTCAACTGATCTTTGACATAGGAGCGAAGGTAACACAATGGAGTAAAATAGTCTTTTCAACAAATGGTTCTGGAACTGAACATCTACATGCAAAAAAATTAATCTAGACATAGACCTTGCACAAAAATTAACTCAAAATGGATCATAGCCCTAAATGTAAAATGCAAAACTATAAAACTCCTAGTAATACCTCCTGGTATTACTTATTAGATACACTACCAAAGACATGATACATGAAAAAAAAATAATTGGTAAGCAGGATTTCATTAAAAGTTAAAACTTCTGCTGTGCAAAAGACAATATCAAAATAATTAGAAGACAAGCCACTAACTGAAGAAAATATTTGCAAAATACACCATCTGATAAAGAAATGTTATCCAAAATATGAAAGAATTCTTAAAACTAGACAAGAAGAAAACAACTTGATTGAAAAATGGGCAAAAGATCTGAACACACATCTCACAAAAAAAGACCTATACAAGGCAAATAAACATTTGCAAAGATGCTCTCCATAATATGTCATCAGGGAAATGTAAATTAAAACAGCAATGAGACATTAATACATAGCTATTAGAATGGCCAAAATCTGGAACAACACCATATGCTGGTGAGTATGTGGAGTGATGGGAACTCTTATTTATTGCTGGTGGGAATGCAAAATGTTACAGTAACTTCGGAAGACAGTTTAGTGATTTTTTTAAAAATTAAATATACTCTTACTATCAGATCCAGCAATCATGATCCTTTGTATTTAATCAAAGGAATTGAAAACTTATGTCCACACAAAAATCTGTATAAGGATATTTATATCAGCTTTATCCATAATTGCCAAAATTTAGAAGCAACCAAGATGTCCTTCAGTAGGTAAATGGATAAATCAACCATGGTACATCTAGACAATGGAATATTATTCAGCACTAAAAAGAAATGAGCTATCAAGCCATGAAAAGACATGAAGTAAATGCATATCGCTAAGTGAAAGAAGTCAATCTAAAAAGGCTATTTACTGTATGGTTCCAACTATATGACATTCTGGAAAAAAGCAAAACTATGGAGATAATAAAGAGATCAGTGGTTGCCAGGGAAGGGAGTTGGTGGAGAGATGAATAGGCAGAACAAAGAGGATTTTTAGGGCAGTAAAAATACTCTGTAAGATATTATAATGATGGATATGTATAATTATACATTTGTCTAAACCCATAGAATGTATAACATCAAGAATGAACCCTAAGGTCAACTATGGACTGTGAGTGACTATAATGTGTCACTGTAGGTTCATTTTTGGTAAATAGCTTACTACTCTGGTAAGTGATGTTGATAATAAAGGAGGTATGTCGGGGAGGGGTGTATATGGGAAATCTTTGTACCTTTTTCTCAATTTTGTTGTTAACCTAAAACTGCTCTTAAAAATTTGTGTTTAATAAACAACAAACAAACGGACTTCCTCTGTCTTTTTAGAATAAAGGTGAGAGTTTAACAATGAATCAGAAAGCAACTACTTTTCAAAGGAAGCATGTGTGTACAGAGCATATTTGAAACGGCAATGTTTCCATTACTATGCAATGTCATTACCAAAAACAATGTGAAAGTGTTGTCTTCATATCTGCACACTTAAAAGCAAGAAAATAAAATTTTTTGACTCGTTGTAAAATTTTGTAAATAAAGGGTTTCAATGTGGATTTTTTTTGGTTAAAAAATATTGAAATGTAATGCTTTTTAATTAGTTCACAAAAACAATTAATTAAAATTATGGAGATAGAAATGCATTGCCAAATTTCAGGGGAAAAAAGATTTGAATAATTGATGGATGAGACTGAAAAATAAAAGTTGTTTTAGTTATAGCCAATGATGCACTTCTATTTGTTTTTGAGGTATCCTATGTCTAGCCACTGTAGCATTCAAAAGCAAGGATCAAAATTAACTGAATTTTGAATCACTATATCAAAAAAATGTTAAGCCAAGTTTTTGAAAAATAATGAAGCATATTAAACACATTATAAAATAGATTAGCTATTTGTATTTGTTCTATTAATAAATGATATTTTGAATGAATTAGTTTTTATTGCATCTCATCCTTTTTAAATTTCTGTTTTGTATATATTTTACCATGTATGAAATAAATAAATATTTATTTATATTATATATTTTTTTGTATATTTATATTAGGTATGCATGCTCCAAATATTCTTATGAATAGGGCACCTAGACAATGGGAAAACTGAAAGAAAACCTATCAAAGGGTTCAGAACTGAGAAATAATATGATCAGATTTGTGTTTTCAAATGCATACTCTAGAAATAGTGTAGATAGTCATGGACGTTTGGAGACAGACAAGTTAGGAAACTATTTGACAGTGGAGTAGAGATAATTAGGCCTAAATCAACACAATAGCAATGGAGAGAGAGATGAACAGTGGCTAAAGTGAATAGACTTGGAAAACCAACTGCATGTGAGGGTCAGGGAAAGACCTGAAATAAGGATGACTTGACTCTCTGGATTGGAGTATAAGTAATTTCATTGGTAGGGGTGTACTCACCAAGTTAAGAGCTTCCAGACAGAAAATACCAGGAGACCAGTGGACTTAGAAGAAAAAGCCAAGATACGTGCTAAATCTGAGATGCTTATGAGAGGTAAGTATTAATGTCAGAAGGCTGGGCTTACAAATACAGACTTGAGAATTGTTAGTTTATATGATTATATTTTATTAACACACCCAAAAAATTGATTACTTTTCTTTATTTTGGGAAGGGAGAAGGGTCAGTTACATCATCCTGTTAATTCACACTGAGTCTAAAATTAACTAAACTCTTAAATCTTTTTCACATGTGATGCTATTGTTAAGGTATTTTTCTTTATACTGCATTTTTTGCCATTGGATTTTTGGACCTAGGAACTAGACTTTCTCCTTGTGTTTATCTCATTTCATCTTGCTGAAGTCAACCCATTCATCAGTTTGTCGAGCTCTCTTTGGATGACGCTCTTTATCAAGTACATCAGCCATAGCTTTCACTTTTATTTCATCACTTGCTAGCTTCTATTAATTGAAATTTTTGTGCTATTTCTTTTTGCCTCACAGGGTTCTCTTACTGAATTTATAGGCTCATGGCACCCTATCATCATCAGTATGTACATGGCCACTATTTTATTTCATGTTTACATTTTGTTGTTGTTATTCTCCCTTATACCACATTTCCAATCCCATTTATTCTCCTTACATCCTCCCCCACCGTATTGAAACTGCATTGGAAAGCGAACAAACAAAGAATTGAGGGCTCTACAATGTTAACTTTCCCATCTATGAGACTGGCATATCTCTCCATTTATTCAGATTCATTCATCCATTCAATGAATATTGCTTCAGTGCTTTCCATGATTCAAACTCTTCTCTAAAAGCTGAGAGCATATTAGACAAAAGTTTCTTTGTCTCTTTTAATAGAATTCTAATATTTTTCTGTGAGTATTTTCTACATTTTGTTAAGTCACTTTCTATGTACTTCAAGTTTTGTCACTGCAATGAAAGGCGTAAGATTTTTCATTATATTTTTTTAAATTGATTAGTGCAAGTATAGAATAATTCTGCTGATATTTTTGCCATTGTAAGTATTGGACTTCTATCTAGCAAACTTACTGAATTCTTTCATTAGTTTTAATAGTCTGTTGGTTGTCTTAAGTTTTTTGTCGTCTCTTCCCTTCCAGTCCTTACATTTTTTATATCTTTTTCTTGCCTTACTGCATTGGCCAGAGACAATTACTTCTCCAAGAATTCCTGAACCTCCCTTCAATAATTTAGTCTAAATTGATAGTGATACCACCAATCTATAGTTTGCAAACTGGTTTCTCTTCTTTTTGGGGGGAAGGAGAAATTATTGAATTTTCTAGAATCTCTCATTCTTTGTGATACCATTTTTGAAAATCTCAGTCCAAACATTTTCAGAATTTTCTAAATGAGATTGTGCACACATTCCTTGAGGCCATTTTATTTGCTAAATGCCATGTTTCAAGTTGTCTTATAGAGAGATTCAGGTTAAGTCCTATATGATGGTGGAGAGAGGTAATCAGTGAGATTTTATTTGAACCTCAAGACTTTATCTAATAGCAGCTGTAAATGTAGGTTAAATATATTTCATCGCTAGTAACTTTATTCCCATCACACTATCATCGTCAGAGTTAGCCCCTCAAATAATGAAGAGTAAGAAAGAATGGAATGCATCATAAAGGCTCTAGAGGTAACAAATGATGTTAATAAGACATCAAATAACTTAAAAGGATGAAGGATTCTGAAGCTCAAGTTCATTTGGTATGACATGATTAGTTCAGAGTAAAATCGGGAGTTAGTGCCTGATTTGTTACCTGTTGCATGAAGAAAGATATACCCTAACTTTTCCATGTAATCATTCTGTTACTTTTCAAAAGCAGTAAATTCCTGTTCAATTGAAAACATTTTCAGAACAAACCTATTTCATCATTTTGTGGACATTACATATTTGTTTATGAATCAATTATTGTAAATTACTTTCATGTGCTTCTTTTCATTATGCTAATTCTGTGTATCATTACACTTTTTGTTTTGCTTGGCTGTATTTTAGTGTCTGGTTAGTTATATTGACACTAAAACAAATATTTGGCACATGTTTGGAGTGGACTCTATCTCAGAATCAAATTTAAATGGTTTGTTGTAAAGCCAGGAAAATTGTTGCAACACTAGAGACATAAAAATATACGTACTCAGCTAATGCATGTTAATATTCATTGCTTGGATAAGAAGTTTACTAGGAAATATAAATATATATGTGTATATAAATATTTGAGCAGGCCTCAAGGTAAAAATTACAGAAAAGCTGCCATATTACTAGGAACCAATGAAGTAGCCAGTTTATTTCTCTCTTTATTTTTTGCCAAAGAGACTATTGAGAGGAAAAATGACAAAAATGGAGAGGGGGAGAGAGAAACATATACACTACACTTAAAATTTATTCTCCAAGATTATATTTCACTTTTTAAGTTATGATATTTACTCTTTTCTCCTTCACAAGTTTTATTCACTTACCTGCTGGGATAAAGTTTATCATCTTCAACTGCCATTTCCGTACTCATGTAAAAATAATAATAATTACATCAGGAAAATACCCAGTGATACTATCTATTTTACTGTTTCATTTTGAGATGTATAAACTATTAGTGTAAGGGTTTTTTTCTGCTGGACTGAATTTAATTAATAATTTGGATCATTCATTTTCTATGAAAAACTACAATGTGACCCTAAGGGAAAAACAACTCAAATGAAGAAGAGAACAATAGACACATAGTGATAAGGATAGAGCTGGTTAAAAGCATTAAAAGAGAAATATCTACAGTTCGCTCTTCATCAGCTTTTTCTAGAGCAATAAATCCAAATAGTGCTATGCCTTATGTTGCTTTCTTTCACTTTACAGATGCTGAAAACTTTCAAGTTTCTATCTCCTAGAAGTGGGGTGAAAAAAATCTGGTTATTATTCCTAAACCCATTGAAATTGCATTTGTGGCATCAAAATGGATTTTTTTAAAGCAGGATGTTGGATTGACAGTAAAGCAGCTGCTCTGCAACAAACGAAAGCAAAAATTAATAAGAGACCTTAGCAAAAGAAAGACTATTGGTTTTGCACACCCAGAGCAAATTGGCTGGATTTAGAAGAGCACACTTTGATCTTTTCCAGACTAATTACTGCTCTGTGGTTTGACTGTTTTGTGCATTAGTTACCCTTCATACAAAACCGAAACTGCTATGGTACACAGCTGTAATACAAATGAAAATTTGACATTCAGTAAACAAAGCATGGCAAGGGTCATTCTTCCAGCACAATAAATGCATAATACAATTTTAGAATGCCTTTTGTATACAAAAAAAAAAAAAAAATGACACAATTTAAGGCAGTTTTGAACTCAGAGTAGGCAGTCAAGGCTGTTTGTAAAGGATAAAGAAATTGCTCCCAACTCTAATTTATAAATATAGATTGCAAACAGTTTATTTCAACATTGTAGAAATGCTGAGGAATTTACATATTTACAGAAATAAATGTGTCTGTTCTTAGAAGATGGTTTCTCACTTGTCTTAAGGTTAATTGGGAGCAGATTTCTTAAGTAGCTGTTTGCAGTAGCAATAATGGTTTTTATTCACCAATATGATTCTGAATTTCATTCTGGGAAAGAATTCAGATTATTTTATACATAGACTACATTAAAGTATTTAATGTTATATTTATTTCTCAGAAACTATAATGAATTGAATAATATTTTCCACAACTACCAATTAAAGAATTTTTCAATTTTTTATTATTTATAGATCACCATTATTATTAAAGCACTTTTTCTGCATTAGGAATATATTTAGCTTATTAATGAGTTATCTTTCTAAAGGGCATCCTTTTAAAGAGTTTGTATTTTTAACATGGTTTTGACAATCTAACAAGCTGTAGAATAAGTTAACATCATGTGACTAAAAAATGGTTCAAGTACATTGAAAGGCTTTTAACTGATAATACTTGACCTAGTTTTTATTTAAACAAACTTTAGAGCTGTACAAACTTTAACCAGTTTTTTCAAGCACACATTTATGCAACTTCAAATATACCTACATTTAAAAGTCAAAGGACTTACAATAATCTCATTAATTAAATATTCAAATATTTAAAATATAGAAAAATGTCTGATTAAAGAAGTGATGTATCAAAAACATTTCTAGCTAGACTGGACAGAAAACATCACCCTTTTCAGCATTTTTCTATC
Source organism: Pteropus medius (assembly GCF_902729225.1). Taxonomy (NCBI): domain Eukaryota; kingdom Metazoa; phylum Chordata; class Mammalia; order Chiroptera; family Pteropodidae; genus Pteropus; species Pteropus medius. Next base: position 989,169 of record NW_024349799.1, on the reverse strand, counting down.
TTAAACTTTTGAAAAGAGAGTTTAGAGAATTTTGATGATATACGTATTTTAATTACTGTTCATTAAAAACTGAAAAAATATTTACATAGAATTGCTTGAATGCCAACAACCATAACCAAGACAGTACACCATGGGCATGAAAGATTGGAAATTCTGAGCTCTTCTATTCAACCTTTTAAGAATATCACACAGTTTTTGAGCAAGTTTCCTCTTTAATTGTTATATGAATTATATAAAATTTATGACCTTTGATGCGTCCTGTTTTTGCTTTCAAAAATTAGCTGGCTACATCCTTCATATACACACAAAGCTGTCTTCTAAAATGCCTGTTTCTGTCTGGCTCACTTACCTTTACCTAACAGAACAGCTCTCCTAGGAGGTGGGGGTGGGGAGGGGGTGGGAGAAGAAGAGTAGTTACCTATTCACAGCAAGAGGCTTGAGAATTCAGCACAATAGATTTTCACAATATGTTTAGGAGAGGCCCAGAGCTACAGTACTAAGCACCATGTAGAAAGGTAGATAAATACATAGAGATAGAACCATAGACCTCAGCCAAGTGGATTGAAGAATAACAGAGAATCTATAATGCTTTCTACTTCAGCAGCAGTCAAACCCAACCTCTGCAAATTAATCAGCCGGCAAAACACCACGAATGGAGTAAAGAGGATATTGATTCTTGAGAAAGTCACCTATATTTTATTTTCCCATTAAAAATAATCACAGAATGCTATTCTAAAATGTAAAGATTTTTCCCCCCATGAAGTATAAAATAAACTAGTTCCTTTTTGCTAATACCTCTAATATTACCTCAGAATGACTGCATAAAACACTTTTAGTTTAGGAGAGAAAATTAATAAATCCTTTAAAGCATTATTTGCATGCATTTTTTTCCTCAAGATTAAGAATCTTGGGGTTATAGTAATTTACTGATGACTCCATTTAAGTGCTTTCTTTCCTATGACTTAATTATTTAATGTCTCTTTCCATTTTTTTTGTCATGTCATGCCTTCAGATTTGGAAATCACCTCAAAGGAATGAGAAACTAAGAAATACTTTTACTTTTCTGTTTTCCAAATAAGATTTCTTGTTAAACAACCAAATCAAAGACCTCTTCTAACTTATCTTATTCAAAAATTAAAAATACATTCATTGAGGTAGAACTTTTAACAACAAAAATTGTAATTCTGAAAACAGAAATTAGATTTTATTTAGCAGTGGGAGCCATTTTCCATAATGTTTTCTTAATTATCCTGTAAAACAATAAAAAATTCTTTCAGATGCTGTACAATCAATGATAGCCTTGTGATTGAAAGACTTTTTTAATCCCCCTAACTGGTGTATGTTTCAAGTTTGTGCTTTTGGGAGTTTTTAGAGTCACAAGTTCTGTTTTAAATTAAACACCTTATTAAAAGGAAGCTCTATTCATAAATAACAATGTGCATAAATTAGAATGGAATAATAGGGGTTCTGCATATGTCTCCTTTTCTCAGAAGGCTCTTAGAACAATTTTTCATCCCCAGGAAAAAAATTGAAATTTGTCAAGTAGCTCAGTTGCAACTCAGACATCTTTGCTGAGTATGCAAATTGGCCATCACTATCTTTGCTGAGTATGCAAATTGGCCATCACTATTACCAGCATGTTTTGGTGGGAGAGAATGGCAACAATTGTTATCTGCCTCTGGAAACAACTTCTAAAGTAGAGTGTTCTCATAGGTCATTCTGAGGCTATTACCAGTATTACCCTGTTTCCTTCAGGCAAGAACCTAACTTCATCTAGACCGAGATAGAAAAAAACTCTCAACCTTCGGGTAAAATCTGGGGCTTTTAGCTGCTCCCCAAACCATTTTTCATCTTCTTAAGGTTGGAGGCCACAGAGTACTTTTTAAAATGAATTTAACACTTGCTGATCACCGAAAAGATTAAAGGCATAAATGGCCAAGACTGAATGTCAGGGTGGCTACCAAAGGCTTCAGGCCACCACTAATCTGCTGCTTTTTCATCTGACAAATCTAGTAGCAATCATGTTTATTAAATACCCTCATATAGTTCTGTAATAAAATTTGTGCTGTCATCCAGGAGCCAATTATCACAAAAGAGAGGCTGTACGCGAAAGGACTTTGTAAAGTGCAAAGTATAAAGTACTACACTTGTAATAACAATTGTTATAGGTATTAAGTGCTTACTTGCCCTGTACCATGCAGTATGTTCTATAAGGGTTTATTTAAACCTCACAGCAACCTTGAGAGATAGATGCTATTATTGCCATTTTATAAATGATAAACCTGAGACTGAGAGACAACTAAGACACTTCTCGTTCCACACAGCAAGAAGGAGAAACCAGGGAAGAAGCCAAGATCTGTTTGACTCTCAAATCCAAGTACATCATACACACTATACTATGGAAGGGATTGTTATAGTGATGATGTTGACCTTTTCCCCTCTATTAGAAAATGATAGTTTTGTCATGACTGACAATTTATACCTCTGAAAATGCACATGTTGTTATGAATTAGAAAGTTGAGACAAGCTATGTTTTGTTTATAAAAGGTTTTTTCTTTTGCAGTATTTACTTTTATAGGAAAGAAAGTAAATATCACAATACTCTGAAAAATAAATTGTGGTGAATAAGTATTTGGAACTGATTTTTTTTTTCTTGTAAAATGTTTTAAAAGTTAGAAGTACCCTTAAATGGTTGGGCCAAGTTTTCATCTATTTAACTTCCAGATGAAATTAAAATACTTAGTTCCACCATCTATGATGATTTTTTTTGGCGGGGGGAAGTCAGTTTTTCTCCAAAAGAAATTGCTTACATTCTTGTTTTATTGTTCATATGAGTACAGTAAGTGCTATATACACAAACCAATTACTAATCAGTACTTGTTAAGAGTTAGATTTTTAAATATTTGGTATTAACCCCTATGGCATCAGAAAATATTAGTGACAGTGGCATTATAATCAAATGTCATTACATATGCAAATAAATAATTAATTGAAAATTCTACATATGAATTTTTTAATCTGGAAACTCCTGGTATGAAAATAACAGATCTATAAAGAAAAGTCTTTTATTAAATCATCTTACTTAAGAATTTATAAGAATCATATTTTTAAATATTCATCCTAATACATTTGGTTATGGTAGCAATAAGCTCTATTCCCACTTTACAAAGAGAAAAATAGTGATCAAAAAAAGTCATAATAAAGTATTTTAATTTCTTCTAAAAATTAAATAGATGAAAAGTTGGCCCAACCATTTAAGGGTACTTCTAACTTTTAAAACATTTTACAAGAAAAAAATCAATTCCAAATACGTATTCACCACAATTCATATTTCAGAGTATTTTAATTGATTTGGGGGCATGGTATATGAGAGAAAAAAGGACCGAAAGTTCAGTTACATTAATATAAGTCTCACTAGAATAATAAACCGTGATAGTTGGGAATATCATTACAATGCAGAGGAAATATGTTCTAATATAATATTTTTCTCACTCTATCATTACAGTTCTATGAAAAGTTTGGGAAAAGATTAGGAGCTATGTTTTGAATAAACTTGGGATGAACATTGCTAACAACAATCCAAATAAGTGTTTAGATTACTCTCTCAAGAAATTGCAGTATTTCATGCAAAATGGTACTCACTTTCCCACTAAGGTAATGTTTTACTCACCATGAAATGAAAATCTATATTCTGTCCTCCCTTGCATGTCTCTTTAAAATCTCAAACCAGAGGAATGAGTCACATTTTGGACCATTTTCTTTTTTAATCTTCACTCTTCTCTTCTGTTTCTAAAGGGATACTTAGTTTTAACTAGATTTCAATTTCATTTGAAATGATTGAACAGGTTTTCTAGAATGAGTTAAAGATAATCCATTGAGATCATTTTGGGAAGCTACCTTTAAAGATGCAAGGATATGTAAAAAATGGTACATCTAGATTTAATAGAGATAATGTTTGGTTCTTTGAGACAGAAAATATGTAATTGTGATATTGGCAGGAAAGATACATAAGACGTACTTTTCACTTCTAACACCTCTTTAAATAAGCAGTTTTCTTTGTAGAATGTTATATTGAGAACACTAAACACATTAGTGAATTTCTTGTACAATAACAACAGAAACGTGATATTTTTTAATTCAAATGGTTAAAAACGCACAATATTATTTAATGTTACTTACAATTAGACTATGAAACTTAAGGCATGTGGTAAAAATTATTACATAATTTCCATGAAAAAGGAGAAGTAGACTTCTAGTATTATTTTAATTAAATATTTACTATTAATATTTAATAAATGTCTTATTAATTAAAGTTAACAAAACATTGTTAAATATTCATTTATTAAGCATTAACTTATTAAAATAAATATTAATTTATATGATAAATATTAATTTATATGATAAATGTTAATTTATAAATATCGATGATTAATGATATGTTGATATTAGTGGTAAATATCGATTTGTTAAATATTAAATAAATATTTTAATATCTAAATTTAAAATATTAAAAATTTTAATATTGTAATCTAATAACTTCATTATTCAACAGCAATGAAAATAATGAAAAGCATAACTTTCTCATATATACCACCTATAAATTATGGTTACAAAAATACTCATTGGGAGTATGATTCTACATGAAGAAACTTAGGAATAAAGATTTCTGGTATATGTTAAATATACATTTATTAGCAAATATTTAGTAAGTGCCTTCTAAGTTCTCGGCGCTAGGCCTGGTGTCTATGATACAATGATAAAAGAGGACATAGTCCTTGCCTTCCAAATGATCGTAGTCTAAAAGAAGATAAATATATATATATTTTTCAATTACAGAGAATTTAATGGAATTTTTACATCCATGATAGAAGGATGAGACTGGCCACAGCCTAAGGCTCCGGATCTTGGGGGCCAACTCCAGGCCAGGCTCTGTTCCACGGGGACTGGAGATGCCCCAGCCTTGGTCCCAGGGCCCAGCGCCCAGCCCACAGTAGTGTTAAGGGTTTGGGGCTTGCAACTGGCTGTCTGGCTGATTGAGTCCCATTGCTGAGGATGGGACATCTCTCTCACTGGTCACTGAAGCTCCCAGTGAGAAGGGTTGGGGGATGACTATCCATATTCATGGTTGTGTTACAGATGGGGAAACTGAGGCCTGGTAGTGGGCTTGGAAGGGGCAGTTCAGCCAGGTGCCCAGGAATCAGGGTGGGGCTAGGATCTGGGCCAGGATCCGGGCCAGGACCCTGGCCTGGCCTGGCTCAGGAACCGTTCCCCTTCCTGCCCGGGTGGGTAGTCAGCTGAAGGTCAGTCCTGTCCTTTCTAGCTTCTGGTCAGGAGACTAGGCACAGTCTGCACAGTGCCCAGGGCCACTCAGCCTGGAATCATCAGGGGGCCTGGCACTTGGTACTTCAGGTAGGAAAGGTATGTGTCCCAGCTCAGCATCAGGCCATTGATGTAGCTGACTCAGAACTGGGGTGGCACGAAGAAGAAATTCACCAATTGTGCAGCAGGCCACATGCACCAGTCAGCCTTGTAGAATTTCCAGGACTTGTCCCGCAGCTCCTGGCAGCTCTTGCCTAGAAACTGGCCTTCTAGGCAGCCAAGACCCAAGAAGTACCAGACATACAGCATGGGAGATGCCACCAGCTGGTCGACGGGGACCCTCCTGGGGATATTTAGGAGGCAGGACGCGGGGAGCAGGAGGTCTGACCAGAGGTGACAGTAGTGCAGGAAAAGGCTGGTGCTGCAGCCCACTGCAAACATGCTCTCGGAGCACAGCGGGTTGAACTTCTGGCTCAGCAGCCCCGGGATCTCCCACCACCGGCGCGCGCAGCCCGGATTCGCGATGACAGCGCCACAGTCCAGCGTGTTAGTGAGGAGAAGCGCATGGCCTCAGAACAGGGGCTGCCCCGCCGCCCACAGGCAGCGCCCTCAGCGGCAGCAGCCGAACACCACTGCCCCGTGGGGACTTCGGTAAAGAAGACAAATATTTAAGCGGTAATTGCAATTAAACCAGAGAAGTGCTATAAAGTAATAATAGTGATAATAGCTAATTCTTTCTGAGCACTCAGTGTGCCAGAACCTTATGTATTTACTCAAGTAATCCTCACAGCAATCTATGAGACAGATACTAAAGAGAAAAAAAGGTGTGTTTAAGATCTGCTGGAACATAGAGAAGAAAACACTTCACTCTAGGGAGGTCAGACATTTGAGCCAAGTCCTATAGGATGTATATGTTGATAAGAGGAAGTGATTTATCAACCGGTATAACATAAATTATGCCACAGGAATCCCAAATCTCCAAATCTTGATGGCTGATAACTACAAAGTTTATAGTTGCTCACAAAACCTGACAGGTTGGCTTAGGGACTATTCATGCCTCCTTATTCTGGGACCCAGAATGACAGAGCCTTCACCTTTTGAAGTATCACCAGCTACCATAGCAAGAAAAAGGGGTGTGGTAAACCGCACATTAGCTCTTCAAGTCTCTACCACTTGTGTTGTTTTCATTTGCCAAAACAAGTCACATGGGCACACCTAGCTTCAATGGAGAAGAAAAGTGCCATCCTAAAGTATACCTAAAAGTAGGAGAACAGGAATACTAGAGAATAATACTAATGCCTACTAAGGGGTAGAGAGGATGAGTAAACCTAGGATAAAGGACATACACAAAGGCATGAACGTGAACGAGAGTTTGGTACACCTATGGTTTCAATTATCAAAGCACAGGATGCACAGGGTAGAAAAGTGTGAAAAGGAGAGAAAAAAGTGAGTGCCAAATCATGAAGACTTTGAACACACTTGGGAAGTTTAGATTTCATCTTTTAGACCATACGAAATTATTCAGGATTTCAAGCAGAGAAGAGAAGCTATCAAAATTTTCATTTAGAAAGACCATGCTAGCTGAAGCAAAAAAGAAAAATTAAAAGGAAGAGATTAGAGCTAAGGGGACTGTATGAGTTTCCTATTGCTGGGTAACAAGTTGCCACAGACTTAGCAGCTCGAAACAGCACATATTTATTACCTCGCAGTTTCTGTAGATCAGAAGTCTGGGGACAGCTTAGCTGAGTTCTCTGCTTCCAAGCCTCACCAAGTTGCAATCCAAGTGTCAACTGGATCATCAGAGGCTCAAATGGGGAGAGATTCACTTCCAAGCTCCCTCATATTGTTGGCAGAATTCACTTTCTTGCAGCTGTAAGACTGAGGGTTTTAGTTTCTTGCTGGAGGCCACCCTAAACTCCTAAAAGGTAACTCACAGTTCTTTGCCACACGGGCTCCTCCAACATGGCCACTTTGTGACAGTTTATTTATTCAAAGTCAGCAAGGGAGAGTCTTTCACCTCAGGGAGGGCCTAGACCTCTTTTAGGGCTTTCAGCTGATTAAGTCAGGCCCAAACAGGATAATCTTGATTATCAATTGGTTTTCAAGGGAGGGGATTATACAGCGCTTGACCAACAGAGGTTAGGAATAATTTGAGCCACCCTACAATCTGAGCACAACAGGAATTAAATGAAAGGATATTTCAAGAGTCCAGGTGAAAAGTTATAAGATCCCAGACAAAGATTCGAAAATGTTTAGGAGATACAAATATGTCTTAGCTATAATTTAAACTTTAGATAATGATCAGTTTGGTTCTTTATTTTCTTATCTGTAGAACTGTACTCTGATAGTACTCAAAGTAAATATTTTTTAATGTTTTGACCTTTAAAAGAGCCACAAATATTTCAAATATCTGGATCATTCTAGCCAAGAGCAAAAATAAAACAAAATCTATAAAATATTAGATTACCAAGCATTGAGTCCTATGCCACAACTCACACATAAAAACTAGTAATTAATTTATAGTAACACCAATAAGGTTTATATATAATTTGTGACTTGAAAAATAAGGTACAACATATAATTGATAAAACTTATGTTGCATTTTTTATAGTTTACTATCAAAACAATTATTTAAAAACATATTTAGAATGGCAATTGTTTTTAAAGAGTAAGATAATTTAATATATATCTGTATATATTGTGCAAGATCTTCACTTATATAAATAATTTGAAAATCAAACAAATGTAAAGATGTCAGTTGAGCCAAAGTCATTGCAGTCAAGGCTGAAAGACATTTAATAACTATCTTAGAAAGTGACAAACCATCTGCCCCAATTGGCTCTAACTGCATGTGCTCATGATAAGCCATAAATATATATGATTGACTAAAGAGAGAGAAACAGAAAGGTAATGTCCATTTACATCCATGTATCCATTTTCCTGTTTTACCATTAGAGACCTTTTTAATGCCTATATTTTTTGAAATGCAACAAAAGTGACCAATACAATTATTTTAGATTCTATGTCAGCTACCATATAGTTTAGCTAAAATTAGAAGGAACTGGCAATTGAGGGAGATCAGTTGAGAATGGATGCAAAACACATTGTAAAGAGGTCGATTTCACACCTTTAGGATTAAAACACACCAGTTAAGAAAGTTGTGGAATAGTCTTTAAGTGAAAATTCAATCTCTGAACTAATATTTAACCTTGAGAATAGAAACCAGGGGGGAAAGCCTCCCAAATTTTCAACGACCCTTAAAGATAAAAATATTATGAAGAATCTCTGCTATCCAGAATTTCCAGGGCTCCAGAACACTTACTGTGCAGAAGTATGTTTTGCATCTGAGCTTCAAAAAATGCCATGTTATTTGCATCAAAGAAAAAAATCCAGTTAATTATTTCTCAGAAAACAAATCTATAATTTCTTTCTAAAAGCCCCCTTTGTGTATGTGTGAAAACTTCATGGAATTCCCAGGAATTCAACCAGCCAGATACCACCTCAATGCGTTTGCTTTTTAGAATTCTGTGACATGCACACTGCCTGCTGAAGATGTGAAAGGACAAGTCAGAAGATAACGAGCCAATTTCAAGTGTCTTCACATTCTGTCAAAGTGAACACTGGAAAGTGTTTATCACTATTATTTATATAACATTGAAAGAAAAAAGATTTCGAAATTTGTTGTGCTCTAGAATGGTCGGCTAACACTCCATAGATAATAACCAAAAAGTAAGTGCATGGTAACACCGCAGCACATCACTTAAAGAGAATCGCTTTAAAAAGTGGTTTCATGAACTTTCGTGCCTCCCTAACAAACATTTTACATATAAAAATTAGCTCAAAAACATATTCGAAGGACTTTCATCACAATTACAACTTATTATTAGTTAAACAATAAAGAATGAATATAGTATCTTTAAAACAAAATCTTTTTGAGGTATGATTAACACACAGCACAATAACTGATTGTATGTAAATACACAATTTGGCAAATTTTAACCTGTATAAAGCTGTGCAGTCACCTCCACAGTCTTTCCTCATTCCCATCGGTATTCCTTTCTCCTGTCCCTCCCTAGCCCTACCTCCCCCATCCCTAGACAACCACAGATATGCATTCTGTCACTTTAGATCAGTTTGCATTTTCTAGAATTTTATAAAAGTGGTACTATTTGTGTCTTGCTTCTTTCACTCAGCATTATTATTTTAAGATTCATTTGTGCAGTTGTATGTATCATTCCTTCTGATTTCTAAGTAGTATTCCACTGCATAAATATAACATATTTTTTTATGTATTCACTTCTTGATGGATATCTAAGTTATTTCTAGTTTGGGCTATTATAAATAAAGCTGCTAAGAACATCCATGTACAAGTCTATGTATAAACATAAGCTTCTGTTTCTCTTGGGTAAACATCGAGGAGCAAAATGACTGGGTCATATGTTAAGAGTATGTTTAACACTTTCAGAAACAGCCAAAATGTTTTTCAAATTTGTTGTACTTATTTACATTCCTATTTCACATGAATTCTGGTTTCTCCACATCTTCACCATACTTGATACCGTAGGTCTTTTTCATTTTACCCATTCGAAAAGTGTATGGTAGGATTCATTGCAGTTTTAATTTGCATTTATTTTCTTAACGAATAATGTAGTTGAGCTCTTTTCATGTGTTTATTTGCTATCTGTATATATTTTTGGTGATGTTCCTGTTCAAATTTTTTAAATTGGATCCTTCATCCTGATGTATGCTTTGCAGATATTTTCTCTCAATCTGTGGCTTGTCTTTTTCTTCTTTTACAATGTCTTTCAAAGAGCAGAAGTTCTTCATTTTAATGCAGTCAAATTTATCACGTTTTTCTTTTGTAGATTGTGCTTTTGTTGTCATATGTAAGAAATATTTGCCTAACCCATGATCAAAAAAATTTTATTTTCTTCTAGCAATTTTATAATTTAAGGTTTTACATATCTATAAGCCATCTTTAGTTAATTTTTATACATAGTATAAGGTATTGATCAAAGTTCATTTTCTGAATATAGATATCCAATTATTCCGGAACTATTTGTTAAAAATATTTTTTTCTCCACTGAATAGTGTGGGTATATTTCTGTACTCTCAACTCTGTTACCTTGATCTATTTATCTATTATATTGATCTGTTTACCCCAAGGCCACAGTCTTGATTACTACTGCTTTATAATAAACATTGAACAAGGGTTGTATTAGCCCATGAACTTTGTTTGTTTTTGAAAATTGTTTTTGCTATTCTATATTCTTTGCATTTCCATATGAATTTTAAGATCAACTTGTTAATTTCTATAAACAGATATGCTGAGATTTTTATTGCAATTACATTGGATCTGTAGATCAGTTTGGGGACACCTGACATCCTAACAATATTGAATCTTCCTATCCATAACATAGTGCATCTCTCTACCCACCTAGGTGTTTAATTTCTCTTAGTAACACTTTGCAGATTCCAGAGGTGTTGCACATCTTTAGTCAGATTCATCCCTAAGTATTTTATATTTTTGATGCTGTATGAATAGTATTATTTATTTCAATTTCTAATTATTCATTACTAGTTAATAGAAATACAACTGATTATAATATATAATACAATACATATGATATATTATAGCATAGTAAAATTGAATACATTACATTCTGCAACATTGGTAAATTCACATTTAGTATCATTTTTGTAAAATCCATCAGAATTTCTACATAAACAATCATGTCATCTACTTAAAAAAAAGTTTTAGTTCTTCCCCTCTAATTTGGATGCCTTTTATTTCTTTCTCTTGCCTGATTGCACTAGTTAGTATCTTCAATACAATATTGAATCAAAATGGTAATAGACATCCTTGCTTTGTTCCTGATCTTAAAGACAGTACATTGAGTCTATTAAATATGATGTAGGTTCTAGATTTTTCACAGATGCTCTTTATCAAGTTGAGGAAGTTCCTTTCTATTTATAGTTTGCTAAGAGTTTTTATTAGGAATAGACATTGGATTTTGTCCAATATTGTTTATGAATCTAATGAGATGGTCATATGGTTTTTCTTTTTTTCTTTTTCTTTTTGCTAATATGCTGATTTTTATTGATTGATTTTGAAATGTTCAACCAATCTTATGCCTCTGAGATAAATTCCATTGGTCACAATGTAATCTTTTTACATATAGTTAAATTTTATTTGCTAAAATCTTGTTTAGAACTTTCGCAAATATGTTCATGAGAGATATGAGTCTATAGTTTTCTTATTAGTTTCACAGTAATCTGGTCTCATAGTATGAATTAAGAAGTATTTTTTCCTCTTCAGTTTTCTGGAAGCGTTCATGTAGTGTTCATATTGAAGCCACCTGGCTTCAATATGAAATTTTCTTCATGAAAACGTTTTTAACTACCTTGAATAGACAGTCAAATTCTTTAATAGATGTGGGACTATTTAGGTAATCTGTCTTTCTTGAGTGAACTTTAGTAATTTGCATTTTCAAGGAATTTTTCAATTTTATCTAAGTTGTTAAATTTATTTGTATAAAGTTGTTCATAATTATTTATTATCTTCCAATAGTTGTAAGCTTTATTGTGATTTCCTCTCTCATTCCTATTATTGGTATTTGTGTCTTGTCTCTTTTTTCTTGATCACTCTGGCTAGCAGTTTATCACTTTAATTGATCTCTTCAAAGAAACAGATTTTGAGTTTAATGATTTTTCTCTACTGTTTTTGTTTTCTTTTTAATTGATTTCTAATCTCTTTATTATTTATTTTCTTTTGCTTTTCTTTTTCTAGTTTTCTAAGGTGGAAGCTAAGGTCATTTATTTGAGATTTTCTTGTTTTCTAATAAAATAAGCACTTAGTTCTATAAATGTCCCACTAAGTACTGCTTTTTGCAGCAATATCCTACAAGTTTTAACGTGTTGTGTTTTTATTTTAATTCAGTTCAAAAATTTTTTTTAATTTTTCTCTTGATTTTTTCTTTATCCCATGGGTTATTTAGACTTTAGAAATGTAGATTTTTTGTTTCCAAATATTTAGGAATTTCCCGGAGATCTTCTGGTTATTGATTTCTAATTTAACTCCACAGTAAGAAGATACATTTTTTATGACATGAATACCTTTAAACTTATTGAGACATGTTCTATGCCCCAAGATATGGTCTATCTTGGTAAATGGTCTGTGTGCATGTGAAAAGAATGTGCATTCTGCTGTTGAATGGAGTTTTCTAAAGATATGAATTAGGTTAAGTTTGTTAATAATATTGTTCAAGTCATTTATATCCTTGCTCATTTTCTGTCTAGTTTTTCTATCAATCCTTAAGAGAAAGTTTTTAAAACCTCTGACTTTACACCTCAATATTCTGTTTGTGTTTTGAATTTCTGTTAGGTACATAAATGTTTTGGATTGTTATGTCCTCTTGATGAATTGACTCTCTTATCATTATAAAATCACATTCTTCATTCCTACTAAGAGTTATTGTTCTGAAATCTACTTTGTTTGCTATTAACAACCACTCTAGTTTTTATATGATTAGTATTAGCATGAAAATGTCCTTTTCCATTTATTATTTTTTACCTATTTGTGTTTTTATTTGAAAGTGTGTTTCTCATAAGCAGCATATAATTGAGTTTTGCTTTTTTATCCAGTCTGATAATCTATGCCTTATTACAGTGTTCAGGCCATTTACATTTAATACCATCATTAGTATGGTCAGTTTAAAGTTTATCATATTACTATATTTTTTTCTATATGTCTCATACATTCTTTTTCAATTTTCCTCTTTTTCTGCCTTCTTCTGGATTGAATAAAATAAATATATTTTTGCTAGGTATTGAATTGTAGATTGACAGTTTTTTCCTTCACTACTTGAAAGAGGTTGCTCCACTATTTTCTCACTTGTATTGTTTCACATGAGCAATCTATTGTCATTATCTTTATTCTTCTGTATGTAACACATATATTGTAGGAAGAAAAATCACCCATACCTGATTTAGATGATGACATTTGCAATTTTTGAGCTAATGAGGTTTAGATGAGATTTTTTTTACTTTGTGTTGATCCTATAATTGGAGATTCTGAGATGGGGTAAATATATTTTACATATGGGACATGTATAGGTATACTTAGGGTAGAAGATGGACTCTGCTAGGCAAAATAATGGCCCCCAAAGATGTACATACCCTAATTCCCTGAACCCATAAATATGTTAGGTTACATGGCAAAAGGTAATTAAGGTTGCAGGTAGAATTAAGGTTGTTAATCGACCTTAAAATAGTGAGGTTATCCTGCATTGTCTGGTTGGATCCAAAATAATCACAAGGGTCTTTCAAAGTGGAAGTAGGGTCAGAGAGATGCTTATGTGCTGGTTTTGAAGATGGAGGAAGGGACCATAAGCCAAGGAATATGGGTGACCTCTAAAAGCTAGAAAAGATAAAGAGACAATTTTTTTTTTTTCCCTAGAACTTCCAGAAGAATGCAGTCCTGCTGACACCTTGATTTTAGCCAAGTAAGACACATGTCAGACTTCTGATCTGTAAAACTATAAGATAGTGAATTTATGTTGTTTTAAGCCTCTAAAGTTTGGGGTAATTTGTTACAGCAGCTATAGAAAACTAATACAATGTCTTCTTTCTTCTCTGGCTGCCTTTAAGATGTTCTTTTTATCACTGATAGATAACATCTTTACAGGCCATACATATATTCCTATCTTTACCCCAGAAAAGACACTAATAGAAAATGCAAATTTAAAAAAATTTTTTGTACCATTATAGAAAAAAACAATAGCTGAGAAAAAGGACAAGAGAAAGTTTAACAATGCATAGTTGGATTATTTATACAAAATACTTTCTATTGAAGATAGATCTTTAAAAAAGCATTGCCCTTTTCTTAATTAACTGTAGGCAATATCAACAACATTTGTAGAATTATTATCAAAATCCCTAAGACCTCAAAAGAAAGAAAGAAAAAGAAATATACATTAAAGCTGCTCCATGGGGGAATAGTGTTCATTAATGAGTCACATAAATATTTCCATATATATACCTGAAGGACATAAAGTAGGCTATTTTAATCTGGCCTTATATATTTGTTTTAAGAATAATGCTTTAATAATGCTATCTATCAATCCAACTAAATTCTACATTTTATCAGGATTACAGAATCATATTGGGCTTTTAAACCTCCTTTCTTCTTCAGAGGGCTTTCATATGTAATGGCTTTAAATGTCACAATGGTCTTAAGAATTTCATCAAGAGGCAATAAGTATTCCCAGATAAAGCCAATTCCCCACCTCATCCACAAAAGCTAACATTGGTTAGATATTAGGTAAACTGCTTGTTTTCTAACTAAAAAAAACTTGAGGATATTTTTAAGTAAATAAGGGATAAGAATTAAGAGAGGGTATTCAGCTGTGTAGGCATCAAACAAGTGAATTTTGGCAAAGTGAGTTCATAATTTTCAGACAATTTTAGGTAAGCTACTTACATGAAAAAACCTTTTAAACTTTAAAAAAAATTACACAAGTCATGTGTGTTAATATTTAAAAATTAGAAGAAAAAGACAAATACATGGACCTATATCCCACTTCTTTTTTATTATTTATTTATTTATTTGTTTGTTTGTTTGTTTTTTAGGCAAGGCAACCCTTGGTTAACCTCACAGATTGCAAGGACCTTGTCAGTTTACAATCCCTTATTTATTTCTATTTTTAGCGCCTACAGTACCTGGTCTTCCTAAGTGGTCTCCCATCTAAGTACTAACCCAGGCCGACCTTGCTTAGCTTCCAAGATCAGAAGGGATCGGGCTTGTTCAAGGTAGCATGGCCATAGACTCCTATATCCCACTTCTGAGGATAACATCTATTAATATGTCGGTGTACATATGTTGAGCTAGATATTTCCTGTTAGCCCCTATAGATTCACTCTCAATCCTGCCTAGCCTGCTCTGTGCCTTTAGGGACTGATTTATATGGACTACATCAAAGAACCCCTTTGCAGTGTGACTTCTGCTTAAGTTCAGTGAATGAAGAACACCATTAAGAGAGTAGGGAGATAAAGGAAAGAGAGGCCAAGATATTCATTTCCCAGCAACCACAATATAATGCTGCTTTGAGAAGGCTGCATCCCTTTAGAAAAAGTTACAAATCCTATGAAAAAGCCATCTCCACATTGCTCTCCCTGCCTACAAGCCACTTTCTTTGTTCTTTTCAGATGGGCCTAGAGGTGGTAAGTACATTCTATCCTCCACATCCGTACCAGCTCTAGGTTCTGTACTACTCCTTTTTGTTTCTCTATATCCTGCCTAAACCTTGTAAATAATTCCTATGTCAAACCGTACTCAAATTGCTCAAGTTGAGTGTACCATCTACCTGCTACTACCTTGACTAACTTCCATCTAGATTTTTAAGTTTTTAAGCATTAATTATGTATATATATTTGTATGTATACACACACACACACACACACACACACACATTTATTAATACGCACAGGGCACAATAATACTTACGTTTTGCCAAAAATATCTAAGTGATATTATGCTGTGCTTATTGTATAGATATATCAAAATCCATACAAATCACTATTATTCAAAATTTACATTATTTTCATTTTTTCAATTCAAAACAATGATGCGATGACTATCTAAGTACATATATATATATTTATCCTCCTGTACATATTATTGTCATAGGATACATTCTTAGCAGCAGTATTTCTGGGACAAAGTATATGTGCATATTTAAGGCTTTTGATATTGCCAAATAGCCTTTCATACAGGTCATAATGATATGCAGTTTCCCATGCAGTGTATAAGAGTGCCCATATGCCCATTATCCCACCCACTCACTAACACTC